>NC_135815.1:47760420-48062522 GCF_964213995.1 Mustelus asterias | reverse complement strand
TGAAACTGTGAGTGTTTCAGATCCAACTTTTAGACCCGTGGTCAGGCGCCCCATACGTATTCTGCCTGAAAGAATAGCAGCGATTCTGAATTGCACTACAGAAGCCTGTGGGCAGGGTCGAATGCACCCGAAATCCTGCAGCTCTGATTGGCGCTTCCAACTGCACATGCACAGAAAAAAAAGAGAGAAACGCTCCCCTGCCACGTCCTTCCCGGGTTAGATAATGCCTCCCCCTGGCCCCCACAGACATTACTGACCCCCTTATCCTCCACCCACCCCCCCCCGCCACCCAGACCGATCACAGGCCCCTCTCCCCCCTTCCCCCCACCAATCACATGCAGAGTGGCAGCGGACACCCCCTTCCCCCCCACCAATCACTTGCAGAGTGGCAGCGGACACCCCCTTATTCCCCCACCGATCACACGCAGAGTGGCAGCAGACACCCCCTTACCCCCCACCGATCACACGCAGAGTGGCAGCGGACACCCCCTTCGCCCCCTCCGATCACTCGCAGATTGGCAGCGGACCCCCCGCCCCCTTGCCCCACCCCCTCACCCCTCTGGCCCCCCTACCCCACACCCCCCCCATCCCTCTGGCCCCCTGCCCCTCTGACCCCTTCTCCCCCCCCACCAATCTGAGTCAGAGAGCCATCTGACCTACCTCCCCCCCCACCCCCCCAACCCTCCCCCCCCCCCCCCCCCCCCCCCCCCCCCATCCCCACCCTCCCACCCCCCACCCGACCAATCTGAGTCAGAGAGCCGTCGGAAGCTCTGAACTTATCTCCTCAGAACCTGGAGCACCCGATTCGGGCCTTTGCGGTGGTGGTAAAGGGAGACGTGCCGGTAAGGTTGGGTGTGCAGCCCATTAAGTCAATTTAAATGCATGCAAATGCATTGAAATTGATGTCGTGCCTGTTTCAGGCGCGGTCCCGATGGCAGCCATTTTCAGCCCTTGGTAAAGGGGGACCCAGCGTGGAAGTGGGCGCCGATTATGCTACTCGCCTCACGCCCGACTTTACCAAGTTTTCACATCCGAAAACGGGCGCAACTTGATGGTAAAATCGGGCTCAATGATGTCCAGGTCATTACCAGGTTGCTGTGTAATAAAGCTCTTTCTCAAATGCTTCTGTATCTCTTTCCGAGACTTAAATCTGTGTCTCCTACCCATCATATCATCTACTAATGGGACCAGCTTTTCTTTGTCTACCTTATCTAAATTAGTCATAATCCTGTACACCTCTATCAGAACTCCCCTCAATATCCCCTGCTCTCTGGAGAACAACTTCAACCTAACATGTAGTTCAGATCCCTCATTCCTTTAACCATTCTGTAAACCGTCCTGTATCTTCTGAAGGACCCTCAATCAGTGGTTAGCACTGCTGCCTCGCAGTGCCAGGGACCCGTGTTCAATTCCAGCCTTGGGTCACTCAGTGTCTGTGTGGAGTTTGCACTTTTTCTCCCTGTCTGTGTGGGTTTCCTTTGGGTGCTCCGGTTTCCTCCCACAGTCCAAAGATGTGAAGGTTAGGTTGATTGACCATGCTAAATTGATGCTAGAAGAGTAAATATGTGGGGTTACGGGAATAGGGCCTGGGTGGGATTGTGGTCAGTGCTGACTTGATGGGCTGAATGGCCTCCTTCTGCACTGTAGGGATTCTATAAGGATTCTATGTTGCCTCTCCCTATTCCTTCTACCAAGAGGCCTAAACTTGAGAGGCAAAGACTTGCATGGTTCCAGGGGTTCGAAATTTCAGCTGCAAACTTACGTTGAAGAAGATGGGGTTATTCTCCTTTGTGCAAAAATTATTGAGGGGAAATTTGATAGAAATGTACTCCAGTCGGAAAAATAACCATTTACCACCACTCATTTATTTTGGTCCTTGGACCAAATTCTTATCCATGCTCACACTGACTCAATTATCCCATGATCCTCCATTCTGTTAACCATCAACACATACATAGTACTTTAAAATTCATCCGGGAATATCCATTGTTTCCCTTCAAGAACCTTCTCTACTACTTCATCAAACATTCAGTTCCATTAGTCATGCACAATTTACTTTTCCCAAATCCCTACTGGCTTTCTTTCATTAAATCAAACTTCTCTAAATGCCTATTAATTTTTTTTCCTAATTATTTCTTCTTGAATACGGAATCAGAACAAAATCAAAATACCCGGAAGGAAAGGCAGGATCTATGAAGGAAGAGCAGTCAGTCACTTGATATTTCATCAGGTATTTGTAAACCTGAAATATTGACTAACTTGGCTTTGGTGGAGATTGTCCACAGATGCTGCCTGAGCTGTTGCACACTTACAGCTTTAATTAAAAATTGTTTCTTTTTTCACATTTCCAGTATTTAATTGTCTCAGCTTTCTGAGTAAAACACTGAAATCTGTTGGCATCAGTGAAACTATCATCTTAAAAACGTCTTCTTGGGGTTGGGAAGTCCTGTTATTAAAGGAATAGAAACAAATGTTGGGAGCAGACAAAAATATATTCTTTTATTCATTCGTGGGACACAGGCGTCACTGGCTGGCCAGCATTTAATGGCCATCCCTAATTGTCCTTGTTTGGACAGCAGCTGAGAGTTAACCACATTGCTGTGGCTCTGGAGTCACATGTAGGCCAGGCCAGGTAAGGACAGCAGATTTCCTTCCCTAAAGGACATGAGTGAACCAGATGTGTTTTTCTGACAATTAACAATGGTTTCATAGTCATCAGTAGACTCTTAATTCCAGATTATTTTTATAAATTCCACCATCTGCCTTGGTGGGATTTGAACCCGGATCTTCGGAACATGAGCTGAGTTTCTGGATTAATAGTTTAGCGATAATATCACTCGGTCATTGCCTCCTCTTTGTTCAGCAAAATATGTATTCTGTAGTTCAAGTAAAACTAAATCATTCATTGGTTATTGATTCAAAAATTGGCAAATTTCACTTAAAATAGGATGAATAAATTCAAAGGGAACTTTAAAAAAAACCTTACCCACCACTGACGTTCAACTGGCCAGGCCCTGGTTATTCAGAATGTCCTTACACACTTTCTCAAATAGGCTTATACACGTTTGGAGTAAGACTGGAATGAGGTCTGCAGCTGATTGACCCTGGCAGAGTATCAGTGAGCTCTTATGAATGAGTAAATGCCACTTGTTAGTACTGTCTACAACTCCTTCCATCACTTTGCAGATGATTGAGAGTAGATTGGTGCAATGATATTTAGTTGGATTAGATTTGAGCTAACATGTCTCAGCAATTATCTACTTTGTTGAAGCCATACTGGAACAACTTGGCAAGAGGTTCAGCTCGTTTCAGAGCACAAGTCTTCAGCAGTGCCAGAATGTTGTCAGAACCCTTGGCTTCCATTGCATCCACTGAACCTGACCATAGTTTTGTAACACCTTGGCTGAGATTTCCTGCTCCTGTTTTCATTGTGAGGGTTTGGCGATGGGAGTGGAATATCTCACGGGAATCCTGTGACGTTAGTGTACCTTTAAGAGTTTTCTTTTTAAAATCATGTTCTCTGTAGCTCTCAGCTCTCATTGTGGAACTGGCTTGTCTACCAGATGTCCTTTTATTGCTCCTTAAGTGGCTTAAATGCGGGGGCCTCAAGTACTTTCTGAGATTAGTTTTACGATCCTGAATTATTAGGAAGAAAATTGGTTGGCAGGTCAGGTGACAGGAGCTCTTTCATTTTCAGTTTGAAGCTGCAGGTTTGAGATTTTAGAAGGGACAGCAAGCTGAAAAGAAATGTTTCCCTTTCTCCCTGTTTTATTTGGAAATTCTGCTGGTTATCTGAAAACAAGGTCTTGCCTTCCTGGAGCAGAAAATCTGCTGTTGGTGGCTTGACCAGAGCCTAAGTGGGGTTCTGAGAAGCTGTTCTGACTTCAAACTGTTCGAGTGTGTCAAGAGGAATACTAGAACTTACAAGACTGAGAGTTTTCAATTCTCCAACCAAAGAACTCAATTCCATTATCACGTGAACATTAGACTTTGCTGTGTTGAACTTGTTTAAAGCATTTTGTCTATGGAAGGTTTTGGTTTGATTGGAACATCTTAGATATATTTAAGGGTTACACATTATCATGGTCGTTTTGTTTGTAACTGATAAAACTTATTGCTAATTTTCTTTCCATGCATGTTAACTATATTCTTAAATAAACTTTGTTTGATAAAAGCTCCCGAGTGGGTTATTTAAATCATACCTGAGGTGAACCATATCATGCTTATCCTAGCCAAATTCAAGGTACAAAACTTATGATTCAGGCGGGCTTCATAAAATACTGTGGAGTTTCTGACCTGAACCATAACAATCGGGGGCTCGTTCAGGATTAAAATCTATATTTCTTGATTGGTTTGGGATCATTGAACTCAAAGACAGTGACTGGTAAGCATATTTGTGATTTATTTTCAGGTGTTGTATTCAGGTTTAAATGCCTTGTGGAATAATGGCTCTTTCAGAGGCTCAGAAGTTCCTGGGGCTGGAGGAAGTTACGCAAGATGGTTTACAGAAGGTGACTAAAACACAGCTTTTGGAATCGGCAAAAACATTGCAGTTGACATTGCCTGACGCCATAAGGGAAGGGGAGATAATTGTGGTGATAGGTCAGCATCTAAAATTGCCAGAAACACAGCCAGAATCATTGGAAATGGCTAGAATTCAATTACAAATGAAACAGCTTGGACATGAAAAGGAATTAAAGCAGCTTGAATTTGAAATAAAGGAAAGAGAGAGAATAGTGAAAGCCAAAGAAAGGGATGCCATTGCAAGCTGAGACCAAGTCTTGATCAAAAATGATGAGATTATGGCTGGTGGAGTTCTCTTCTCAGCCAGAATCCATGGCCTTTTTTATTTATTCATTCGTGGAACATGGACATCGTTGGCTGGTCAGCATTTATCTTCCATCTCTAGTTTCCCTTGAGAAGGTGGTGGTGAGCTGCCTTCTTGAATTGCTGCAGTCCACGTGCTGTAGCTCGACCGATAATGCCTTTAGGGAGGGAATTCCCGGATTTTGACCCAGTGACTACGAAGGAACGACAATATATTTCCAAGTCAGGATGGTGTGTGGCTTGGAGGGGAACTTGCAGATGGTGATGTTCCCATGTATCTGCTGCCCTTGTCCTTCTAGATGGAAGTGGTCGTGGGTTTGGAAGGTGCTGTCTAAGAATCTTTGGTGAATTTATGCAGTGCATCTTTGTAGATAGTTCACACTGCTGCTACTGAGCGTTGATAGTAGAGGGAATGAATGTTTGTGGATGTGGTGCCAATCAAGCAGGCTGTTTTATATTGGATGGTGTCAAGCTTCTTGAGTGTTGTTGGAGCTGCACGCATCCAGACAATTGGGGAGCATTCATCGCACTCCTGACTTGTGCCTTGTAGATGGTGGACAGGCTTTGGAGAGTCAGGAGGTGAATTACTTGCCATAATATTCCTAGCATCTGACTTGCTCTTGTAGTCACTGTGTTTATGTGGCAAGTCCAGTTGAGTTTCTGGTCAATGGATGTTGACAGTGGGAGATTCAGTGATGGTAACACCATTGAATGTCAGTGGGCGGTGGTCAGAGTGTCTCTTATTGGTGATGGTCATTGCCTGGCATTTGTGTGGTACGAATATTCCTTGCCAGTTGTCAGTCCAAGCCTGGATATCATCCAGATCTTGTTGCATTTGAACATGGATTGCTTCAGCATCTGAAAAGTTGCAAATGGTGCGGAACATTGTGCAATCTTCAGAAAACATCCCCACTTCTAACCTCATGATGGAGGGAAGGTTATCGATGAAGCAGCTGAAGATGGTTGGGCCTAAGACACTACCCTGAGGGACTCCTGCAGAGATGTTCTGGAGCTGAGATGACTGATCCTCCACAACCACGACCAGCCTCATCTGCCTATCACTGCCAGCACCCACTGGACCAAGTCCTGACATCAGTGGAGTACCTGCCAGGAATCCCACCTCCTTTACCTCCAACTTCAAATATACTTGCACAAAGTTTGCACATCAGGCTAACAACTTGATGGAAGGGAAGTCTAAAATTTCATCTGCTACTAATTGCCATTAGGAAAGCTGAAAATTTACAATTTTACGATTTTGAACCTTTCTATACTTCTTTGTCCACAACAGCCCAGCTACCCTCTCCACATAATACAATGGCAATGTTTGCTGAGAAAGCATTAATCCTCTTTTAGGATGAATGCTTAAGGAACACCAAAAATGGTGTGGACATGCGTGGTTTCATATAGACAAAGATAACCTGCGGACAAAATCTAGTAAGAAGTTTAACAACACCAGGTTAAAGTCCAACAGGTTTATTTGGTAGCAAAAGCCACACAAGCTTTCAGAGCTCCAAGCCCCTTCTTCAGGTGAGTGGGAATTCTGTTCACAAACAGGGCATATAAAGACACAGACTCAATTTGCATGAATAATGGTTGGAATGCGAATACTTACAGCTAATCAAGTCTTTAAGAAACAAAACAACGTGAATGGAGAGAGCATCAAGACAGGCTAAAAAGATGTGTATTGTCTCCAGACAAGACAGCCAGTGAAACTCTGCAGGTCCAGGCAACTGTGGGGGTTACAGATAGTGTGACATGAACCCAATATCCCGGTTGAGGCCGTCCTCGTGTGTGCGGAACTTGGCTATCAGTTTCTGCTCAGCGACTCTGTGCCGTCGTGTGTCGCGAAGGCCGCCTTGGAGAACGCTTACCCGAATATCAGAGGCCGAATGCCCGTGACTGCTGAAGTGCTCCCCAACAGGAAGAGAACAGTCTTGCCTGGTGATTGTCGAGCGGTGTTCATTCATCCGTTGTCGCAGCGTCTGCATAGTGTGTCAAAGTGTCAAACTATGCAGACGCTGCGACAACGGATGAATGAACACCGCTCGACAGTCACCAGGCAAGACTGTTCTCTTCCTGTTGGGGAGCACTTCAGCAGTCACGGGCATTCGGCCTCTGATATTCGGGTAAGCGTTCTCCAAGGCGGCCTTCGTGATACACGACGGCGCAGAGTCGCTGAGCAGAAACTGATAGCCAAGTTCCGCACACACGAGGACGGCCTCAACCGGGATATTGGGTTCATGTCACACTATTTGTAACCCCCACAGTTGCCTGGACCTGCAGAGTTTCACTGGCTGTCTTGTCTGGAGACAATACACATCTTTTTAGCCTGTCTTGATGCTCTCTCCACTCACGTTGTTTTGTTTCTTAAAGACTTGATTAGCTGTAAGTATTCGCATTCCAACCATTATTCATGTAAATTGGGTTTGTGTCTTTATATGCTCTGTTTGTGAACAGAATTCCCACTCACCTGAAGAAGGGGCTTGGAGCTCCGAAAGCTTGTGTGGCTTTTGCTACCAAATAAACCTGTTGGACTTTAACCTGGTGTTGTTAAACTTCTTACTGTGTTTACCCCAGTCCAACGCCGGCATCTCCACATCATGACAAAATCTAGACCAGGATAGACTAACAAGTGGGAATCTCATTCTATTGTGCTTCTGGTAGCTGAGAAATGATGTTTCCGAACTGTTTATATGTTTTATACATACCATTGCTCTGACATTAATCCATACATGATTTTTGTCTGCATAAAAATGATGTACATTGGAATATAACTCAAACATGGCAAGTTTTGCTTTATTCTTTCATGGGATGTGGGTGTTGCTAGCATTTGTTGCCTGAAGTAGTGAGCCCCTTCAAGGGGCAAGGTTTCAGAGGGAGTCATGCGAACCATCCGGCCAATCGAGCCGAGCGTGCTATTCCTGGGGCTGAGTGCGGGCTCTTCCAGGCAGTCCAGAAACTGGAGTAATCAGTTACCTCTCTCACTATCTGTATATAGTTATTCCTCTTTATAGTTATTTAGTTACTCCACTTGGTGGTCGCCACTCTTTCCAAGATATTGACATTGATGGGGATTAATGGAGCACTATTCATTTGCCACGGAGAACAGCAAAGCAAACCTCATGTACAAGTGATACTCAGCAGCCAATGAGTTATCAAAATGCCTCTATTCGGAAAGCTTGACCCTAATTCTGAGGATTCGGTTCAATACGTTGAACGTCTGCATTATTTATTCAAAGCAAGCAAAATATGGAGGGGAGGGGACGACGACGACGACGACAAGCACAAGCAGAGGGTAATCCTGTTAACAGCCTGCAGTGCCCAAAGCTATAAGTTTTTAATGAGCCTGATACTGAAACTTTCAAAGAACTCAAAGAAATAGTAATAGGGCATTATCACCCGAAGCCCTCGGTGCCTATGCAGAGATACAAATTCAACTCGGTAGCAAGAGGCCTTGGGGAAGCGATTATTGCTTTTGTGGCAAGGTTGAGGCAAACAGCTGAATGTTGTGAATTTGATCTGCCCTGAATGAGATGTTGAGAGACCGGCTAGTGTGTGGGATGAATGGTACTATCATACAGAAGAACCTGCTGGCAGAAACAGAAATAACCCTAAAGAAGGTGTTAAAACTGCCCTTGCTATGGCAAGTACAGAAAAAGGTGCGCTGGAACTTCAAAGCATACAAGTTGGTGAGGTCCACCAAGTTTGGAGGGGAACTGTTGATGGCAGTAGCGTCAGGGATATGGGCACAGAGTTTAATGAACAAAGAAGAACAGAACCTGAGACAGTGCAGTGGTATAGGAGATTCGGTATACAAGCTAAGGACTGTGAAGAACGCAATTGGTGTCGGTGGGTCTACCCCCAGGAGAATTGTAGGTTTAGGGAAGTTGTGTGTTGTGCCTGCAGCAGGAAGAGGCAAATAAGAAACAAGTGCAAGGTTAAACAGCACCCACCCAGTGCTCGAGGAAAAAAAATTCTTGCTCCAGTGCACAGCGTAGAAAGTAATTCTGAAAGATTAGATGTATACAGATTGAAAATAATAAGGTGGGCATCAGACGTATGCAGGTTGAATAATAATAAGGTGGGCAAATTGGCTTCCATCACAATCAGACTGATGGTTAATGGTTGTCCATTAGCCAAGAGCCTCCGCCACAGTAGTGGGAGAACAAACTTATTGTTACCTACAGGGAGGGGTTCAACCCCTGAGATTAAAAAACACTGCAACCAGGCTGGCAACGTATATAGGGGAGGCTGTTCGCATTTTGGGACCAACAACAGCACCTGACGGTTAAAGACAGCAGTCTGTCCAACTGCTTTTAATTGTAGTTGAGGGCCAAGGGCCAAGTTTGATGCAGCGAATCTGACAAAGGGTCATCCCAACTCAACATTGGCACTATTCTCCCTCCCCTCTGATGCTGTCAGATCTGCCAAGTTTCTCCAGCATTTTCTGTTTTTGTTTCAGGTTCCAGCATCTGCGGCATTTTGCCTTAATCTTTGATGCTTCAGGAAATAAGATTGAATTAGCTCGACATTTTCAAAATTAATGAAGGGGACCTACATGACATCCTCTGGAGGTACCAGAAGGTATTTCAAGAAGAACTAGGTAAAATACAAGGCTTGAAAACCAAAATTTACATGCATCCAAAGACAATATCAACAATTCACAGTACAGACCTGTGCCCTATTCACTATATGAGAATGTGGAAACGGGGGGATGTATAATAGGGGACAAAGAAATGGCTGAGCAACTGAATACATACTTTGGTTCTGCCTTCACAAAAGAGGACACAAATCAGATGCCATAAATGTTGGAGAATGCAAGATTTAATGAGAGGGAAGAACTGAGGGAGATCAATAATAGTAGAGAAATGGTGCTTGGAAAATTGATGGCATTGAAGGTGGATAAATCCCCAGGGCCTGATAATCTACATCCCAGAGCACTTAAGGAAGTGGCTCTAGATATTGTGGATGCATTGGTGGTCATCTTCCAGGATTCAATAGACTTGGAAACAGTCCCTGTAGATCGGAGGGTAGCTAATGCCACTCCAATATTCAAAAAGGGAGGTAGGGAGTAAACAGGGAATTATAGATCAGTAAGCTTAACATTGGTAGTGGGGTAAATCCTTAAATCCATTATCAAAGGATTTATAGCAGAGCATTTAGAAAGCAGTGGCAGGATCAGACAGAGTCAGCATGGATTTATGAAGGGGAAATCATGTTTGACAAATCTGTTAGAATTCTTTGAAGATGTAACTAGTAGAGTTAACAAAGGGGGAGCCAGTCGATGTGATATATTTGGATTTTCAGAAAGCGTTTGACAAAGTCCCATTTAAGAGATTATCGTGCAAGATTAAAGTGCATGGGATTGGAGGAAGTGTATTGAGATGGATAGAAAACTGCTTGGCAGAGAGGAAACAAAGAGTAGGAATTAATGGGTGCTTTTCAAATTGGCAGGTAGTAACTAGTGGGGTGCCACAGGGATCAGTGCTGGAACCCCAGCTACTCACAATATATATTAATGATTTGGATGAGGGAACAAAATATAACATCTCAAAGTTTGCAGATGATACCAAGTAGGGTGGGAGGGCGAACTGTGATGAGGATGCAGAATAATCTGGACAGGTTGGGTGAGTGGGCAAATCAATGGCAGATGCAGTATAATTTGGGTAAATGTGAGGTTATTCACTTGGAAACAAAAACAAGAAGGCAGATTACTACCTGAATGGCTGTAAATTGGGAGAGGGGAGTGTGCAGCGGGACCTGGATGTCCTTGTGGACCAGTCACTGAAGGTAAGCATGCAGGTGCAGCAGGTAGTAAAGAAGGCAAATGGTATGTTGACCTTCATTGCAAGAGGTTTTGAGCACAGCAACAGGGATGTGTTGTTGCAATTATAAAGGGTCTTGGTGAGGCCACACCTAGAGTATTATGTGCAGTTTTGGTCTCCTTTTCTGAGGAAGGATGTTCTTGCTCTCGAGGGAGTGCAGCGAAGGTTTACCAGGCTGATTCCAGGGATGGCGGGACTGATGTATGAGGAGAGATTGACTAGGTTAAGATTGTTTTCGCTGGAGTGCAGATGAGTGAGGGGGGTTCTCATAGAGACTTATAAAATTCTAACAGGACTAGACAGGGTAGATACAGGGAGGATGTTCCCGATGGTGGGGGAGTCCAGAACCAGGGGTCACAGTCTGAGGATTCAGGGTACACCATTTAGGACGGAGATGAGGAGACATTTTTTCGCCCAAAGAGTGGTGAGCCTGTGGAATTCATTACCACAGGAAGTAGTTAATGTCAAAACATTGAATGTATTCAAGAGGCGGATATAGCACTTGGAGCGAATGGGATCAAAGGTTATGGGGAAAAGCAGGCTTAGGCTATTGAGTTGGACAATCAGCCGTGATCGTAATGAATGGTGGAGCAGGCTCTGAGGGCCAAATGGCCTCCTCCTGCTCCTATCTTCAATGTTTCTATGTTTCTATGAACTTAGACTTATAGAATCCCTGCATTGCAGAAGGAGGCCATTTGGCCCATCGAGTCTGCACTGACTCTCTGAGAGCATCCCAGTCTATCCCCATAACTCCATATATTTACCCCACTAATCTCCCTAACCTATACATTTTGGGACACTAAAGGGCAATTTAGCATGGCCAGTCCACCTAACCTGCACATCTTTAGACTGGGAAAGGTTAGAAGATTTATGCATGATCAAGTCTGTGTAGTTTGTGGAGTGGGCAACTTCCTTTGTGCCAATATGTAAGCCAGATAAGATCATACCGACATGTGGCTATGATAAATTAACTGTGAATCAAATTGCAAAATTGAACAATATTACATGTCTAACATAGAGGACCTGTACACCAACCTAGCTGGAGGTTTAATTTACATTAAGTTAGACTTGAGTCATACATACCAGCAGCTGGCGCCGGATGAGCCATCCAAGGAGTTTGTCACTATTAACACAGATAAAGGCCTATACCAGTAAACAGGACTGCCATTCAGAGTCTTGTTGGCTTGTGCAATCTTTCAGTGCACAATGGAGAGCCTATGACAAGATTTACCGCAGATGGTTGTTTATTTGGATGATGTTCTAATCATGGGAACCAGAGAAAAGAGGAGCACCTAACCAACCCCCTAGAGGAGGTTCGAATCAGGTTTCAGGAAGCTGAAATGAATCAAATGCTTTTTTTATATCAATCAATGATAGTTATCACAGTCATTATTATTGAGACGAGCTTTATATTCCAAATTTATTGATTTAATTTAAATTCCAGCCACTGTCATGGTGGGATTTGAACCAATGTCCCCAGATCGTTAGACGACTTTGATGGTGGCAGTGTTCCTCTGCCTTACTACAATACTCAACAACGGGACAAACACCAAAGCAAGTTCCCACATTGCCCGAAGGACGTCCAGCACGACTAGTCTAGTGAGATTGCCATTGCACCATTTTCCCCAATTGTGAATTATATTAATCAGAAGTTCTACGTGCTAGACTTTCTCTTATTGCTTTTGCATCAGGAGCCTTTTTCATCTTTTCCATATCAATTGTCCATTTCGATTTCCGATTGAGAACCTGCAGAATGATTGCCCTTCTTCTCGCGCCTGCTACAATTTAATACCTTTTCAGCTGCATTTTGTACTCTGATATTTAAGAAGATTTGCTTTAAATTTTCGTTTTCCACTCAACCATTGCAGTCTTAATATTAGTGGGAGCCCTGCTGGAACATGGTGCAAATTGTTTTCTTGCACATTATTGAGAGTAAGAAGAGATGGCCAAAATAAAACAACTCACATTGCATTGTGGCACATCACAATGTTTCAGTGAGGCTGAAATATTTTATATTAGAAACAATGTCAGAAATTACAAAAAAACATTAAAAATTCACTCTGAATCTGACAGCAATGATTTATAGCACTGTGGTATAAGAGGTTTTGAGTATTAGAATATGTAGGGTAGTCTAGCACAATAGGATCTGCATCCAGTAATTGATTAAAGTTGTTTTTCTCATAAATATTCACCAAAGGTTCAAACACATTTCAGGATATCCAGTGCAGCATCATCATAATTTAAAATAACTTTTTGATCAATATTCTGCAGAATGATGATTGAATGGAAAGTTATCAGAAGTCTCAACTTCTGTCTCATAGGCTGAATCTTTTTGCTCTCATACACGCTAGGCCATTTTGTTTAAGGTTATTTATTAGTGTCACAAGAAGGCTTACGTTAACACTGCAATGAAGTTACTGTGAAAATCCCCTAGTCACCACACTATAATGCCTGTTCGGATCCACTGAGGGAGAATTGAGCATGGCCAATGCACCTAACCAGCATGTCTTTCGGACTGTGGGAGGAAACCGGAGCAGAATGTGCAAACTCCACACAGACAGTGAGCCAAGCCGGGAATCGAGTACAGGTCCCTGGCGCTGTGAGGCAGCAGGGCTAACCGCTGTACCACTGTGCTACCCTGTTTAGTGATGACAGCGGAAAATATCACAAGAAGGTCAAAATCGCAGATCATGTCAATGTTCATCCCCTCCCCTCAAGAGTGGCATGCCACATTTTCCACCGTTCAACATCAGGAACCTCACTGTAATAAATTAGAAAATCATTATCGGGCCAATGCGTCAAAATCATACCCTCACGTCAAAAAATCTATCCACAGCGGCGGGACGTCAGAACGGCGTGAAGCATGACTGGTCTCAAAAGATGTGCACCCGGTGAGCAGATCTCTGAGTGGAACTTGGAGTGAGTGCAGTGCTCATGGTGTGGGGGAGAGGGGGGTATGAAGGTTAAGTTGGGGGACACATGGGTTAATTCAGGGGGAGATGGGGGTGAGGCGGGGTTGAGTTAGGGGAAGACAGGTTAAGTCAGGGAGAAGAGGGGGGGTCAGTCGGGGGAGACGGGGGTTTGCATGCAAGTCTGAACAGCAAGAATGGAGTTGGCACTCACAACCGCTCCTCTGCTGGGTTTGTGATCTTGCTGCTAAGTTTTCATCCTTTGTGTGTAGAAGATATCATGTCAGGCCTCCACAGCACCGGGCATTCTCTCCAGGGAAGCGTGGGAGAACTTTGGGGCAGATTTCCCAGGAGTTGTCACTTTCCAGTGACCTGGAAAGTGCGACTGCTGTACGCTGGGGTGACCTTTAAATGTGGCAGCCCAATGCTGTATCGCTGATTCACCCTCCCCGATGCTGAGGTGATGGCAGGGCGAGTGAATCAGCGATTCAGCGTGGAACCTGTGAATGCAATTTTTTGGCACTAAGTAACGTGCGAAATAAGTGTGTAAAGACACAATCGCCGACAGCGGGATAAATGTCACTTTTCCCGCTGGCATCAGCCTTTGCCGATATTGGAGAAAATCTCACCCAGTGTTGGAACACTGCTATTTATATAGCTGTGCTATATTATATTAAATATAAAGGAACCTTTTGAAAATTGTGCATTGTCAGCACAATATATCTTACATTACTGAGGAAAAATCTCAAGGGTGGTGTGGTTAAAATTTGTTCAAATATGGTAATTTGACTCCAATTTTATTAAAGATGTCATTTTTATGGAAGGATACATTTAGATTAAAACTTGTGAAGTGAGAGATCCTATAGACATTTAAGTTCACTGTAAAATCAGGATGTAAGAGCTGAATTTTGTGTCTAGGCCGCACATCCTGGTTTTGGGGCCAGAGGCAGGAGCTGCTTCTGTTTGGATGGGGATTGGCTGGCTGCACATAATCTTCTAGCAGCTGCCCAATTAAGAGTGAGGAGGCACAGGGCCCAACCAGTGAGCGGGCAGAGGCCTAGTGTGAGGGGGAAGAGGCAGTCATGTGCCACTGGTGGGTGTTGGCACCATATTTAAACAGTTGCCAACACTGCATTTAATAGTGAGTGCCAGCTTGCCTGGAAAGCTGAGCATTAAATGGAAACCTGCAGCCATAATGGCATGAGGAAGATCCTGGATGGCACCATCGTTCAGTGATGCCTCCCTGCAGGTTATCTTCCGGTCTAAGAGGGCAAGGTGAGATGGAAGAAAGAGACCGGCTCACCTGACCCAAGAAGCCTGGACAGGCATCACAGACGAGGTCAACGCCATGCAGTTACCCCTCCAAACCTAGATTAGTCCTTCAAGAATATCATTGACCATTGGTCTGCCAAGGTGAGTCTTCAATACCTTCTTTCCCTTTGGGGCTATGTGTGGTAATGCAAAGAATACATTTGATGGAGAGGGTGTGGATCCTTTGTCAGTGGCAATGGAGTCAGGCAATGGCATTTGTTGCTCGAAGCGTGGTTTAATCATGGTAAGAGGAGACGATTTGTCATTGTGGACCTCACAGTCACCCTCGAGAGTGGTTGTGTGTAGGATGCATTCATATGTGCCCAATATGGACAGCTGGACTGCCACCAGCGTACGTGTTGTGCTTGTCTCCATGGGGAAAGTAATGGTTTTCATTATGCACATGCAAGAGGTGACAGTGCATAAGATAAAGGAAAGGGCCACCACATGTAGAGAGCAAAATGACAGAGGTGACAATAGGGCTACATGAAGGTATGCCTTAATTGGGATGGAACCAACAGGTAGCAAGAGTCATATGAAACACCTGTGTACAAGCATATCGCGAGTCTCGCTTGCAGCAATCTCATTGTACTCTGCCTATGGTTCCTTTGGTCCTCCATCTTGCATTTCCCAATCAGCAACCTCCTGTACATCCTCATTGCTGGATGAGGCCTAACAACTGACAAGATCCTCATTGTTCAATGCCTCCCCCCTCTGCAGTGCCAGGTTTACAGTGTATAACAAACCATTACATTGTGTGAGACCCTTTCTGGTGCATACTGAAGGGCTCCAATGGATTAACTGAAGCATTTGAATTGCTTCTTCAGAAGCATTATGGCCTGTTTTATGGTTGCTCCTGCTGCCCCCTGCTATGTATTGTACCTCTCCTCTGCATCTGTGCGTGAGTTCCTCATAAGTGTGAGCAGCCATGTCCTCAATGGGTTACCCTTGTCTCCTAGTATCCATCACTGAAGGCACATCAGGGTTGGAAAAACTTTGGCACCTGGGACTGACAAAGTATGGAGGCACCATGACTGCTTCATAGGAACATTTGAAGGATCTATCTATGGTGGTCACGGAGAGGCAGTTTATTGGGTGAGTGGAAGCCCTTCCTGTTGATAGAGGCTGCTGTCTGAGAGCTTTGATGGTAACATGCATGCAGAAGCTTACATCTTCAACCTGGGAACGTCCAACAATGACCATGAAAAGCCATGGCTTCGATAGCTGAGGCTTTCTCAGCTTGACTGTCTTGATCAGTGCAGGAACACACTCTTGAAAAGGGATGTATTGATGTGTTATAAACTGCAAGATTTCACACATATCTTCATTGAACCCCTGGGAAGACACAGAGGTGTTGAGGTTCAATACCATGGTGATCTTCAGCATCACCATGTGGACACTGAATCCCATGGGGCTCAGCTCATCCTACAGCATGGCAAATATATCAGAGACAACCTTCATAGAGAGGTGCAGTTTTTGGAGACACTGGCACTCAGACATTTACATGTAGTTGAGTCTAAGACAGCGGGCCCCCTCTGGAGAGCAGTCCAACACACAATGGGCCCATCTGCAGTCTCCTATGTCCCTAACATGAGGCTGCTTCATCTGTTGACCTTGAGTGTGCTGATCTCCCGCTGTCTAGGCTTGGATCTTCCTCCCCCTCTGCTGCTGCTCCTCCTCCTCAGTGGAAGCTTGGAAGACTGGGCGAACACCAAATAGTGGAAGGGAGTTGGAGGAAGAAATATGGAGACAGAATAAGGAATTAAATAAAAAGTATTATTTAATAATCATGGGACATTCCAACTACCCTGATATTAATTGGACAGAAGAGATAGGTAAAAGGGATAAAGGAATGGTGATTCTAAATTGTGTTCAGTACTTATTTCCAACCCAATATTGGGTTATTGGGTCTATAATGGAAAATAAACGTGAGCAGACAAGGGAAGTAAGGTTTGGGGAATAGCTAGGCAATAGTGAGCATATTATCTTATGCTTTAAGATGATGATAGAGAAGGACTTAAGGATGATAGAAGACAGGTTAATGGATTGGAGAAAAGCTGATTTGAGGCGCTGTGAATAGAACTTCAGAAAATAAAACAGGTAACAAACTCATCAAGTAATGATATAGAATAACATTGGATAATATTTAAAATGGTGTTCAACTGAGTGCAAGAAAAATCTATTCGTTGAAAACGAAAGAACAAACTAAGTTCTTGTGAGACTCCATAGATGAATAGAGATCTAGGGAAACATTTAAAGGTTAGGAAAGAAGCATTCATGAGGTATATAGTCAGCAGAGGAATGTAGGATAAGTGAAAATACAAAGAGAGTAGGAGAGAAGTTTAAAAAAAAATTATTAGGAAGGCAAAGAATGAAATTAAGTTATCAAGGACCAAAGTAATAAAATATTTTACAGGCACATTAGTGAAAAAAAAGGCTATAATGGAAATAAGGCCTTTAATGAATAGATGGAATAATACTGCAGGTAATGATAGAAAGATGGTAGGAATATTAAATAAATAGTTTGCTTCAGTAGTTACCAGGGAGATAGGACAGGTAGATGTGACATTGAATGATGAGATGTATAATAAATACATTTAAACATTTTAAAAAGGATGCATTGAATAAACTAAACAAACTCAAAACCCCTGCACAGGGTGGATTGCATCAATATATTTTTAAGTTTAAGTTTGTTTATTAGTGTCACAAGTGGGCTTACATTAATACGACAATGAAGTTACTGTGAAAGAACCAAGGTTAGAAGTAGGATTGGCATTTCGACACACATCTAATAATTCATAAGAAAAAGGGGTAGTGCTCGAGCAGTGGCAGATAGCTCATGTAATTCCTGTATTTAAGAGGGGGGAGAAAGCCTGTCCAGGTAATTATAGATCATTCAGCTTAACATTGGGAATAGAAGAACATCTAGAAATGAAAAACATAATAATAAGTAGTCAGAATGGGTTTCCAAAAATAAAATCTTATCTCACCAACTTTATTGAATTTTTTGAAGAGTTAACAGAGAGATTAGACATTGGTATTACAACAGATGTAATTCATTGTATTTTCAAAAGGCCTCTGATAAGGTGCCCCATAATAGACTAATGAATATAGTCAGGCAATGTAGAGTCAGGGACCAAGTGACAGATTGAACTGTGAACTGACTTCAAGACAGAAAGGTATGGGAATAAAGGGTTAAAGGTGGGAACCGAATTCCTCAAGGATCA
Source organism: Mustelus asterias (assembly GCF_964213995.1). Taxonomy (NCBI): domain Eukaryota; kingdom Metazoa; phylum Chordata; class Chondrichthyes; order Carcharhiniformes; family Triakidae; genus Mustelus; species Mustelus asterias. The sequence goes on along the minus strand of NC_135815.1, from coordinate 48,044,423 downwards.
GTGCTGGAACTCCTACTGTTCACAATTCACATTCATGATTTGGACTTTGAAATCAAGAACACAATTTTTGAATATGTGGATGACATGAGATTGGGTGAAATTGTTCATGCTGAGGAGAACTGCGACAAATGACAGGAGGATATTAATTTTTGGGTAGACATTGGCAAATTAAATTCAACACTGAAACGTGTGAAGTAGTGACTTTTGGGGAGGATGCCCCACCCTTGGTAGTTTCCTCCCCACCCCCCCAATTGGATTGGCTGGCAGCTCCATTGGTCCCAACAGCGTCAAGAGCATGTTAGTGGGTGTTGCCAGGACTGTAACCAGGATGAAGGAGAAGGCCCATGGATCCCGCAGACAGGTAAGCCTGGGGATCAGGGCAGGGAGGGTTTGGGCAAGCTAAGGAGGGGCTGGGATGGGGATGGTGTGTTTAATGGGTGGGAAGAAAAAGGGGTTCTATCTCACAGGGGGCTGCCCTCCGATCCACGAAGGGCAGCCCTGAAGATAGTAAGACCTTTCCTTCCTTCCTTCCTTCCTACCCTTTGATCTTTATTTTAAAAAAGCTCATTCCTGCCTGACTGCACATACCAATGCTTTAATGGCTTGGGCAACATATTCGCTTGTTTGCAAGCCCAATTGATCTTTGAGTATTTATTTAAATATGGTGGGCAGACTGCTGGTTTCTGTGCTTGCACACCTTGCAGCCTGATGGTGATGTGCTCCAAGGTGGGTGGCTAGTTGATATGCCCTATGATATGTACCATCCTGCCAAACTCACCCTCTGCTATTGCATGCAAAATGCTGCCCCATGTGTTCTTAGTTTACCACCTGTGATCAATGTATTTGTATGTAAGGGGTGTCAGATTGAGAATGCCAATTAAATAATTGCTAGCAGCAAGTTTTTTGTGGGTTTTTTTAAAATGGAGGTTATTTATTAGCCCACACTTGCCTCAGAATGTAAAACAATCGCCAGAATTCTACCGCCTCGTCTGCCATGGAATCGGAGGGGGTGAGGGACAGACTATGGTAATGTCCGGCGACCACGAGTGGGATTTTCCAGTCTCGCTGAAGCAAGGCCGTAAAATCCTGTCCAATATCTCAGTCACTCACCTCATACCGACAAAAATTAGATACAGATGAAGGTAAGAACTAAGACACTGCGTAGCTATACACCTGACCATCCGAGGCTCCAATGGGCTCTGAGCCGCCCAGCATGGCAATCACACTTGGTAGTGATTCTCACTGGCTTCCCGTTTCACTGGCGGGTCGGTGAATACTGGGAGCCGGGTGAATCCGGCTAAAACCGGAAATACATATTTAAATGAAGATTTGAATATGCTAATCTGGTTCACACCCTCGCTGGGTATGAACCAGATTACGTCGCCCCAGTGGGCTGTGGGTTGGGGGGGTGGGGTTGTTGAATCCCATCAAGGGTTCTCCCAGCGCAAATCACATAATGGCCCCTCTCGTGTGATTCTATGGCCATAATGCGATTTCTGCCTGAGCGTGCGGGCTGGAAAATCGGCCCCACTGGCATGTACTGGTTGGGCCTAATGGTCTGTTACTGTGCTGTAAACCCGTTGTAATCCTATGAATGGGATCCATGTGATGCGCGTTATCACACACGAGGCTTGAGATGCTCAGGAAATAAAGGCTTTTATTTGCTGTAACAACGAAGCTACTAATTATATACACAATCCCAGACTGAGGGGTCCCAGACAGAGCAGAGACCTTTATACCTCTCCCAGGAGGCGGAGCCCGACTGGGATGTACCACAATAACTATAATACAAGGTGTAACAGCCCAACCCTAACCCCAAACAGCAACAAGTAGAACAATCCATCCCTAACCCCAACAGCAACATATATACATACTCGTAGTACTGGCCAGACCCTGGCTCAGTACTATCTAGTGGGAACCAACGATGGTTCACCACACCATGTCAGCTGGTCTCCCTCAATATCTCCCTCATTCTTTCCAAATGCCCCCCCCCTCCCATCCATTCGACCACCTGTTTCTTCTGCTCAAGTGCCACAGCTCCAAGTGCACGCTTGCAGCACACCCCTGCAATACTGACACCTAGTCTCCCATCCCCCTTATGGCTGTGTTTGTTGGTGCCCTCTCTGCTCCACCATTGGCCATACTAAATTGACCTTTAGTGTCAGAAGGATTAGCAGGGTAAATACATGGGGTGATGGGAATAGGGCCTGGGTGGGATTGTTGTCGGTACAGGCTCAATGGGCGGAATGGCCTTCACGTTGGGGATTCTATGATGTTATTTCCACCTGTAGCCTGTCATGTGCTACAGCTACTGAGACGTGGATAGTGAGAGATCCCTTTTACCTTTCATGCCCCTTTTAAGTTTTGCAGAAAAGAAGTAAATTATAATAATTCACACACAGTCATGATGCACTCTTGTAATACTCTTGTCATTTACCTAAGCCAGTTCAGTGGTAGGATCAGCTTATTTCAACTGGCTTGCTTTTCGATAAAAGTAGGGTTGAACACATTGTTCATTATCTTGACCCTCGTGATTGAAAAAAAATACACTCTATTAACCCTTGTGGGTTCAGCTGTTTCCATTTCAATTTTGAGCTGAGTTTGCATTATACCAGTGGAGCTTCATGCATCACATTTAATCTCCTTCTATCTGCTGATGGGAACAGACCTGATGCCCTTATCCCAAAACTGTCAGAAGTGGATGAAATGGGTGTATCTATAACAGTGGTGTTGAGGGAAGGGAGTTGGAGCGTCAGCACAGAGTGGCTCTCCAATCCTAATGTAAAGAAGAGAATGGGACAAGAAAGTCACTCATCCAGAACCGAATAACGTTACGAGTAAAATATCAAAACGCATGTCGTGAAAGTGCTCGACGACATCTGATTACAATGCAGCAAAGCTCCTCTGTATTCTGAGATGGGAAATCAAGCTTGTTTCACCTATTGACCCAACAGTTAAACACAGCTGTTTGCAAACCAGATCGAGAGGCAGAAAGGAAAATTAAAATCATATGCAGACCATTGATTCAGAGCTAAACCATTCAAGATCAAAGGAGAATAGGGCATTTGTTTACTGAGAAAAGTAAGCGAAATGATGCGTACCAACGGATTGAAGACAGAATGGTTAACTTCAAAGGTTCCGTGCTGCCTGCCAAATGCAGTAACTAAAAACTCATCTTACTTGGAGGTGAGTGAAAGTCAAGATCAAACTGCATTTGTTTCTGATGAGGAAGAGACTTGGTGGCATTCACCACCCGAATGTCCCAAATGAATTCATATTGTCGGGATATGCATGAACATCACATTCTAGTCCATTGAAAGATTTCAAACAAGAGCTAGAATTTTTCACCAATTTCTGGGCAGGAACAAAATATTGAATCAGAACCTTCTTTGTCGAGTCTCTACCCATTGGATTTCCAACCACAACGTTCAATATTTCCTCTGGTTCTGAACTGCTAAATTTAGGTTGAAAGGGGAGATATTAATCACTTTGCCAACTGGTCTGAGCTCATAAATGGAGCAGTAGCATCTGGATATTAAAACACCCTGTTCCTCCTGCTCACCCACCACTGATTTTACAGATACTCAGACATACCAAGAAACATTAGTCCTGGTGATCAGACCTTTCAGCTAAAACAGACTGAAGCTGCAAGAATACACTCAAATCCAGTTCACGCATTGTCAGTATCATTTTGTCACCGTTTTCCAAACTCAATGCCTGACTATAATCACTGCCGACTCCTCACTGCCAAGGACTGGCGTGACCATTTTCAAACATTTAAAGGGGTTCTCAGTTGCTCTGAGATAACGAGATGTAGAACATCAAGTTAAGTTTTTAATCACGGTAGCTTGTGTAATTTTTGATTTTAAAGGTTTGAAATTGCTTGCTGTAAGTTCTGAAATATTAACAGGTTTCAGACATTGCAGTTATTTATTCATAGAATCCCTACAGTGCAGATGGAGGCCATTCGGCCCTTTGAGTTTGCACCAACCACAATCCCACCCAGGCCCTATCCCCATAGCCCCATGTTTTTACCCTGCTAGCTCCCCTGACATTAAATGGCAATTTAGCATGATCAATCAACCTAACCTGCACATCTTTGGACTGTGGGAGGAAACCGTCGCAGACACGGGGAGAACGTGCAAACTCCGCACAGACAGAGGCCAGAATTGAACCTGGGTTCCTGGCGCTGTGAGGCAGCAGTGCGAACCACTGTGCCACCGTGCTGCCCTATTCATGGGGTTCTCTTAGGAATGTCGCTCTTGGAGGTGGAGGAAGAATAGGAGTAGGAGGAAAGAGTCAAAACAAGTAAGAGGGAGAACAAACAACAGCAGATGAACTTGGAGGAATCCTTGCCGTCCCAATAGAGATACAATCTCAGAACAATATTCCTGCAATTCCCGGGAGAGCCAGTGCACGTCAAGGCTTCAATTCTCTCGGGAGGCACTAGCCCACAGAGTTGATCCCCATTCTGCAAACAGAACTACAGTCAACTGCTGCAGCTGGCAAAGTGTTATCTAATGTAGTCATTGTCATTATAGTCCTGACCTTCTCTGCTTCTGGCTCTTCCCAGGCTGTCACATAGAATACAGCAATATCAGTCACTTTGAACTCATCTTTGTATTGAAGTCTACTCATTCACTACTTTTCCCATGGACATTTCAAAGCAAAATAGGACTCTGGGTTTGCATTGATTGCAAGATTACCCCAAGCTAAAGATGACATTGACGGAACCAATATCACTCTTCAGGTCCTTCACACAACACAATTAATTTCATGAATCGTAACACAAACTTGCATTTATATTGCATCCTTAACACAGTGGCCATTGCCAGTTTATGACTCAGTCGCTCCGTTGTGTCAATAGCGTCCTCCCAGATACCAAAATTGATATGAATGTGCAGTAAACTGCAGGATTATTGGTGGCTTCAGGAACTTTCTCCTTACAGAGAGCCTTATAGAAAGGATAGTAGCTGTCTGAAGTGCACTTGCCTGCTTTAGTGCCGCTATGGGTGTTCCATGAATGTTGTAACATAAGAACTGAAATGCCGATGTGGCTTATTCAAAAGATCATGAGATGTCCCTACTTGGGTAACAACATGGGGAGAGATTTTCCGGCCATGTTCGCCCCAAGCCCAGAATATCTCGCCCGAGGTCAACGGATCTTTGTGATTCCATTGGCAGGCGGGAGGGGGAATTTCCACCCTTAGTGCCTGCCAGGGCAGTCAGATACAGTAGCTTTAGGATATCAAATTGAAGGGTTATGAGGGTATCACTGAAATGACGTTGTGTTCTATTTCCAGAACAGGATTGCCCCTTTTACTGGACTTCAGTTCAGCACAGCAACAAATCTAGGGGAAAGCAGATCCTCAGAGAACTGCAATCTGATTGAAGCCTCTATCAGTTCATCCAAAATAGGGGAATTGGTTGAACTCAGAGGGTGGAATTTCCTGTTCCTGCCAGAGATCAAACTTTATCGATGAATGCAGAGTGTGTGGCAGTGCTGTGCACCTGAGTACAATATGGGTTGATAGCTGTCTCCACTATCCAGCAAGTTTTGGAAGTATTCTGGCAGGTGGTCTGATGCATTCAGAAATTGCTTGTGCACCAAAAACAACCGAGAAATTCAATTATGCCGGGGAAAATGTGAAATTGGTGCTGGCAGCTGCTACCCATGCCAATTACTGTATGCCTTCTTAGAGGTGGGTTCGGGAGATTGGAAATTTGGGCATCTTTATCTTAAAGGAGAGATGCACTCTGGCCGCACAGAGCAGGGAAATCTCGTAGGATGAAAGAAGGCGTCAAGTAGTCAGGCAAGGGCCATTGGACCTGATTTTACTATTTTCATTCTAACTGCTGATTCTGCGTGCAATTCAGATTTGATTTGGAAATCTGCTTTCAGGCGCCCCCATACGCACTTAGTCTGAAAAACAAATCAAGGGTCCCATTCGTGCTGTGGATGGGGCTTAGCACACCCGAAACGATCAAAGCTCTGAACTGTGCATGTGCAGTTAGAAAAAAATTTGAAAAAGCGCGCCCGTGTCAGATCGCTCCCGGGCGGAAAGCGGAGAAAACGGCCCGGGAGTGAAAAGCGGGAACGATGGCCCCCACAAACATCACTGTCCCCCTTATCCACCCACCGCCCCCCCTCCCAGAGAATGATCTAGCTTCACTCCTCCCCTCCAGAGAATGATCTGGCCTCACTCCCCCACTCTCCCCCTCCATCCCCAGACAATGATCTGGCCTCACTCCGTCCCCCGAGAATGATCTGGTCTCACTCCCCCACTCCACCCCCCCCCAACCCCAGAGAATGATCTGGCCTCACTCCCCCCCACCCCCGCCTCCCCAGACAATGATCTGGCCTCACTCTGCCCCTCCAAGAATAATCTGGTCTCACTCCCCCCCCAGTAAGAGGTCTCACAACACCAGGTTAAAGTCCAACAGGTTTATTTGGTAGCAAAAGCCACTAGCTTTCGGAGCGCTGCCCCTTCGTCAGGTGAGTGGGAATTCTGTTCACAAACAGGGCATATAAAGACACAAACTCAATTTACAAAATAATGGTTGGAATGCGAGTCTTTACAGGTAATCAAGTCTTAAAGGTACAGACAATGTGAGTGGAGAGAGGGTTAAGCACTGGTTAAAGTGATGTGTATTGTCTCCAGCCGGGACAGTTAGTGAGATTTTGCAAGCCCAGGCAAGTCGTGGGGGTTACAGATAGTGTGACATAAACCCAAGATCCCGGTTGAGGCTGTCCTCATGTGTGCAGAACTTGGCTATCAGTCTCTGCTCAGCAACTCTGCGTTGTCGTGTGTCGTGAAGGCCGCCTTGGAGAACGCTTACCCGAAGATCAGAGGCTGAATGCCCGTGACCGCTGAAGTGTTCCCCAACAGGAAGAGAACACTCTTGCCTGGTGATTGTCGACCAGTGTTCATTCATCCATTGTCGTAGCGTCTGCATGGTCTCCCCAATGTACCATGCCTCGGGACATCCTTTCCTGCAGCATATCAGATAGACAATGTTGGCCGAGTTGCAAGAGTAGGTACCGTGTACCTGGTGGATGGTGTTCGCACATGAGATGATGGCATCCGTGTTGATGATCCGGCACATCTTGCAGAGGTTGCTGTGGCAGGGTTGTGTGGTGTCGTGGTCACTGTTCTCCTGAAGGCTGGGTAGTTTGCTGCAGAGAATGGTCTGTTTGAGGTTGTGCGGTTGTTTGAAGGCAAGAAGTTGGGTGTGGGGGTGTTCTTGGCGAGATGTTCGTCTTCATCAATGACATGTTGAAGGCTCCAGAGAAGATGTCGTAGCTTCTCTGCTCCGGGGAAGTACTGGACGACGAAGGGTACTCTGTCCACCGTGAGTGTTTGTCTTCTGAGGAGGTCGGTGCAGTTTTTCGCTGTGGTGCGTCGGAACTGTTGATCGATGAGTCGAGCGCCATATCCTGTTCTTATGAGGGCATCTTTCAGCGTCTAGAGGTGTCTGTTGCGATCCTCCTCATCTGAGCAGATCCTGTGTATACGGAGGGCTTGTCCGTAGGGGATGGCTTCTTCCACGTGTTTAGGATGGAAGCTGGAGAAGTGGAGCATCGTGAGGTTATCTGTGGGCTTGCGGTACAGTGAAGTGCTGAGGTGACCGTCCTTAATGGAGATGCGTGTGTCCAAGAATGCAGCCGATTCCGGAGAGTAGTCCATGGTGAGTCTGATGGTGGGATGGAACTTGTTGATGTCATCATATAGTTGTTTCAATGATTGTTCACCATGAGTCCAAAGGAAGAAAATGTCATCGATGTATCTAATGTATAGCATTGGTTGAAGGTCCTGTGCGGTGAAGAGGTCTTGTTCGAACCTGTGCATGAAGATGTTGGCATATTGAGGTGCAAATTTGGTCCCCATGTCTCTTCCGTGTATCTGGATGAAGAACTGGTTGTTGAAGGTGAAGACATTGTGGTCCAGGATGAAGCGGATGAGTTGTAAAATTGCATCTGGAAACTGGCAGTTGTCGGCGTTGGGTACTGAGGCAGTTGCAGCAATGCCATCGTCGTGGGGGATGCTGGTGTAGAGTGCCGAGACATCCATTGTGACGAGGAGTGCTCCTGGTTCAACTGCTCCATGTGTGCTAAGCATTCTCACTCCCCCCCCCCCCCCCCCCCCACCACCCAGAGTACATCTGATCCGCCTTCCCCCCCAACCAGACAACGATCTGCCCCCCTCCCCCCCAACCAGACAACGATCGGCCCTCCTTCCTACTTCCACCCCCCCCCCCCCCCCCCCCCCGTCCCACCAGAGAATGATCTGGCCCTCTTCCCCCCATCCCCAGGCAACGATCTGAGTCAGAGAGCCATTGGAAGCTCTGAACACGCCTCTTCAGAAGCTGGAACGCCCGATTCAGACTTTTATTCAGTAATCATAGACCATAGAAACCCTACAGTGCAGAAGGAGGCCATTCGGCCCATCGAGTCTGCACCGACCACAATCCCACCCAAGCCCTACCCCCATATATTTACCCACTAATCCCTCTAACCTACGCATCTTAGGATTCTAAGAGGCAATTTTTAACCTGGCCAATTAACCTAACCCGCACATCTTTGGACTGTGGGAGGAAACCGGAGCACCCGGAGGAAACCCACGCAGACACGAGGAGAATGTGCAAACTCGACACAGACAAAGACCCGAGCCGGGAATCGAACCCGGGACCCTGGAGCTGTGAAGCAGCAGTGCTAACCACTGCGCTACCGTGCCGTCCATTTCAGCGCGATTCCGGACTGGCGAACGCGGCGGTAAAGGGGGAAATGCTGGTAACCTTGGGCGGGCAGTTCATTAATTCAATTGAAATGCGTGCAAATGCATTTAAATCGCCGTTGCACCCGTTTTGGGCGCGAATCGGATCACGGCCATTCCCGGGTCTCGGTAAAGTGGCCATCTGCGCGGACGCGGGCGCGGGCGCGGATCATGTTAATGGCCTCACACCCGACTTTACCATGTTTTCGCGCCTGTTTTCGGGCACGACGCAATGGTAAAATCGGGCCCATTAAGTTCACTTTTGCAGCATTTGAGATTGTGGTCCGCGGTTGAAAAGGAGGCAGGAGAGCTTAATCTCCCAGGGAACAAAAGTCCTGCCAAGAAACAGCTCTTGTTCCATCATGCCACGCCACGAGGAAAGATTCATAAAAGTGTTTTTAAAATCTGTGATCACCTTTTTCGGGTTAATGCTGCTTTGCACAGAGTTTTTAAACGTTGAAGGTTATAAGTCATGCACAGTCTGTGAGCTTTTGCAGGCAGGCAGGTCTCTTGCCAGAGGGCTGGCTTCTGGTTAGAATTGAGCAAATAATCCAGAGGTGGGAAAATCAGTTTAGGTTCAAGGGTGCACTGCGTGGTGGGTGGATCTCCCAGTGTGTCCAAAGTGCATCCAACTGCACCCAAAATGAAACTGAGGCCAATAATTTAGCCACATTTTTAATCGTGCAGTTGAATAAGGTGCAGGAAACGATGCCTGATTCAGGATGAGTGTGATTGAAACCATTGCAGAGTGGAAGACAACACTACTTTGATGGGTCTAGATAGAGTGAATGCAAGCAGGCTTTTTCCACTGAGGCTAGGGGAGAAAAAAACCAGAGGGCATGGGTTAAGGGTGAAAGGAGAAAAGTTTAAAGGGAATATTAGGGGGGGTTTCTTCACGCAGAGAGTGGTGGGAGTGTGGAATGAGCTGCCGGATAAAGTGGTAAATGCTTTTAACATTTAAGAAAAACTTGGACGGGTTCATGGATGAGAGGGGTGTGGAGGGATATGGTCCAAGTGCAGGTCAGTGGGACTCGGCAAAATATTGTTCGGCACAGACAAGAAGGGCCAAAAGGCCTGTTTCTGAGCTGTAAATTTCCATGGTTCTATGGCTCTACTGGGGTGGCACGGTGACACAGTGGTTAGCACTGCTGCCTCATAGCACCAGGGACCCATGTTCCATTCCCAGCTTGGGTCATTACCTGTGCGAAGTCTGCACGTTCTCCCGGTAAAAGGGGAAATGCTGGTAACATTGGGCGGGCAGTTCATTAATTCAATTGAAATGCGTGCAAATGCATTTAAATCGCCGTTGCACCCGTTTTGGGCGGGAATCGGATCGTGGCCATTCCCGGGTCTCGGTAAAGTGGCCATCTGCTCCGGGTGCTCAGGTTTCCTCCCACAGTCTGAGATGTGCTGCTTAGGTGCATTGGCCACGCTAAATTCTCTCTCAGTGTACCCAAACAGGCACTGGAATGTGGCGACTAGGGGATTTTTACAGTAACTTTATTGCAGTGTTAATGTAAGCCTGCTTGTGATATTAATAAATAAACTTTTGCAGTTCCTCGTTGGTATATTGGTTCATATCCCCGCCTTTAAAGCGACAGACTGGACATCAATTCCCGATGGGGAGCTGTGAAGTTTCCTGACAGCGGCTGGCAGGGAGTTTTTGGGGCGGCTCAGTGGTTGGCACTGTTGCCTCACAGTGCCAGGGACCTGGGTTCAATTCTGGCCTCGGGTGACTGTGGAGTTTGCATGTTCTCCCCGTGTCTGCATGGGTTTCGTCTGGGTGCTCTAGTTTCCTCCCATAGTGTTAAGATGTGCAGGTTAGGTGGATTGGCCATGCTAAATTGACCAACAATGTCAGAGAGATTAGTAGGGTAAAACATGGGGTTATGGGAATATAGCCTGGGTGGGATTGTTGTCGGTGCAGACTCGATGGGCCAAATGGCCTCTTTCTGCATTGTACTGTTTCTCTGATTCTATGAATATGACAGCAGGGAGGTTGGTTAGGGTAGTCAACCTTTTTGTCAGTGCGTTCGCCTTTTATTCATTGCTATCTTTTTAAAGTAAAGTCAATAATTACCACATCTGAATTCTACAACACTAAAAAACATTCACACTGTTCTTGAGGCAAGCTCATATATTTTTATGGTTTTTGCAGTAAACTCCAGAACAGATTTCCGACATAAAACAAAACTGGATTTTTTTTTTAGGAGGTATTTTACAGCTTTATCTGATTTAAAAATAAATAAACATTTTGCTAAGCTTTGTAAGGTTGCATGCCGGTGCCTTTCTCACCTCTGACAGGAGGATTCATACACTAGCCTTTCTCCTCCGTGTCATTTAAAACCAGCACACGGTAAAGCCAGGGCAGTTTCATAAAAATGCTGCCCATGTGTACTTGGATCAGGGTTTGTACTTCAGCATTGTGCATAAATTAGAGTCAAATTCATTCTTCAAATCTTTTAATCCAGATCATTTTAAAAGGAAGATATATCAACTGGGTTTATTCTTCACCTCCAAGAGCAGTAAAAATTCATTGTTCAGAGTCTGTAGGTTTGTCACAAGAATATCCAATAAAATGAAACAAGCGCACATAAAGTCAAAAGGGATGCAGAGCAAATCTGGGATAATTCACTCGAAATGACTTACACCTCAGTAAATTACTTGTCACTTTTCTTTCTGCATTCCATTCCTGCTTTTCACCTTTCCTTTTCTGAAGCCAAGGACTGAAGCTGGGATAAGTAGCCCTTGGCTACCTAACCGACACCACTGCCCTCCTGCCTCCTTTGCCGTGACTGTGTTGCATTATTGACAGCCAGCAGAGTTTCGTGAGAAGGCGCAGAAGTAGAAATTCAACTGGGGTGGCGGCACAAAACAGGCAATGCTGAACTGACCACCCCTTGAGTGTGCAGTGCCTGAAATTCGGTTTTATTTCGTCAATGGAGTTAAATATCAGATACTGTTTATAAGGAGCAGCTGATCTGATATCTCCCATTTTGTGTCTTTGTCTGAGACAAATTTTTACCCCACAGTTTCTGGAATAGTCTGGATCGTTTTAACTGTCAGAATGGCTATAGGGGAAAGTTCATTATCTCGGGCAATGCCCCCCCCCCCCTTTCCAATATGACGTTTTTGTGGAAATCCCTAATTTAACTTAATGGGGAGAAGAATTTCTTTGATCACCAGGTTTGCTGACATTAAAAATGCATTGGTAACGTCGTCCTCCTTGCAGCAGGATTATAAATGGGTCCTGAAAGAATGTATTCATGATTTTGCTGAATTCTGAGCAGGGAAAACCTCAAGTACACATTTACAATGTTACTGCACACGGTGATCAAAGTCATTCTTATCCTTTTCTTACCTTTCTAATATCTACATGGCTTTCATTCCTCCCACAGCTTAGGTGTTAGCAATTCACGTTCCTGGCGCTGAGCTTTGTGTGGACGTCAGCAGTCCCCACAGGACTTTCCATCCCTTAAAATGAAAGGTCGGAAAATCCTGCAGGGCTTGCTGCCCTTTGCAACCCAATTACTCACATGCACTCCTGGCATATTTAATAACATCATCCCATTGTAACAACCCATCAGGGGTTAAGCAAAGTACAACACCGTCGTGTGATTTTTCTCTTCATTTATTAACAAGTCCAGCTTTAGCAATAGCGAATTTCCTATCATTTTCCCCAGGAAAGGTGAGGCAAGGCTACAATTCTGTTTCTCGTTCAGCTGCTGTTGTTTTAATTTTCCTTTTCTGTCAGGATAATCCCCACAATAGTAGCTCACAACACACGGTGATGGTTATTCCCATTTTCTTACTGAACACAAATTATATTATATTCAAATAACCTCCCTTAAATTCAGATTGAATGATACATTGGTTAAAAAAAAAAGCCTTGAGACCTATGCATTGATATTCTTTGCAAACTGACTCATATTTGCAAACATTTAACTCAAAAGAATGATATGCGTGAAAAATAAGGATTCATATATGTCATTGCCATTCCTGGTGTCCAGGCGACAAAGGCAGTTGCCAATCGAAGGATATTTGCATCTGGAAGGGAATGACCTGTCAGATTGTTTCTTGTTGAGATGTAACCTCGTGACAAGTGAGCCTGTCACAGTGCAAGTTGAATCCTTGCTATGGCATACCCATCAAATTAATTAAGATCTCAACTCACCTGAACAGAACTATTTTAACACTGCATTGAGAATTTAATCCAATCGAGCATGAGGCTGCCGGTACATCTTTAATCAAAACATAAAAGAGAATCAACTATAAAGACACACAGACTGATCAACCTATGAGGCAATATTTTCAAGCTTAACTCCCAAACCTGGAAAGGTTCGGTTCATTCCAGAAATTAAAGTTCAAAAGCAATGAAATTGGAACACAACCCACATCAAACATGCCCACTTCCCACTTTAACTGAAGCGGGATGAGAGTCAGGAAGAAATCTACTCTCAGAAAGTGAGCTGATTTTTAAATATTATGATGAGGCTCCTGATGCGCATTATCACAGACGAGGCTTGAGATGCTCAAGGAAATAAAGGCTTTTATTTACTGTTACAACGAAGCTACCATGTATAGTACACAATCCCAGACTGAGGGGTCCCAGACAGAGCAGTGACCTTTATACCTCTCCCAGGAGGCGGAGCCCGACTGGGATGTACCATAATAACTATAATACAGGTGTAACAGCCCAACCCTAACCCCAACAGCAACAAGTAGAACAACCCATCCCTAACCCCAACAGCAACATATATACATACTCGTAGTACTGGCCAGACCCTGGCTCAGTACTATCTAGTGGGAACCAACGATGGTTCACCACATTCACCCCTCCTTTGAAGACAAAGGCCGGCGGGGTACAAAAAACAGAATAATTTGTCATCAGTCTATAAGTTCAGATGGTCAGGGGGACCGCACCGTCGTTGTGACCTCCTCAACACCAGTGATGACACCGGAGTAGGCACTCGTGGTGGCGTTCTCCCCAAGGCGATGTCCAACGGTTCCTCCACAGTCTCACGGGCCGGTTGACCCCGAGGTGATGATAATCCGTTGAGTTCCGACACGCCCTGAAGTGGTGACCATCTCCTGGACTCAGGCAAGCTGTACACGGGAGTAAAAGGGTTAAGTAATGGTCCCGATGCTGCCCGCACCGTGCCAGGAGGGGAAACAATAGTTGGGGGGTCTCAACAGGAGGTATGGGAGCGACAGAGGTTTCTACGTCCCCTGCTGGCGCCAGGTCTCGGATCGAGACCGTGTCCTCTCACCCGTCAGGGTATGCCACATAGGCATACTGAGGGTTGGCGTAGAGGAGATGGACCTGTTCGACCAACGGGTCGGACTTGCGGGCCCTTACATGTCGCCGCAGGAGGACAGGTCCTGAGTACGTCAACCAAGACGGTAATGAGGTCCCAGAGGAGTATTGGCGCGCAAAGGTGCGGTAACACCAGGAGCTTGAAGCGCTCGTAAACCGTGCCCTGCACCGTCAAATTTACCACGCAACTCCCTAGCACGGTGACAGACCGGGACCTTGATGCCATCGAAATCGTCTGTTTGACAGGTTGGATCTGGAGGCCACACCGCTTCATAGCGTCTGGGTGAATAAAACTCTCAGTGCTCCCGCTGTCAAACAGACAATAAATCAAGTGTTTGTTTACCTGAATGTCCATCATAGACTTGTCGAGTCTGTGAGGCTTGGCCTGGTCCAGGATGATCGACGCCACCGTTGGTTCATGAGCGCCACTGCAGGCAGCTGAGATCGATGAAGATGACCCCTGCTGGTCATTCACGGTCGGTGCCGACCAACATGGCTGCTCCCATAGGTCGCACGTGGGTGATGGCGCCAAAATCAGCGACCCCTGGTGGTCGCGCATCTCTCGCGACTCCGTCGATTGTAATGGCGGCGTCCTGGCCTCGCACGTGAACGAAATCCTCGACGATGCCGACGACGAAGAACCTGGCTCCGGGGTGTCGCAGGCCGCACTGCTGTTCCTGGAAGTAAGTTTGGATCGGCATACCTTCGAATAGTGCCCCTTCTTACAGCAGGCGGAGCACAACACAGCTTTAGTGGGACATCGCTGCTGATTGTGCTTCACTCTCCCACAGAAGTAACACCGCGGGCCGCCTGGAGCTGCTGCCGTCGTCAGGCCCGAATGTGGGCACGCCATCACGCAGCTTTTCGAACCCGAGGGACGAGGAGGGATCAGCAACTGCTCCTGCCACGTTGTCTCCACGTGGTCTTCGGGATACAATACTAGGCTTTTGGAGGCCGTCTCCAACGTATCCGCTAGTTCTATCGACTTAGTGAGATCAAGATTACCTTGCTCTAACAGTCTGAGTCGGATATAAGATGATCCGATTCCTGCCACAAACGCATCTCGAGCGAGGTCGTTCATATTCTGGTCTGCCGACACTGCTTTGCAGTTACAGCCCCTGGCTAGCTGTAGGAGCTCGTTCGCGTACTCTTCCGTCGTTTCGCCGGACTGCCGTCGTCGAGTGGCTAAGAGGTATCGAGCATGCATCTCGTTTGGCGGTTTAATGTAACGCTTCTTAAGAAGCTTGAGGGCCCTTGTGTAGTCGGTGGCCGCACGGATCGCGGGATATATGGTGTCGCTTACCCTCGCGTGGAGGACCCGGAGTCTGTCGTCGTCTGTGGTGACCGCTGTGGAGGCTGCCAGGTAGTCCTCAAAACATTTCAACCGGTGATCGAAGGTGTTAGAGGCGCCCGCCGCACGTGGATCCAGTGTAAGACGTTCGGGTTTTAACATTTGCTCCATACTCTCTGTATCGTTTTCTTTTTTTTTAACGACGAGAGTTCAACTAACAGTAAATAAAATTGATGCGCGTTATCACACACGAGGCTTGAGATGCTCAAGGAAATAAAGGCTTTTATTTACTGTTACAACGAAGCTACCATGTATAGTACACAATCCCAGACTGAGGGGTCCCAGACAGAGCAGTGACCTTTATACCTCTCCCAGGAGGCGGAGCCCGACTGGGATGTACCACAATAACTATAATACAAGGTGTAACAGCCCAACCCTAACCCCAACAGCAACAAGCAGAACAACCCATCCCTAACCCCAACAGCAACATATATACATACTCGTAGTACTGGCCAGACCCTGGCTCAGTACTATCTAGTGGGAACCAATGATGGTTCACCACAGCTCCCCATCTTTAACAGTCCGTGTTCATTGAAACAATTTCAGCCTGTTTTGCAAGGTATGAAGAAACCCAGCAGGTGAATGGAGGCGAGAGGGGCTGAATGCATGAGATTAGAGCCTTAACACCACTGACTGTGGCCCAGGAGAAGGAAGACTGTTTCCTCCAGGCGCCAACAGGCTGCCTAGTAAATACCTCACCCTCTGCAATTCCCATCATCAAACACCCCTGACCACCAACGGACCCCCACCATGACACAACCTGGAACATCCCCATCCCCCAACGGACCCTCACCGACACAACCTGTAACATCCCCCATCCCCCAATGGACCCCCCCCGACACAACCTGTAACATCCCCCATCCCCCAACGGACCCCCACCGACACAACCTGTAACATCCCCCATCCCCCAACGGACCCCCACCGACACAACCTGTAACATCCCCCATCCCCCAACGGACCCCCCACCATGACACAACCTGTAACATCCCCCATCCCCCAATGGACCCCCCCCTGACACAACCTGTACCATCCCCCAACGGACCCCCACCAACACAATCTGTAACATGCCCCAACAAGACCTTTGTGCTCTCTTTGCCTGTGTCTCTGTGCTGCAAACATCCTGTTTGACAGGCCTGTTATGCTACCTCGGAGCAGGAAGCCAACAGAAAAAAGATAGAGAGGCCCTACAATAAAAAATTTCAAGACATTTGGGTGACCTAGTCTTCTGGGTTTCATAACTTCTAAACAGCTCCTTTGCACAGGACATGTCTCCAGGCTAATATCCAGGGCAATGTATCATAAAGGCAAATTTTATTCAAACCATTCCAATGGACAGCTTAGCCTATGTTTTACCAATGTAATTCTGTTCTGTGACTAATATATTTATTTGATTCTATACAACAAAACTCTTAAGGATTTTAAAAATATATCTATTGCAGTTCAGACTTGCTAGATTATGTCAGATATCCTAAGATTGTTTATTTTGTGTGTTGAGAGGTAACAAGGGGCCTTTTTGTCAGTCATGCTTGAACTTTAGGCCAGTCTTAACTTCACAGACCAATGCAAATACTTCCCTCAATGCCGAGGAGCAGTAGATATCATTCTACTGTTACAACACCTTTTTACATTTAGAAAAAAAAGTTTCTTTACCAGGAGGGATCAGAAACAGATGCCACTAATCCCTCGGGATGAGAACAGCAACATCTTCTTCATCCATGACTGATATGCATGTCAGCACTGCCAAAAAGAAAATATTCCCCCTTCATCCAGTTACAGCAAGGCTGTCAGAGGAAATAAAAAGTCCTACTGGATCACCACATTAAACACAATTCTGATGAGACATCTACCTCTGTTTGATGGTGCATACACATTCACATTTAAAGTGTTTTGAAACAGCCTAAATTAAGGCTCTTCCAAACAAAGCAGATTGTTCAAATTGTTGATCTCAAAGAATACATGAGAAAAGCCTGTATCATATGGGAATAATCCATTTCTATTCTTTTATGCATTTCTTTCCCATTCCAATTCTCTTCCCACGGCTAGTGGTACACCGAGGCAGACTCTTGTCTGTTTCCACAGCTAGTTATTCCCGGAACAGGTCACTAGTCTGTCGCCAGAGGCTGACAGCTTGAGCGGCGCCACTCCACTTCAAGCATGGCTGACCAGGAGTCTCTCCCACTCTTACCGCCAGCAACTGGCATATTGGAAGGATTTTCAGATTGACACTCAACCCCTGTGGCCTGGTTGTGAACACACCTGCACATTTATTTTACAGACAAAACACAATAAAGGGCAAGATTACTGATATTTACCTGGGGCTACAGCTGTGAAAGGATATCAGCAAATAACGTTTTCTAGATGTCCTTTTTTATTTATTCATTCACGGGATGTGGGCACTGCTGGCTAGGCCAGCATTTATTGCCCATGCCTAATTGCCCTTGAGAAGGTGGTAGTGAGTTGCCTTTTTAAACCACTGTAGTCCACATAGTGTAGGTACACCCACAGTGCTGTTAGGGAGGGAATTCCACGATTTTGGTTGGTTAAAAAGTAAGGAATGGCGATGCAGTTCCAAGTCATAAGACCATAAGACATAGGAGCAGAATTAGGCCACTTGGCCCATCGAGTCTGCTCCACCATTCAATCATGGGTGATATTTTTCTCATCCCCATTCTCATGCCTTTTCCCCATAACCCCTGATCCCCTTATTAATCAAGAACCTATCTATCTCTGTCTTAAAGACACTTAATGACCTGGCCTCCATAACCTTCTGCGACAAAGAGTTCCACAGATTCACCACTCTCTGAAGAAATTCATCCTCACCTCTGTTTTAAAGGATCGTCCCTTTAGTCTGAGGTTGTGCCCTCGGGTTCTAGTTTTTCCTACTAGTGGAAACATCCTCTCTACGTCCACTCTATCCAGGCCTCGCAAGTTTCAATAAGAACCCCCGTCATCATTCTAAACACCACTGAGTACAGACCCAGAGTCCTCAACCGTTCCTCATACGACAAGCTCTTCATTCCAGGGATCCTCTGGACCCTTTCCAAGGCCAGCACATCCTTCCTTAGATACGGAGATGGTGAGCAGGGAGAGGGGAATTTGCAGGTGATGATGTTCCCATGTAATGACTGACCTTGTCCGTATAGATGGTAGAGGTCATGTGTTTTGTAAGTGCTGTCAAAGGTGGCTTGGCGAGTTGCTGCGGTGCAACCTGTAGATGGTACACACTGCTTCCATCGTGCATTGGTGATGGAGGGATTGAATATCGAAGGTGGTGGATGAGGTGCCAATCAAGCAATTGTCTTGGATGGTGCCAAGCTCCTTGAATGTTAGCTGCATTCATCCAGGCAAGGGGAGAATATTCTAATACACTCAAACTTGTGCTTTGTAGATGGTGGGCAAAGTTTGGAGAGTTAGAGAGTGAGTTACTTGCTGCAGAATTCTGAGCCTCTGGCTGGATCTTGCAGCGTAAGTATTTAGAATGCGATTGAAGGCTGTGTAGTTAACAAGGCAGACAGAAGTGAGAAAGCAACATTTACTTGACGTGTCAGGGAGATTTTGTGGAGCAGAATGACTGACACGGTGAAGTTTGTAGGATACAGAAGTAGCAGCGCACCTACTCAAAAACAGGGGAAGACCGAAGAGGGCACGGTAGCTGTCATTACTCAGTGTTCGAGCCGTGACGGGAAAAGGCTGCATCGGTGAAGATTGTCCCACCAAAAAATGTGGAGAGCCATTCCTGTAAGAGGAGAGGACGTGTTAAAGCTGAGTGCCACAGCAAAAAGCTACCAACTCAGAAATTTAAGGAGGAACCAATTAAAGAAAGGGGGATTTAAGAAATTGAAGATGTAAAAGACAATGAAGTGCTATTCTTGGGAGAAATTATAGAATTAATTGGGAATTATTGGATCTCAGATATTATGGCCAACAGACACAGAACAAACTTCAAATTAGACACTGAAACAGGAGTTTCAGTCTTTTCAGACACAGATCAATTGAAGGCCAAGGGACAGTTGACTGCTATGCTTCAGTATAATTGAACCAAGATTGTTCACTATTAAGAGCATAGAATCAAAGAATCCCTACAGTGCAGAAGGAGACCATTTGGCCCATCAAGCCTGCACTGACAGCAATCCCACCCAGGCCTTAACCCCGTAACTCCACGTATTAACCTTGCTGGTCCCCCTGACACTAAGGGTCAATTCAGCATGGCCAATCAACCTAACCCGCACATCTTTGGAATGTGGGAGGAAACCAGAGCACCCGGAGGAAACCTACGCAGAAATGGGGAGAATGTGCAAACTCTACTCAGATAGTTACCGAGGCTGACCACTGTGCCGCCCAGATGTAAATATGTAAAGCCTGCACAACTCTACAGCCCATCTATAAAGTATAAGAACTGGGAAACCAGGACAAACCAAAAGAATTCTCGACCTAGTCAATCAGACATTGGCCCACAGTTTGCCAACAAATGTTTTAACCAGTTCACAGAAGCCAATGGGGCAGAATTTTACAAGAATGATTCTAAGTGTCCAGCTAGCGTGAAAATGAGAGAGTTGCAGATCCATCTTTTGGGTGAGTTTTTATGCCCAGTCTCATGTGCATGAGACTGGGCATAAATTGGCTAGATCATTTTTATCTGCTACAGGCAGTGAGTGTGGCTTGATTCGCCAGTCAGCCTGCAGAGGGAGCTATTGCGCATGCGTAGACCTCCATGTCTGTGCATGTGGAATAGCAACAGCAGAGGTCTGATAGAGAGAGAGCTGTTGGGCCTCTGCTACTGCAGCCAGCCTGAACATAGCCCCCCGCAGAATCACAGGGGCCAACAGTCAATTGCAAGCCCCACACTACCTAGAAATGTAGCCCTCACTTCTCCCTCGCTGCACAGACCGATTGTGCCCCCTTTCCCCCACCAATCACGGGCAGAGTGGCAGCAGGCTGCCCCTCCCTCCATACCGATTGGAGCTGGAGCATGGCAGCAGGCAACCCCTCCCTACCTGATCGGGCCGTCCCTTCAGACCCTGCCCCCATAAGTCTTTCCCCTTTATACTCCACCCCCATAGGCCTGGCCCCCATAGGTCCCACTCCCTAGCAGTGCTAAGGTGCCTGGTGGGTATTACTGAGGTGCCAGGCTGGCAGTGCCATGGTGCCAGGCTGGCACTAGTAGACTGGCACTGCTCAAGGGGTACACCCCCTTGTCCTCAGCTTCCCTGGGGGCCCTCAATGGTGCCGATTAGACTGGCAAGGGAACATGACTGTTCCCAGTTCATGGGGAGCAGATGTTTTCCTTGCCGGAGGGAACCTCTCCTGGCGAGGCCTTAAAGGCGAGTGAGCCCAGATGATTGAGCGCTGGGCTCACTAATACCATTTAAAATAACATTAAAATATAGTTAAATAATTTATTCAGCCTCTCGCCCAAGATCGCGAAAGCCAAGAATGGGCGGGGTGAACCGGCAAAATTCCGGCAAAATCAGCTCACCCAGATATCCACAAGCTAAAGGGAGCCGAAACCCGGTGTAAGGATGATAAAGGCTTTGTTGAAAAAAAGATGATATCAATTTAGCTCTGATAACATGCACACCGCTCCAGAAAGGCCTGGCTCCATCCAAACTTCTGATGCGAAGACAACTGCAGACTCAACTTTCTGCTCTTCTGAACATGCTGACGCCATGTTTCAAAGTAACCGATATAGAGAAAGTAAGGAGAAAGGAGATATTATGCAAATGAAACCAGAAACTACAATCACCACCATGGAATACATAATTTCCTCGAACATGAGGCAGGGAGCCAGGATGGATTTGGGACCAAAATTGCAAAGGGCAGGGCCTGGAAAAGCATAACATCCATGATATTACATTGTGGAGACTGAAAATGGAATAGTCAGAGGAACAGAAGAGCACACCAAGCTACAAGAAGAAAATCTTCAATGAAATGGACCAGTTGCCAGTAGATCGGGAAGAGGAGCTGAATACTGAGCCAGTATTCTCTGGTGAACCACACACTATGTTATTCGGTTTGAGAGGAAACATGATGAACTTGAATTCTGTACATCCTTTGGGAGAGAGGCACACATTTTGTGGTCGAGGTAGAGGTGAGGGGAATGTAGGATCACATAAATAATGTACTTATTGGAGTCAGAGACGTCGGGGGAAATATCATGTAAAGGGTCAGTGTAAATAGACAGTCTACATCATCAGTGGTATAAGATCACATGGCAGTAGAGCATGCTGAGAGATGGTTAGAGGAATGTTTAAGAAAAGTTAAAGATTACGAACATACTTGTCTCCAAAAACTTCCACTGATGCTAACCAATGGCACCCTAAGCTGAGACACACAATGATCGTAACAGAGTTGCCTTTGAGTATCCATTGTCTCCAGCTGTTTCTAGATATCACATGGAGTGAATAAAATTGGCTGAAGACTGGCATCAGTGATGCTGGGGATCTCAGGAGGAGGCTGAGATAGATCATCCCCTTGGCACTTCTGACTGAAGATCGTTGAAAATGCTTCAGCCTTATCTTTTACACTGACATGCTGGACTTCACCATCATTGTGGAGCTTCCTCCTCCAGTTAATTGTCCGCCACCATTCACAACTTGATGCGACAAGTCTGCAGAACTTTGATATGATCCATTGGCTGTGGGATTGCTCAGCTCTATCGGCATGGTGGCACAGTGATTAGCATTGCTGCCTCACAGCGCTAGGGAGCTGGGTTCGATTCCCGGTTGGATCACTGTCTGTGCAGAGTCTGCACGTTCTCCCCGTATATGTGTGGGTTTCCTCCGAGTATTTCGGTTTCCTCCCACAGTCCAAAAGACTGGTTAGGTGCATTGGCCATGCTAAATTCTCCCTCAGTGTAGCCGAACAGGTGCTGGGGTGTGGTGACGAGGGGATTTTCACTGTAACTTCATTGCAGTGTTAATGTTAGCCCACTTGTGACACTAATAAATAAATAAAATTGTATGCTGCTTTTTGATAGACAACAGTCCTGCTTCTGGCTTCGCCAGGTTGACACCTCATTTTTGAATATGTCTGGTGCCCCTCCTGCACTCTACATTGAACCAGGGTTGACACTGGCTTGGTGATAATGGTAGAATGTCACATTGTGAGATTACAGACTGTGGTTGAGAACAAGTTTGCTGTTGCTGTTGGCTTCATGGACGCCCAGTTTTGACTTGCTAAATCTAATCAAATTCTATCCCATTCAGCACAGTATTAGTTCCACATAGCACGATGGAGGCTATCCTCAATGTAAAGATGGGATTATTTTCTCCACAAGGGCAGTGCAGTGATCACTACTATTAACCCTGTCATGGACAGGTGTATCTGCGGCAGGCAGGTTGGTGAGGATGAGGTCAGGTACGTTTTTCCCTCTTGTTGGTTTCCTCACCACCTGTCTCAGTCCCTGTCAAACACCATTGTCCTTTAGGATTTGGCTGGCTCAGTCAGTAGTGGTGTTACTGAGTCAATCTTAATGATGATCATTGAAGTTGCCCACCCAGAGTACATTCTGTGCTCTTGCCACCCTCAGTGCTTTGCTCAATATGGTGCTCAATATGGGGGAGCAGTGCTTCATCAGCTGAAGTGGGTGGGAGGGGGTGGGGGAATGCGGCAGTAAGTTGGAATCAGCAGCAGGTTTCCTTGTCCATCTATGACTTGATGCCCTGAGACTTCATGCTATCCAAAGTTAATGTTGAAAACTTCCAGGGCAATTGCATCCCGACAGTATCACCACTGTGCCAACATCTCTCGTGGGTCTGACCTGCCCGTGAGGCAGGACATACCCAAAGATGTAAGGGTGGTGTTTGGGAGCTGGTCTATAAGATGTGATACAGTGAATATGATCATATTGGGCTGTTGCTTATCTACTCTGTGGGACACTGTTCCAACTTTGGCACAAGCCCCCAGATGTTAGTAAGGATCACTTTGCAGGGTTGACAGGGTTGGGTTTATCATCGCCTTTCTGATGCCTAGGTCAATGCTGGGTGGTTCAAATGATTTCATTTATTTTAGACTTTTTAGCGGTTTAACACAATTGAATGGCTTGCTAGGCTATTTCAGAGGGCATTGAGAGTCAATAACGTGGGTATGGAGTCACAGCAAATGTGATGCCACTGTTTAAAAAAGGTGGTAGACAAAAGGCAGGTAACTATAGGCCGGTTAGCTTAACTTCTGTAGTAGGGAAAATGCTTGAATCTATCATCAAGGAAGAAATAGCGAGACATCTGGATATAAATAGTCCCATTGGTAAGATGCAGCATGGGTTCATGAAGGGCAGGTCATGTTTGACTAATTTGGTGGAATTTTTCGAGAACATTACATGTGCAGTGGACAATGGGGAACCTGTGGATGTGGTTATTTGGATTTCCAGAAGGCATTTGACAAGGTGCCGCACCAAAGACTGCTACATAAGATAAAGGTGCACAGTGTTACGGGTAATGTATTAGCATGGATAGAGGATTGGTTAACTAACAGAAAGCAAAGAGTGGGGGTAAATGGGTGTTTTTCTGGTTGGCAATCAGTGACTAGTGGTGTGCCTCAGGGATCAGTGTTGGATCCACAATTGCTTACGATTTACATAGATGATTTGGAGTTGGGGACCAAGTGTAGTGTGTCAAAATTCGCCGATGACACTAAGATGGGTGGAAGGGCAAAGTGTGCAGAGGATGCTGAAAGTCTGCAAAGGAATATAGATAATCTAAGTGAGTGGGTGAGGGTCTGGCAGATGGAGTACAATGTTGGTAAATGTGAGGTCATCCATTTTGGTAGGAATAACAGCAAAATGGACTATTATTTAAATAGTAAAAAATTGCAGCATGCTGCTATACAGAGAGACCTGGGTGTCCTTGTGCAAGAATCACAAGGAGTTGGTTTGCAGGTGCAGCAGGTAATTAAGAAGGCAAATGGAATTTTGTCCTTCATTGCTGGAGGGATGGAGTTTAAAAACGCGAGATTATGTTGCAGCTGTATAAGGTGCTGGTGAGGCCACACCCGGAGTACTGTGTACAGTTTTGGTCTCCTTACTTGAGAAAGGATATACTGGCACTGGAAGGGGTGCAGAGGAGATTCACTAGGTTGATTCCGAGTTGAGAGAGTTGGCTTATGAGGAGAGACTGAGTAGACTGGGGCTATATCATTGGAATTCAGAAGAATGAGGGGAGATCTTATAGAAACATATAAGATTATGAAGGGAATAGATAAGATAGAAGCAGGGAAGTTGTTTCCACTGGTGGGTGAAACTAGAACTAGGGGATATAGCCTCAAAATAAGGGGAAGCAGATTTAGGACTGAGTTGAGGAGGAACTTCTTCACACAAAGAGTTGTGAATCTGTGGAATTCCCTGCCCAGTGAAGCAGTTGAGGCTACCTCATTGAATGTTTTTAAGGCAAGCATAGATAAATTTTTGAACAGCAAAGGAATTAAGGGTTATAGTGAGGGTTATGGTAAGTGGAGCTGAGTCCACGAAAAGATCAGCCATGATCTTATTGAATGGCGGAGCAGGCTTGAGGGGCCAGATGGCCTACTCCTGCCCCTAGTTCTTATGTCTTATGTTCTTATGTCACATGCCGGCTAGACAAGGACAGGATGGCAGATATCCTTCCCTGAAGGACATTGGTGAACCAGATGGTGAAACAGGGGTATTGCAGATAACAGGTGTGGGGTAAAGAGGTAACCTCGCTGGGACCTGGAAGAAATACGATTGCTCCTCCTGGACCTCAAGCAGTGCTGTAAAGGCATTTACCATATGCATTTGGCCTTTCTTGCTTCCTGTTACTAATCAAGTTTTCTCAGTCCAGTCGACTAGTTAAAAATAAAAAGAAAACTGTAAAAAACAAAGGAATGCAGCCTTCTTTAAAGAAACCAACCCATCTACTGAAAGTGAACTAATAAACCACTCTAGACCCATCTCGAACTGGAAGTTAGTGAGTTCAGAATGGATTAGGGTCAGATTATATATTTTTAAAGTTTTACTTACCACAATTTCCAAACCCACCCATTCTTGGAAGTTAAAATTCATTCACAGTCGTCTACATTAATTTAAAATCTAATTTAGCAAACTATTCTGTTTAAATAATACGAAATATTTTTGATTGTGTTTTTTCTGATGCAAAATATTGGTATACATCTAAATTTAATCAGAAATAAAGCAAATTGGGCTGCATGTTTCATCTGACATTTTATAGAGCAGATCTCAGGTATATGGAGTGGCACGGTGGCACAGTGGTTAGCATTGCTGCCTCACAGCGTCAGGAACCCAGGTTCGATTCCCGGCTT
The DNA here is from genome assembly GCF_964213995.1 of Mustelus asterias. Classification (NCBI taxonomy): domain Eukaryota; kingdom Metazoa; phylum Chordata; class Chondrichthyes; order Carcharhiniformes; family Triakidae; genus Mustelus; species Mustelus asterias. The sequence goes on along the minus strand of NC_135815.1, from coordinate 48,018,709 downwards.
GGGTCACTGTCTGTGTGAAGTTTTCACATTCTCCCCGTGTCTACATGGGTTTCCTCCGGGTGCTGCAGTTTCTTCCCACAGTCCAAAGATGTGCAGGTCTGGTGGATTGGCCATGCTAAATTGTCCCTTAGTGTCAGGGAGACTAACTAGGGTAAATGCAAGGGGTTATGGGGGTAGGGCCTGGGTGGGATTGTGGTCGGTGCAGACTCGATGGGCCAAATGGCCTTCTTCTGCACTGTAGGACTCTATGATATCAAAAAGAAAAGGGAAGAAGAATTAGAGGAAAAGTCACTGTTCAGTTCCTCACCTCTCTGATGCCTCAGGCAGTTATAGTATTCCAATGACAGTATAGCCTAATTGTATCGGTTCATCATTGCATCTCTTGATGTAAGGGGCCAAGTTTCACTTTTAGCACAGTGGCCAACTGATTCTTGTGGATTGACACGATTGATTTTTAGTTTCATTGAAGTCAATGGAAAGGATAATTGGACAGGACATATAATGTGCACTGCTTGTTTACCGCCCTCACCCAAAGTGAAATCTATCCCCATCATTGATTTATTTAGCATATAGTATTTTGTTGGCTTTGTCCATTACAACACCATGTGACTGACCATGTTAACTGCTAAATGTACGAATATCATTCCATTGCCTTCAACTTCCCTTTTAGCACATTTGATGCAACTTATGCAGTGCACATCGTACTGAATATTTCTTTGAATATGTCTTGCACTTAAATGTGCTGAATTGTATTTGTAATACAACCACTTATGGTTGCATTACAAATACACCCAGCCAGACACTTCACCCAGCCACCTATGCATCTTATCTAGTTCCTTTGGTGGGTTGTTATTGGGCTGCCTCAGCAAACTCAATTGCCCCACCTAGCTTAGTGCTGTCCTCAATTTCCAAATCAGTTTCTGAATCTAAACTATTGTAAATTGGATTCCCCTGAAAGGAATTACGAGGTCAGCAGACTACTACACTGAGGGAAATGAGGCAAGGGAGTATGATTACTTGTACATCTTGTGGAGTATTAACATAGTGCATCAGCCAGGTTACTATTAGGGGTTGCTTGCATCGATAGCTATTCATTTGTGAAGGCCATTCCGATAATTAAGATTAACTTCAGGTTAAGCTGACCACAGGAGTTTTGTTCAGAATAAAACTGTGCTCCAGCACTACTTTAGATCTCCGGTCCACGAGGGAGGAAACAACAACATCTGAATGACTTATGAATGTACTTGAAAAGGAAAAATGCATCATTTCCTCATTCCACACTTGAGTTGCTTCCTGAAACTCGGTCTGACAGGATCTTTAATCTTGCTGCACACCATGAATATTTGTATGAAAAGAGGGCATATATCTGATGTAAATTATGTAACTGTGACATGGTAGGAGAGTCAAAGGTCTATTAAAAGCCTGTTTTGAGTTGATGGGATACGAGAAACTGGAAAGCGATTTAGTGTGATCTTCATCAATATGAAAAGAACTAAATTTATTATCACAAGAGGCATGTTGCCAGTCAGCTCGGTAGCTTTGGTGACAGGGACTGCACTCTTGATCAGATGTTTACTGGTTTGAATATTAGCATTGACTGTCATTGAAAGTTGGCTGCCTTCAATGGTCATATTTAATAAATGTCATCAGCATTAAGTGGTACTAAGATGTTGATCTCCAGGGACAAAACAAGTAATCCTAGAAGAATCAGTCCTGCCCCAAAAACATGCCCTCTCTGTTATAACATGTAGGGTTCCACATGAGAAATGTAAAACAAAAGGCACATCTCAGATCTCAAGGTTAAAGTCAAAAGTATGTTCTTGGAATACATCAGGAGAGAAGTTTAAGATAGGGAGAATAATATAAATAAAACAAAGAGAATTATTGAACCAGGAAATTGGGACAATTACTAGCAGTGCAAGCATATACATGTCATAAAGTTTGTTAAATAAGATGTTTTTCTATATTGCACCTTTGAAATGGAATATTTACATTTATTGATAAAGAGTTTTGATGCCGACTTGTGCATCACCAAGAATACTGACCCCTGTTCAGTTCAGTGGCAGGCAGTCAGAAGGGAAGCTGTCAGTGTAGCCTGTAACTGAGTGTCTTGCAGTTTGGAAACTTGATGTGGTGGGCTTCTAGAACTGCTTTCCAATTGCACAAGTGTAAATAGCAGCTATTAGATATGGATATGGTCTTTAATTTTTAATTTAATGCCTGTAGCAAAGGTGAGTGCTAAAATGAATCCTGGCATAATGAAGCTTGGGTTTCAAGTACAATGGGATTGATTGTGTTCATTAGGTTATGTTTGCATCAATTTTTCTATTTTATTTATAACTTTAATGATTTTTACAGTAAAGTCTGCAAAGCTTCAGTGTTATATTTGGTGGCACAACTGTAGAGTGCAGAAAGAAGGATTGATTCAGAGTATGTCTCATGAAATTGACCATATGCAGAATTGATACTATTGTTATGAAACCAACTAGATATTTCCAATACCCAACATCATTTCAACATATAATCTATTTAAACTTAATCTTGACCCCATTTTTGACCAATTTCCTGGTTCAATAATTCTCTTTGTTTTAGTTATATTATTCTCCCTATCTTAAATTTCTCTCCTGATGTATTCCAAGAACATACTTTTGACTTTAACCTTGAGATCTGAGATGTGCCTTTGACAAGATAATTTTGGTTGAGGAAGGGAGCACGTGGGCGGCACGGTAACACAGTGGTTAGCACTGCTGCTTCACAGCTCCAGGGACCTGGGTTCGATTCCCGGCTTGGGTCACTGTCTGTGTGGAGTTTGCACATTCTCCTCGTGTCTGCATGGGTTTCCTCCGGGTGCTCCGGTTTCCTCCCACAGTCCAAAGACGTGCAGGTTAGGTTGATTGGCCATGCTAAAATTGCCCCTTAGTGTCCTGAGATGTGTAGGTTAGAGGGATTAGTGGGTAAAATATATGGGGGTAGGGGCCTGGGTGGGATTATGGTCGGTGCAGGCTCGATGGGCCAAATGGCCTCTTTCTGCACTGTAGGGTTTCTATGATTCTGTGAAGGACATTTGCCAATTTGCCATTCACCATCCATTTGCTACTTTCACGAGCATTGAGTTTTTGTATCCATTATTCTACCTGGATCTTTACGCCACCTGTGGAACTGAATGTTCACTTTGTGGGTCTTGAACCCACCCCAGGGGGAAACAGACACTTTTTGGGATTTTGACAGAGGTGTACATTCAATTAGCAATGAGGCAGGTCCTCTGTCCAATTCAGCTCTTAAAGCTCGAGGACCAGTCAGAGGTCTTCTGGCTTGAAGGAGGCGGCAGGCTGCAGTAAAGGCTAAGTAAATGGGAGGTTGTTTCAATATGAAGGTGCCCTCTCACCAACTTGTTAAAGTACTCAAATAAAAATTAGAAAAAGCATCCAGGCCACCAATGCGTGTGGTGGGGCGTTTGGGGTGAGTGGTTCTGCATGCATAGAGGTGGGGAGGGTGGTTGTGGGTGCGGGGGTGAGTGGTGGTGGGGGTGTGGGTGGTTGTGGTTGTGGTTGTGGGGGCGGGTGGTTGTGCATGGGGGGGTGGGTGGTTGTGGTGCTGGATGGGGGGGTGGGTGGTTGTGGTGCTGGATGGGGGGTGGGTGGTTGTGGTTGTGGGGGCAGGTGGTTGTGGATGGGGGGGGTGGGTGGGTTGTTGTTCTGGGTGTGGGGATGGGTGGTTGTGATGCTGGATGGGGGGTAGGTGTAGGGGGTTGGTTGTAGTTCTGGGTTTGCTGGGGTGGGAAGGGTGGTTGTTGGTGCAGGAGGGGACAGTGGTGGTGGGGGAGTGATTGTGGGAGTGGGGGGTGGTCAGGGTTTTGTGGGTGAGGTGGAAGGGGAATTACTCTGCAGGGTGACTGCCTCTGCACCAAGGCAGATTGGGAAGACCCCTTAGCTGCCTGCAGTGCTGCTCCCACCCCAGAGCCTGCCTGCCATTGGGTGCCGGTCTCCAGGCAGCAAAACCCCTCTGTGTCAGGCTGGAAAACTGGAGGCCTATTGATTTCAGAATCTTCTCATCTCATTGCTTATTTTGTTGCCTGCTTTGACATTTAATGCTTCCCTAATGTCCAATGATTCTCCCACAAAGAGTATCAATGCCTTACAATTCTCTTCCTTACTATTCCTCAACATTGTGGGATAATTATCATTTACTCCATTGCTGACTCTTCCGAGTTTGATTTATTTTGAATTTGAATAACAATAGTATTCAACCAGATATACAGATATGATATCAGAAATGTCTGAACTTGATCCTTACATGTTGCTAAATATGGTATTATGGTTCAGGTCAGAAACTCCGAAGTGTTTTATGGAGCCCGCCTGGATCATTCGTTTTGTGCCTTGAATTTGGCTAGGATAAGCATGATATGTTTCACCTCGAGTATGATTCAAATGACCACTAGGGAGCTTTCATCAAATAAATTTATTTAAGAATATAGTTAACATGTATAGTAAGAATATTAGCAATAACTGTTGTCAATTACAAACAAAACAACCACAATAACAAATATAGCTAGGATGTTCCAATCAAACCAATCCCATAAAGGAAAAAAACCCTTCCACAGGTTTAACACAGCAGACTAATGCTCACATGATACTGGAACTGAGTCCTTTGAATGAATGCTGTAGTTCTCTTGATACACTCAGAACAGTTTGAAGTCAGAACAGCTTCCCAGAACACCAGGGAGAAACTCTGGTCTGACCACCCACAGCAGATTTTCTACTGCAGGGAGGCAAAAAGCTGTGCTTTTAGCTAACAGCAGAGCTTCCAAAACCCAGGGAGAGAGAGAGAGAGAGAGAGACTGCTTTCAGTCTGATGTCCACTCCCTTCTAGAACTAAAACTAAACAGCAGCTGAAAACTGAAAATGAAAGAGCTTCTGTCATCTGACCTGCCAACCAATTTTCCTCCTAACAATGCAGGGTTAGAAAACGAATTCCCAAAGTCAAAATAAACAAACCCCATTTAAACCACTGAAGGAGCAATAAAAGGACTCCTAAAGACAGCCCGGCAACAATGAGAGCTGAGAGCTACAGAGAACATGACTTTTAAAGATCTCTTAAAGATACACTAACATCACAATGGAAAGAATTTCCATTTATTGATGGATGTTTCTACAACCCTGAGACAGAAGGTGGTTTATCATTTTCAATTTCAACATAAAATAAAGTTCTGGATAACACCATGGTGTGTGAGCGCATCCCCAAAGGAGGAGACATGGTATAGGAAGCTCTCCTTCTGGCATTATTTATGGACTTTTTGGATTATTAGGGGATGATGAAATTCTCTGGCAACAAAAAGAGGTCTGAATTAAACACAAGGCAACAATAATAAACTTCCTGAATTCATAGGCCCTGAAAGTCTGTGGACTGTACACCTGATCTCCATTCCCAGGAGCTTTATGTTCACTTTGAAAGGGGAAATTTTCATGACCATTTAACACTCCAAAGCACAACGCTGGAGGATTAGGCTTGAGTTTTATACTGAAGTGAAACTTGGACGCATAACCTTCTGACTCAATGTCAAGCATACTACCAACTGAGCCACAGCTTGTGCTCCAGAACTTGCCTCTCCCCGAGCCAAGCTCTTCCAGTACAGTTACAACACTGGCACCTACCCAACAATGTGGAAAATTGCCCAGGTATGTCTTGTACACAAAGAGCAGGACAAATCCAACCCGCCCAATCACTGCCCAATCAGTCTACTCTCAATCATCAGTTAAGTGATGGAAGGGATTATCAACAATGCTATCAAGCAGCACCTGCTCAGCAATAACCTGCTCAGTGACGCCTAGTTTGGGTTTCGCCAGTCACTCAGCTCCTGACGTCATTACAGCTTAGTTCAAACATGGACAAAAGAGCTGACTTCCAGAGGTGAGGTAAGATTGACAGTCCTTGATATCAAGGCCACATTCGACCGAGTGTGGCATCAAGGAACCCTAGCGAAACTGGAATCAATGGGTATCAGGGGGCAAACTCTCCGCTGGTTGGAGTCATACCTGGCACATAGGAAGGTGGTTGTGGTTGTGGAGGGTCAGTCATCTCAGCTCCAGACATCTCTGCAGGAGTCCCTCAGGTTCTAGGCCCAACAATCTTCAGCTGCTTCCTCAATGACCTTCCCCCCATCATAAGGTCAAAAGTGGGGATGTTTGCCGATGGTTGCACAATGTTTTTTAAAGTTTAAAGTTTATTTATTAATGTCACAAGTAAGCATACATTAACACTGCAATGAAGTTACTATGAAAATCCCCTAATTGCCACACTCCGGCGCCTGTTTGGGTACACTGAGGGAGTGGTCAGTGCACCTAACCAGCACGTTTTTCGGACTGTGGGAGGAAACCGGAGCACCCGGAGGAAACCCGCGCAGACACGGGGAGAACATACAGACACCACACAGACAGTGACCCAAGCTGGGAATTGAACCCAGGTCTCTGGCGCTGTGAGGCAGCAGTTCTAACCACTGTGCCACCATGCCGCCCCAATGTTCAGCACCATTCGTGACTCCTCAGATACTGAAGCAGCACATGTTCAAATGAACAAGATTTGGATAATATCCAGGCTTTGGCAGACAAGTGGCAATTAACATTCACACCATACAAATGCCAGGCAAAGGCCATCATTAATAAGAGACACTCTAACCACCACCCGTTGACATTCAATGGTGTAACCATCACTGAATTCTCCACAGTCAATATCCTTGGGGTTACCATTGACCAGAAACTCAATTGGACTCACCACATAAACACAGTGGCTACAAGAGCAGGTCAGAGGCTAGGAATACTGTGGCAAGTATCTCACCTCCTGACTCCCCAAAGCCTATCCACCATCTACAAGGCACAAGTCAGGAGTGTGATGGAATACTCCCCACTTGCCTGGATGGTGCAGCTCCAACAACACTCAAGAAGCTTGACACCATCCAGGACAAAGCAGCCTGCTTGATTGTCACCACATCTACAAACATTCAATCCCTCCACCATTAACACTCAGTAGCAGCAGTGTGCACTATCTACAAGATGCACCGCAGCAATTCACCAAAGATCATTATACAGCACCTTCCAAACCCACAACCACTTCCATCTAGAAGGACAAGGGTAGCAGATAAATGGAAACACCACCACCTGCAAGTTCCCCTCCAAGCCACTCACCATCCTGACTTGGAAATATATCGCTGATCCTTCACAGTCGCTGGGTCAAAATCCTGGAATTCCCTCCTTATCGGCATCGTGGGTCACCCACAGCACATGGACTGCAGTGATTCAAGAAGGCAGCTCACCACCACCTTCTCAAGGGCAACTATGGATGGGCAATAAATGCTGACCAGCCAGCGACGCCCATGTCCCATGAATGAATAAAAAAAAAGTTAAGATTGGAAGATGCAGAATCTCTGCTCTGGTTTTCAAAATAAATGATGGGCAGGCATTGTTAATTGTATATTCATTGAGTGTTAAAATGTATTCAGCTGGTGGGCATTAATTGGGACACATTTGTGTCTCTATCTATAGGTTACGCTGATATCCAGGTGTCCCAGTAGAGGGAACATGAGGTGTCTGTCACTACGCTTGAGGCCTTCTGTGAATGGTGGGTACCGCAGAGTCTGAAGTGCATCGTCTGCCCCAGGAATGACATTTTAATTTAATTAGATATAGTTTCTTTTGAGAATTTTATTTTTGTTACAATGCCCCTTTAAAGGGCTATCACATTGCTCCTTAGTTTATTTGATCAGTTTATTGTTCATTTAAAGGAGTACATAGGAGCAGAGAGCTAATTATTTTATTTGTTAATTTGTTTATTTTCTTCAATTGGTATTCAAAAGAGTATATAGGAGCAGACTAGGGGGTGTGATCTTAGCAGCTCGTCCTGCCGGTCGATCGGTGAGCTGAGCCGTTAAGATATCGCAAGATAGGCGCATCTGCAAGAGGTGAAAAATCAGGATTGCGTGGTGGGTCCCAATGTCCTTGGGTGGGGTGACAGGAGATCTCCCAGTACAGTGGGAGATCGGGGCACCTGCGCAATGGAGCCCCAAGATCTCAGCAGCCAGCTTCACTGGTGAGAATCCCATCTCAGCTATTTTTATAATTAGGTGCCATACAATCAAAACTGGGAGCTCGTCCAAAAAACCGGCGCGATTCTCTCCCGGCTTAACGCTCATTCGGCACTTAGAAACTTTTCCTTCAAATTCCACCTAAAACTATGTCATGTTTAGAGTTGCATGTTGTTAATGCGTTTCGGCAAATGAAAGCCTATAAGCGCGAAAAGATTAGGCTCCTGTTCTAACCTTCATCACCTGGCTATCTGGAACCAATCAGACTTGGAGCAAGGGATGGGAACTCCCTGAGCTGGACATTAATGCATCTCAGGCTGGAATAGGACCGAGAATTTCTGTAGTGGCTGGCATTGCCAAATCAAAGAAGGTTCATCAACGGGATAATGTCCAATAGATTATCTGTCCTGTGGCCTTGTAGGGGATTGACAATCAGGCTTTATCACCGATGTTGTAGAGTGTTTTCTCTGGCATGGAATGAGCCATCTCATTCAGTCAGATTTTGGACGATGTCTGGATGAGGAAACAGCCTGCCTATCAAAGCAGATGTATGCTTTATAAAGCATATAAAGTTAGCAATAGTGATAACAGGATTGGAGCTGAATCATTCAGAAACTTCTCCAAATTGTCTGTGCCACTTGCTTAATAAGGCATAGTTTGGCTGTGATTACTAAGCCAAGAAGTTGAATGTTTATAATTGAAACAACAAGGCACTCTGATAGAGCAGATGTGTGTGAGCAACATTTTGATCAATATTACGGAACAATTTCGGAACAATATTGATTTGGCCTTCTCAGTGTTGAAGATAACACGGAATTTGTCTACCCGCTATCCACTTCTATCTCTATCTGCCTGCAGTGTGTACTTGTCTTGAAGATGGTAATCATACAACACAGGATAGCATTATGGTAAATGGAACATTGGCTGGGATTTTACCCCCGCATTGGGCAGCAGGGATGGCATCAGGTCATACCCCTGATGCCAGGGGCTATTTCATCCTTGGGAACTGGCATGTCGATTGGGGTCTCCATTTGTATTTTGGAAACAAACTACTAAATATAAATTGACATTGTTAATGAAGCAATTCACAATGTTTTAAGCATTTTAAGAGCAGTGCTGGGGCCACAAGGTGGATCAGAGCATCAGCAACTTTAAAAGGTTGGCAAAGAGGTGACAGCAATTTGAGTGGCAGCCATTTCTTCCCAAAGGGATAGTACAGACTTCACCCATTACCACCGCAACATTGGGCTCTCGCTATCCAGCACCCTGTACCCTCACACTTACTGACCTTGGAAGGAACTAAGATTTGTCACTCACTTTGTGGAGTGAGAAGTCCATTGGCCTACTTTGCAGCACAGCAGCCAGGTTCTTCACTGTTGGTAACTCAACATGAACATGTATTGTAAATCGTCATATTCCTTTGGAAAGCAGGGAAAGTATTTTTAAAAGAAAGGGGAATGTTGTAATATACGTTTAAGAGATTTCAGTATGACATCAATAGAAAGGAAGTATGTCATCTGATCTTGTCTTTGTTTCACTTTTGCTTTGAGCAGAGCATACACACACAGCTGTGATATCTTCAAGGTTTATGCGTATGTATAACTTCTCATGTGCCTGGTGTTAATAATAAATATATGATTTATATAATAAATGAATAATAAATGAACCCACAATGTGTTTATGAGTGATTGGTGTCTTGTTTCTTGTAGAGTAAATAAGCCCAAGGTATTATATCATTATAATGACACAACACAGTGATCAGCATTGGTGAGATACGTGGCAGCAACATTAAATACTTCTCCTACACAACGAACAGCCTTAGGTCATTCTACATGGCATGAGAAGAGCTTGGACATTTTGGTCAGACTGAAATGAAGCTGTAGCATCAGAGAGTGTTGAACACGCAGCAGGTGACCGCCACAAAAAGCTGTGAAGACATAAAGCGGAGCCAGTGCTCAAATAAAGAGCTGGTAAGCAGATGGATCTCTCATGGTGAGATTGTAGCACATAGCCTGGCAGTTCAGTAAATATGGCAGTATGTTGGCAGGATAAAGACAGGGTTGGTGCAGTCGGGAAAGGTAAGTCACCAGGGTATGGGCCAAATTGATAGTCAGCAATGGAGAGTCAAACAAAAAAATCATAAATATCGGGCCAGTGAAAGTTGTGATTATAGTGGGCGGCTTTGGGAGCTGCTGAACAATGAGTTTAGAATAGAATAGATTCCCTGCAGTGCAGAAGGAGGTCATTCAGCCCATTGAATTTGCACCAATCACAATCCCCAGGCCCTATCTCCATAACCCCACATAATTACCCTGCTAATCCCCCTGACACTAGGGTCAATTTAGCGTGGCCAATCAACCTAACACCACACCTTCGGGCTGTGGGAGGAAACCGGAGCACCCGGAGAAAACCCACGCAGACACAGGGAGAAAGTGAAAACTCCAGTGACCCAAAGCCACAATTGAACCCGTGTCCCTGGCACTGTGAGGCAGCAGTGCTAACCACTGTGCCACCATGCCGCCCCCTTTTAATAAAAAGCAAAGAGGTAATTGCTCTCAAGTGCATTTCCACCACACCTCGTCTTTGCAGGCAGTGTTTCAGAAAGATGTGTGAATGCAGCGACAGTGACATTCATCCCAGATATGATAGCAAAAGGAATGTCAGAAGAGCATCATCAGAATGTCCACAAAATTCTTCAGTTTGAGTTGGGATGAGCTGACCAACTATCCAAATTCAAAATGTTCAAACCACGTACGGTGTTATTGATTTTTTGATTCCGAGGTGTCTGAATCTGACTCGTAAGCCTTAAAAATTTGCCTGGCAACTGGGAACAAAGGTCTACCCAGGCTAAACATGTCAGGATTAACAGAAGAAGAGTTAAAGGGTCCCCAAAAATATTGACTACATAGCAAGATTGGTTCAGAATCAAGTTCAGCATCTGTATTCATTGGCTAGAGTTCATGGAATTTCAAACAATAGTCTACAGAATCCATAGACCTCTGTCGCAGATGCAGAGAAACTGTACGTTCCATGAATTTTCAAAAACAGAGCTAGTAGACAGAATTGTTAATTTGGTGATTGTATCCACTCCCATGGAAGGGATGGGGTAGCATTGTAGCACAGTGGTTAGCACTGCTGCCTGACAACACCAGGGACCCGGGTTCAATTTCAGCTTTGGGTGACTGTGTGGAGTTTGCACATTCTCTCTGTGTCTGTGTGGATTTCTTCAGGTGCTCTGGTTTCTTCCCACAGTTCCAAAGATGCACAGGTTAAGTGGATTGGCTGTGGTAGATGCACGGGTTATGGGATCGGGCGGGGGTGGGGGGTGGTCTTGGGTAGGATGCTGTTTTGGAGAATTGGTGCAGAATCATTGTGTGATTTTCCACCCTCGATCACCCCGAAACGGAAAAATCCCACCTGAGGTCAACGGACATTTCCAAGATCCGCTCCGATTCCCATGATGGATGGGACAGTAAAATTTACCCCACTGTGCCGAATGACCTCCGACTGTGGGGATTATATGGTTCCATGGAAGCTTTCGAGAAAGATCTACTGGAGAAGTCCAAAATATGTAGTATCAAAGATCTGCTCAAGTGTGAAGAAATCTGCACAGATCACTAGAGCTGACATGTCCTAATTACAACCCCAGTTGTTGACACATTCACTAGGACACTCAGGCCTAGCAAGACATGTGGAAGGTGTGAACTTCTGCGTGCACCAAGGAAATAGCCAGCTTTCCAACAATTCTGCGATGCATGTGGCACATAGGGCCACCAGCATTGGCAGTGCACTAGAACAAAGGCTGATGTAGCTACAAAGAGCCATGCACTGAACCAAACAGGCTGTACACAACAGGTACCTTCAGACAAGAGGAATCACCATCTGGTATCCTGTCAGAAACATACATATGAGGTGACTGATAAATCAGAACATCGCAATGATGTACATGACCAGAAAAGCAGTGAACACATGTTTCATGCCATTAATCTTATGGAAAACATAAATATCGCCACAATGTCCAAAGTGTTTGACAAGACTCAAATTATCTGTATGAAGAAATTTGGCAACTATTTGTTGTTGGCGAAGATTGACACAAAGGCAAGTGGCAACATACTACCTCTGTAAATTCTAAAAGATGTGCGCCCACAGTTGTGGAAGGCAATGGCAAAACTTACTACGATGAGACATTCAGTAAACTACGGGTCACTGGTCCAATGTGCAGAATCCATAGTCATTGAGGACAAGTACAATCAATCCTCCTGGGGATCACAGACATACTACAACATGGAAACTAAAGCCCAGCCATTGCATATGTACCGGCATGTCCTACATTACACTAGTATCAATCCATGGAATCAGTCTGACAGCACAAGGTAGATCAACCTCAGAAACTACTCCCATCATCTCAGTTCATGACCTAACATTGAAATATCCGGAATGTTTCAACAACATTGGCAGTTTCAAGGGAGCTGCACCATTGCACTTACAGAAAAATCCAAGTCCATCAATTGATCCACCACGTAAGTGCAGCAATCACACACAAGACAAATTGAAGGTTGAACTGAACAAAATGGAGAACGACGGAATCATTGAAAGAGTAAAAGAGCACACAAATTGTTCAATCATACGTGTCATAAAGAAGGATTGATCATTGAGAGTGTGCCTCGATCCATGATGTTTGAATGCAGCTTTGAAATGTTGTCCTTACAAAATACCCACATTCGAAGAGCTAAATATGAGATTTTCAGCTGCAAAATTCTTCTCAATGCTTGATGCCAAGCAGGGCTACGAGTCAGTGCATCTTACAGAGAGGTTTCAAGGCTTTTTGTACATTTCACACCCCATCTGGATGATGCTGTTTTCAATGATTATCTTTTGAAGTGTCTGTTGGCCAGTGTCTCAAGCTCACATAGACCGCATTACATGCACTGTCCAAGATGCATCCATTTTCAGATGACGTACATCTGTGGAGAAACAAAGTAGGAACATGATCATAATCTGCAAATTTTGATGCAAGCAGCAAGTAATAAAAGATTGATGTCCAAAAGGCTGAAATGTGACATCACTTCAAAATAAGGATGATTTTCAAAGATGTCTCGCTCTTTTTAATTTCTTGTCTCCACATATATCCAATTTTGCGCAATAATCCTGATTGTTTAGGGAATTGTGGAGAAAGATTGTGCCTTTCCTGTGGTAGGGAAACCACCAATACCTCCTCAAAGCACTGAAACAGTCATTATCGGAACCATTGACATTGCAATATTATGATCCTAGGGAGATAGCAATCCTGGAGATAGATGCCTCACAGAAAGGGCTGGAAGAATGTATACTACAAAACAGCAAACCGATTACATTTGTAACACAAATCCAATGAACCCAATATCGAACAAGAAATATTAGATTTACTGTTTAGAATCATACATTTTCACATCTATCTTCCTGGCCAAAGATTAGTGTTAGAGACCGACCACAAGCCATTGGAGATGATTTGGCAAAAACCATTGACCAGTGTATCTTCAAGATTGCAACATCTCTTGTTAAAGATTCAAGGTTAAATAAGGTTCAAATAAGGTAACTTGATGGTCACACTGAATACACTTAACAGATTGCCTAACTTAGCAATATCCTTCGATCTTCAAGTTGATTTAGTTGGCGTCCGACCTGAAAGTGTTCTCCAATTTAATTTGGTACATTTTGCATAGTGCAAATGCCAGCAACTACACTAAGAAGTGACAGAAGATTGTACATTACAGAAATTGTGGTAAGCCATTAACGAATGATGGCCTGATTCAATTCAGCGGCCGGGATTTTATGGCCTTGCTCAGGCGAGGCTCGTAAAAACCTTGCCCAAGGCCAATGGAAAATTCTGTTCTGTGAGCCTTGCCCGCTCCCATACTGGGGTGGGCAAAGCAGTAAAATTCCGGCCAGCATGTCGATGAACATATGAAAATATTTTGGTCTTATTGGAATGAGCTTGACATTTCCTGGGAGTAATTTTTAAAGGCAGGCAGGTCATGATATCGGAGTCTTTTTGACCTGATATTCATCAACAACTTCATCACTCACATGGGTATAGATTGGAAAAGAGGACTTGCAAGAGAGACAATCTATTGGCTAGGTATGGACAATGACATTAAAGTCATTGTCAAGAAGTGCAAGGTATGTCAAGAGCATATGCCAATCAGCACAACGAACCACTGCTTCCATGGTCCAATATAACATGTGACCTCTTTCATATCCATGGCACTGATTTCCTCATCGTTGCTAACTGCTTTACCAATTATCCCAATTGTCACCAATTGCACAATATGTCAAACATAACTTCCACGCACAAACTAAGTGCTTTTTCAGTTTATTTGGCGTACCTAGAAATCATTTTGAATAACGGTCTATAATTTATTGGTCCACCATTTCAGGATATGTGTGAGAAGTGGACTATTGATCACACTAGTTCTTCTCCTCATTACCAACATCTAATGGCTTAGCTGAATGAATGATTCACACAGTGAAATCCCTAATTCTCAAATATAGACAGACAAAGCAAAATCTATGTATTGAATGCTACATCTAAGAGTGACACCTTTAAGTGCAACTATTCCATCACTGGCAGAGTTCATATTGTGGAAATGCCGGCGTTGGACTGGGGTAAACACAGTAAGGAGTCTAACAACACCAGGTTAAAGTCCAACAGGTTTATTTGGTAGCAAACGCCACTAGCTTTCGGAGCGCTGCTCCTTCGTCAGATGGAGTGGAAATTGGAGAGTTCATATTTGGCAGACCAATGTGTACCAATTTACCTACTCTTATCCATTCTACTCTCTGAGAAACTAGAGAGTAGTTTTTAAAACTACAAGAGAAGATGGCCAATGTGCACAATAAAAAAGTGGGTAAAGAATTGCTAAATTTACAGTTGGGACAGTAAGTTTACATCCTGGATCCAACAGAGGGTTTGTGGCAACCAGCCTAGCAGACAAGAATTTGTCCAGAACCAAAGTCCTATGAAGTCTTTACTCACAAAGGCACAATGGTGAGGCATAACCAAGAACAAAGCAGATCCATTCTGGGTGGCACGGTAGCACAGTGGTTAGAACTGCTGCTTCACAGCTCCAGGGACCTGGCTTCGATTCCCGGCTTGGGTCACTGTCTGTGTGGAGTTTGCACATTCTCCTCGTGTCTGCGTGGGTTTCCTCCGGGTGCTCCGGTTTCCTCCCACAGTCCAAAGATGTGCGGGTTAGGTTGATTGGCCATGCTAAAATTGCCCCTTAGAGTCATGAGATGTGTAGGTTAGAGGGATTAGTGGGTAGGATATGGGGATAGGGCCTGGGTGGGATTGTGGTCGGTGCAGACTTGATGGGCCGAAGGGCCTCTTTCTGCACTGTAGGGTATCTATCTATCTATCTATCTATCTATCTATCTATCTATCTATCTATCTATCTATCTATCTATCTATCTATCTATCTATCTATCTATCTATCTATCTATCTATCTATCATTCCATGTCCCCAATCACTGTGCAATCCTATTACATTGAGGAGAAGATCCTATATGCAACCAGGAACAGCATCCAAGAATGACAATCCCACAGATCACTGTGAGCAATTAAAGAAACCTACAGACAAGGTTACCATTACAGGATCTGAGAATACCAGCAGATTACCTTTATGCTTTAGAGACTCCTTAATTCATCAGTTCTATGCACTGACATAATGGTAGCCACCCAGATTCCGCAGATGTTAGCAACATAAAAACAGGAATATATCATTCAGCCCATCGAGCCTGCTCCACCATTTACTACGATCATGGCTGATCAGTCATTTCAATGCCTTTTACACACGCTATCCGCCATTGTTAATCAGAAACCTACCAACCTCTAACTGAAACGTACTCAATGACTAAGCCTCCATGGCCTGCTGGGGTAGAGAATTTCAAAGATTCACAACCCTCTGAGTAAAGAAATTTCTCCTCATCTCGATCCTAAGTGGCTTCCCCCTTGTTTTGAAATTGTGTCCCCTGGTTCTAGAGTCACTAACAAAGGGAAACAGCTTTCCTACATTTACCCTGTCTGTTCCTTTATGTAATTTGTAGTTTTCAATGAGATCACGTCTCATTCTCCGAACTAGAGAATACAGGGCCCAGTGTGCCCAAGTTTTCTTCAGAGGACAATCCCACCATACCCAGAACAGATCTGGTAAATCTTCGTAGTGCTCCCTCTATGGCAATGATATCTGATTATAGGGGACCAAAACTGCACAGAATACTCCAAGTGTGGTCTAACCAAGTTTCTGTACAATTGAAGCAAGACCTCACTGCTCCTGTACTCCTCCATCAGTTGCCAGATTGGTTGCTAGTGTTTGCTTGTCTCTCCTTGGCCTCAGGAGAAAGGGGTCTCTTTGATATTAAGCTAAGGAGAGGCCAGCTGCAGGCTAAAGATAGGATGACCTCTAGATCAAGCTTCAGAATCCTGACTCCCAGTCACTGCAGCCTTTGTGTGTATGCCCATTTTTGGACACTGTGTGAGACCAGCATCAGGCTCATCTGTGGTGTATCCATCCAGAATTGGATTTACTGTTAGTTCATATGTGAACAATGGTCACTTGGGAGAGATCATGGAAAGAGTAACATAAAAATGTATTAAATCTGCCTTACTCAGTTCTTCAAATGCTGATATGGACAGAGATGTCAAGACATCATTGAATCCTATAGTGCAGAAGGAGGCCATTCGGCCCATTGAGCCTGCACCGACCACAACCCCACCCAGGCCCTATCCCCATTATCCCATACATTTCCCCTAGCTAGTCCCCCTGACACTAAGGGGCAATTTAACATGGCCAATCCACCTAACCCTCACATCTTTGCACTGTGGGAGGAAACCCACGCAGTCACAGGGAGAACGTGCAAACTCCGCACAGACAGTGACCCAAGCCGGGAATCGAGCTCAGGTCCCTGGTGCTGTGAGGCAGCAATGCTAACCACTGGGCCACTGTGCTGCCGTACTGTGCCACCGTGTCGCCCAAGTGGAAAGAAGGTAACCAGTGGGGGTAAAACTGGCCATGCCAGTCGTGGGAATTGAATCGGCAGACAATTGTTCACTGCATCCAATCCTTTTTCCCCTGAAATTTGCAGAATGATACTTCAAACTCTTTTTGGACACCCATTTCCTTGTGTCACGTCACTCTCACTTTGTTTGAAATGTAAAATCTTGCCAACATTTTCAAAAGCCAAGGAAAATAAAAACAAATCTGGTGTGGTGGAGTCTGCCTGCCTGTTTGCTATGAGCCCATTTCGCTTTCTTGGCAATGGCCAATTTCACCCTCCCTGAGGTCAAATCAATCGATAATGCTTTGGTTACGTTCCCACTAGTCAGCTAAACATTACAATAAACATCAAATCAGAATTACTAAGGCTTGTCTGTGATGTATTTGTTGGGAATTCTGCACAGTGTGAGGAAATCTGAACAAAATTATCAAAAAACGGAGAGAATATAAACAACAATTTGCATTTATATTGTTGTTTCAATGCAGAAAATTGGCACCTCACAGTTGTGGGACAGCAGGCTTCCCTGAGGGATCTCTCGTACAAAGCAAATATTTGCTCATCATTAGATGGTGCAAAACATGGTTGTAAAGATAGATTCAGTATTGAGGTGAGAATGGTTCAGCTGAGGCAAGTCATCCGAGGAAAAGTTAAACGAGGAATAATACTGTCTGATTTTAAATTCAGTATGTTGGGGCACGAAGTAAATGGAGGTGGTGAGGTGGGAGTTATGGGTGAGCAGAACACATAAATTAGGACAAGATAGAATCAAAGAATCCTGACAGTGCAGAAGGAGGCTATTTGGCCCATCGTGTCTGCACTGACTCTCCGACAGAGCATCTTACCCAGCCACTACTTCCCCCCACTGTAGCCCTGTAACCCCATGCATTTACCCCACTAATCCCCCTAACCTCCACATCTTTGGACACTAAGGGGCAATTTCACATGGCCAATCCACCTAACCGGCACATCTTTGGATGTTGGAAGGAAACTGGAGCACCCAGAGGAAACCCACGGGGAGAACGTGCAAACTCCACACTCAAGGCTGGAGTTGAACTCGGGTGCCTGGCGCTGTGAGGCAGCAATGCTAACCACTGTGCCACTGTGACCAAGATCATGTAAGTTTGTTTTGCTGGCATGGTGAAAACCCTTTTTTTGTCTAGTTTGCATGAGTGGATGTATTTTTAAATGCAACCACAGAACAGTTTCAGGTCAGACCCTTGCGCCATGTTTATCCAATACAAGGTTGGAATCAATAGTTCCAAGGGCAAAGTAAACAAAGGTAAAACATATTTTTCTCTTCAAGCCTCTTCTGGCTCTAAACTCTAATTCCACAAGGTGGACTTGGCAGGAAAACCGCAACCATGTCCCTGCTCAGGACAATGGTTAAAATAGTGGTCAGATCTCAATGACATCATCAGAACTGCGTATTTAATGAAGGATCCCATCATTTCCCTGTGGTTAGGTACATTGACCTGAACAGGCGCCGGAGTGTGGTGACTAGCGGATTTTCACTGTAACTTCATTGCAGTGTTAATGTAAACCTACTTGTGACTAATAAATAAACTTTAACTTTTTTGAGTATCCTTTCTGCCTGCTGATAAGAGCAGGTTAAAATTGAAGACCATGGGAAAGCAGGGAGACATCTGCTGGTAACTCTGATGGCAGATTGTGTTTGCCTGCTAGCCTACCAGATTTCTGTCAGATGGGTAGAATTAAAATTGCCTGACAATGATTCAGAATTATTGACAAAGAATTGACTTATTTCTTAAGAGTTCCATTTTTAAAGAATCATGTTGTTCACTCGACACTTTAGGTAAAAATAATTCTGTGGTATTATAATGATATATAATTGCTACTTCTATGCTTATGATGAGTAAATTTGCTCAATATTGCATCAGTTGGGCTTTTCATCTCTAAGGAGCACCTTAGGTTCCCCTCCTGATTTTCCGACTGGCAACTTCCTGTTTTCCGATGAAATACTGACAGCCAATAATTGAAAGTTGTCCAGAATGTGAATTTTTTAAAAAACACACATTTTAAGGGAGGCATATTGTGGCTGGAACAGCTGCTGGAGCAGTTTGTGGAAGATGGTCTGAGCAGGTAGAGAGAATGGTGTTGCAACAAGGAAGAAAGTGTGCTCCCACATTCTCCGATGTTGCACTGGATATTTTGGAGGAGGTCAGACTTAGCTCCCTTGTCCCAAGTGTCAATTATCTGTTTCACCATCAAAGTTGGACACAGTGATTTATTTGATTTATTATTGTCACATGTATTAGTATGCAGTGAAAAGCATTGTTTCTTGCATGCTATACCAACAAAGCATACCGTTCATAGAGAAGGAAAGGAGAGAATGAAGAATGTAATGTTGCAATCATAGCTAGGGTGTAGAGAAAGATCAACTTAGTGCGAAGTAGGTCCATTCAAAAGTCTGATGGCAGCAGGGAAGAAGCTGTTCTTGAGTCAGTTGGTACATGATCTCAGATTTTTAAAATCTTTTTCCCAATGGAAGAAGGTGGAAGAGAGAATGTCCCGGGTGCATGAAGTCCTTAATTATGCTGGCTGCTTTTCCAAGGCAGCAGGAAGTATAGACAGAGTCAATGGATGGGAGGATGGTTTGCGTGATGGATTGGGCTACATTCGTGTCCCTTTGTAGTTTCTTGCGGTCTTGGGCAGAGCAGGAGCGACACCAAGCTGTGATACCACCAGAAAGGATGCTTTCTATGGTGCATCTGTAAAAGTTGGTGAGAGTTGTAGCTGACATACCAAATTTCCTTTGTCGTCTGAGAAAGTAGGGGCGTTGGTGGGCTTTCTGAACTATAGTGACGGCATGGGGAGACCAGGACAGGTTGTTGGTGATCTGGGACACCTAAAAACTTAAAGCTCTCCACCATTTCTACTTCATCCCCATTAATGTACGCGGGACATATTCTCCTCTATGATTCCTGAAGTCGATGACTAGCTCCTTCGTTTTGTTGGCATTGAGGGAGAGATTATTGTTATGCTTTGTTCGGTTGGTTGAGGTGGATCTCCTTGCGGAGCCTGGTCAGATTGAAGGCATACAGATGCAAGTTCAAAGAATGGTGCAATAGCTCCTGCATCTTGTACGGTGCTGTTGCGACTGGGCAGCTGGAGAAATGCTTGATGAGGCAGCACCTTCTGATGTTTGGTGCCAGATGTCCTCCACCAGTTAGTACCTCACATCAGCAAGGACACCGGCCCTTGAGGCTTCATCATCCTTTAAAGGATCAGGACAATGTGAGTCTGATGTGTAACTATTCACTTACATATTGAAAGTTATGGATGAAATGAGAGGATTAGTAATGCTGATGCTCATTCTGGTCCATGATAGAGGGCACTTGTCCAAGAGGGACTCACTGAAACTCATCATTCTCCTGTGGAACCCTAACCTCTGTTCTGCCCTGAGCCCAAAGGCTCAGCTGTACTGAGCTATCAATGGCTCCCAGGGCGACTTTGAACTCAAGAACTCCAACCCCTCAACAGCACAGAACTGACAGCAGCATTTCAGCTCCATGAAGCCAACTCTCCTTCCCACCTGCTTCCAACTGACTTTATTTTCACACCATATCTGGATCCTGTGGTTGTTTCATGGCACACAACCTCACAGACATCCCACCTGATATCCTGCAGCCACGGAGTAATGCCAGAGACCAAACTTGCACAACCTGTCTCCCTGCCACGTTCTGGACTCTGGAATATGTTGGGAATGTAGTTCTCGACCTCCGCCCAGAATACACAACAAAAAAAGTCCCAGATGTACAAATTCCCTCACATGTTGCCCAGGGTTGTCACTTAGGTCATTGATGAGAATGGTGAGAACCACTGGGCTTTCATGTTAGTTGCAGTGCTGGATTCCCATTGGCGTGAGCGGTCAGAAAATTCCGGCCATTACGTACTGAAATGCTGCCCAATTGCTTTGGCTCACGGAAGCTTTTACTTTTGGCAATATACAATGGCTTTGAACAGAATCTTGAAGAAAAATACTTTGTAAAGCCAGCACATATTTGAGCACAATTTGTGCTGACTGTTCAATGTGGAAACTCTACAGAGATTCAAGTGAAAGAAATAAAGGGAACTTAGAAAAAATGCATGGTTTATAATATGGCACAGAATCAAACTAAATACATACAGAACAGAGGAAGAGCTGAAAAAAAAGATAAGAGTAATAAATAAAAAGTTTGAGAATAGGTTTGCGTGAGAACCTAGAAGTGTGTCAGTAACTTATAAAGAGGAAAAGGGCAGTTAATAAAAGCCATGCCGTCAACTCGGGACCAAATGGAAGATTTTCCTGTGATATGAGGAAATGGCTGAGGTACTGAATGTATACTTCACGTCTTTCTTCACTAAGGAAGATGTTGCCAATACAGCAATAAATAAGGGGGTGATTGTAATAATAGATTGAATAAAAATAGATAAAGAGAAGGGATTTGAAAGATTGGCTGTACTTAACGTAGAAAGGTCTGGATGGAATGTATCCTGGGTTGCTGAGCAAAGTATGATTTTAAACTGAGGAGACTCGGGCCATAATCTTTCAACCCTCCTTAGATGTGGGATTGGTGCCAGAGGACTGGTAGGTTGCGAATGTGACCACCACTCCCTCCCTAACCCCATTGTGTGTGTAAAAGGAGAGTGGGGTAAACCTGACAGTCACAGGCCAGTCAGCCTAAAGTCAATGGAGGGAAATGTTTAGAGACAATGGCCGGAATCCTATCACCTCACCTGCCACGGATTTGGACTGGGGAAAGGGTCCGGCAAGGGAAATCTTTGTTGATCCCGTGTGGGAATTTCCCGTCTCGCCTAAGCGAGGCCGTAAAATCCTGCCCATTGGGTGGGATTCGATGGCCTCCCCATTGTGTATTTCTCAGTGGTGGGCGGCGGGAGCTTCTGGCACCGCCACTTTCAATGTGATTTTTCATTGAATCCATGCCGCACGATGGGATTTGTTAAAAACAAATGGGGCGGAATTTACCCAAAACTATTCTGAGCTATAAACGAGCAAAAAAATGAAAGGTTTTCTCACCCATTTTTTCAGCAAGCTGAGTTATGATAATTTACGGCACTCTGTGCAATGCAGAGGCCGTCAGGAGATTCGCACCAGTAGGGGTGTGGGCGGAGCATAATTCCATCAGAGAGGTCAGCAGAAGACTGCTCAGGGCGATAGTTCACATGCGCACATTCTCCCAGTATACCAGGAGGTCTCCTATTTACGTCACCCCATGGACATGGCTGCCCCCCCAGCTCTCACCCCACCCCCCCACGCCCCAGCTTTCACAACACCCCCCCCACCTCTCACATCCCCCCCAAGACAGCGCTGGCCTTTGGCCTTTTACCCCCTCCCCTGATCACCGTCCCCAACCCCTGATCGCCAGCCTCCTGATCGCAGGTCCGCTGATTGCTGGCCCTCCAATTGCTGGCCTCAAACCCAAACACCAGCCTCAACCCCGATCGGCAGCACCAACCTCACTGATGCAGAGTTGCCCCACTCCCTCCCCTCCTGCCAACTTCTCAACCCCTCTTCTGGCTTTGCCCTGTCAGACCCCACCCCCTGAGGCACGCCCCTTTGGCACTGCCTGGTGCCCAGTGGGCAGACCTCACCAGGCAGTGCCAAGGGGGCATGACCTGAGGGGGTGGGTCTGGTACTGCCAGGGTCCCAGGCTGGCACTGCCCGAGAAGCCCCATGAGCCCCGCCCCTTGGCACTGCCTGGTGCCCAGTGGGCAGTGCCAGGTTGCCCAATGGGCATTGCCAAGGAGCCAAGCTGGCACTGCCCAAGGGACAACCCCCCTTTGTCCCAACTTCCTGGGGGGTCCTAAATGGTCTCTGTTTCTACTGGTCAATGTTGCTGGAGACCAGCTGTGATTCTCGCCAGATAGAACCTCTCCCAGTGAGGCCACAAAGGCAAGTGAGCTCGGACGATTGTGTCCCGGGCTTGTCAATTACATGCAAAATACATTGTAAATAAATGTAAATAATTTATTCAGCCTTGTGCCGGAAATGGACGGGAGGCTGACTTCGCCGGATATCTGGTGCCAGTAAGATCGCAAGAGGCAGAAAATCGGGCACGAACTTGATTTCTCAGCTCTCACGTGATCTTACCAGCTCGCCCCGCCCATCGGCCAGTGGGGCACGATGGTGAGATCGCCCCCGTAATCTTTTTATTGTTCTTATGCAGCAAATTGTAGTGATCTGGAATGCATTGCCTGTAAGGATGGTGGAAGTAGGTCCACAGGCAATAGGATAACTATTGGAAGAAAAACCATTTGATCTATAGGAAAATATCAGCAGGGTGAGACTAATTGAATTGCTCTACCAAAGAACTGGAACAAACATGATGGGCTGAATAGCCTCCTTTCTGTGCTGTATCATTCTAACTATAAGTAAATTTTTCTGATGAGGGATCCATACCACGAGTGTAAAGTACAAACTTATTATTTACTCCTCTTCATGTTTGTTTCCACATCTGAATATTTTCTATTAAGTTTGCATTAAATTGGACATCCAGGTGCTAAGACCCATCTGAATATATCGGTATTCATTTATTTTTAAAAGAAATGGTGATGGTGTGGGTTTATCTGAGATAAAAATCTTTTGCAGGGAAAAATTAAAAATTAATTAGCACTCCTGACCTCCTGCTGAATCCTCACTGTTGCAGTGCTCAACCATTCCACAGTCTTTTTTTTTGTGTACTCAGAATTGCAAATCTTTTAAAGCCATTAGCTTCATCCCTATGAAGGATCTAAGTAAACTGACACCATGTAATGAAATATTCATTACACTGGGAATTGTATTATGCTAGGCCACAAACTGTTTATTTTCATTGTATAGAATTCCAGACTCAAATCTTAAATAAAATAAAAAGATCGAAGACAAAAAGGTTCCTATTATCTCACGCTTGATATCGAATTCAGTGAATCGTTTGCTACATTTCAATCAGACAGTAGTTTATTTCTATAAAAATGATGCACATTTTAGGTATTCCTTAGTGGATTATATTCTGGAATCAGTGACTACAAAGATTTGCAAATGTATCATATTTATGTTTTATTTATTGAAATTTTGTTACAAGTATAAGTATGATACGAGCTTATACTTTGATACACTGCATGTGCTTTTATCAGAATTCAACTTTACCGGTATCAGTCAGTGCCATGAACTATTGTGCTGTTTATGAATGCACAAAGGCAGCAATTGAATTGCAGGCTTACTGGCCATTCCAAATTGTGAGTATAGAGCCCAGATTGAATGCAAAGTAGGCTCAGCTCAGCAGTCAATTCCAATTGTCATAAAAGGTTTGGTGCATCTTATGTTCTGAGAATGGAATCATGCCATTTTCTCCCAAATCCTGACATCCTGAACAGATGAGGGGGGATCTTTTTGAAACTTAAAGGATATTGAGAAGCCAGGATAGAGTGGACGTGGAGAGGATGTTTCCACTAGTAGGAAAAACTAGAACTCAAGGACACAACCTCAGACGAAAGGGACGATCCTTTAAAACACAGATGAGGAGGAATTTCTTCAGCCAGAGGGCGTGAATCTGTGGAACTCTGTGCCGCAGAAGGCTGTGGAGACCAGGTCATTGAGTGTCTTTAAGACAGAGATAGATAGGTTCTTGATTAATAAGGGGATCAGGGGTTATTGGGAAGAGGCAGGAGAATGGGGATGAGAGAAATATCAGCCATGATTGAATGGCAGAGCAGACTCGATAGGCCGTGTGGCCTAATTCTGTTCCTATGTCCTTTGTCTTATGGTCTTATGCCTGATTTTATGTTGGTGTTAAACCAAACTATGTGTGAATTTTGTTGTTGTCTGCACGCATCCAAGTTATGTCCACCAAAACTCCACTTATCTCATGCACATTTCTCTGCCTCCATCCACCGCAAGCAAAAGACCAGAGAAGGAGAATTTCCTGAGTGAATGTCTATTCTGAATTGGCCTAAATTTATATAGAAGTTGAAGTCACCAGTTCTGGTGCCTTACAGCATTTTTGTTTTACATCACCTGACTGAGACACGCGCTGAGCTTTCTGTATCGTTGTATTTTTCTTTGTATAGCATTAGATTAAGAAGAATTGTCACATCTCTGATGAACAGAAATGGTGGTGTGATGACTTCTACATTTATTCATATTGGTGTTATGAAATTTAAGAGGAACATGAAGAAGGTATGTGTCAAAGGATATTTTTTGTGATTTTGCGATCCCAGTGGGGAGGCCATGTGTAAGGAGGACAATGACGGTTCGGGATAGGGCAAAGTGGTAGCCATTTAATCCTCCAACAAGTGTTCACTGCCATTTGTGGTGCCATTGGGAGGGTATGTTCAGCAACAAGAACAACTGATATTTATATAGTGCCTTTCACCTACTACAACATCCCAAGGCATTTGTTGAATTAACCTACCTAGCTCTGAAGGGGTAACTGTTTGTGGGTCTGCTGCCAGTGCAGAGCTTGCTTGGGTCAAATCAAAGTTTAAGGGCCAAATCTTCCTGTGGGCTTGGGAAAACATGATCTGCAGATTATGGTGACATGCAAACGGCACATCCAACCCATGTGTGAGTTTGCATGCCATTTCTGTCTATCACATCGGGTTGAGGGCACAATGCAGTTTGCAAGCTGCAATGGAGTGCACGAGGAGTGTAGGTGCAGAGGCAGGCCAGATAAAAGATCTTCTTCTATTCTCTAATACAGTATTCCAGTACATAACAGTGTTTACTGCCCCGCTAAATCTCACCCTTCACCTCCCTTAACATTCACCATAATCCCATGCTGCCCCATTTCCTGTCAGATTGTGCATGCTGCCTTTGTGCCTCTATGTATCCGTCATTGCCACTTACCCAATGTGCACTATTTACAGTCTTCAGATTCCTTGAAATGTCGATGGGAAATATTTTACATCCCTCTCATTAGGCTCTCATTAGATGACAAGAGTGGGGGAGACTCTTGTCATCTAATAAGAGCCTCCATATCAGTGATCTGAGAAACAAATACATTCTGCCATGTGGGAAAAAAAACTTGCAATACTTGTAATACTTATAATCCTCGTGTTAACAAATCAGAAACCAGATCAAAGGTGCAAGTTGCTATTACTACTTCTCTAAAGTGTCTTTCATTCTCAGAAAAATGGAACATCAACTGTGCTAAAACCCATTAGCACTTGGAAATCAGCCAAGCATTCAGAATAGCCACAGGTATCCAAACAATAGACTGCCCTCTATGAAGAAAGAAAAGTAGGTGCTCATTTGAATTTCAAAGCAGAATGTCTGTCAATCAATGTGAGGGAGAAGGTGATTTAATTTATTTTTTTAAGCGCCCGAACCAATTTTTTTTATCAGTGGGAGTCATTTTAATCGCAGTAGAAAAGATGACAGCAAAGGTTAACAGCACATGTTGCAACATTTTTTACTGCACTGTGCTGCTTTCTCCATTGGAAAAATACTGTAATAGATGTGAATAAATACACAATGCTAGTCAATGTAAAGGTCAAATTAACTTTGCAGGACAGATCTCTATGATGAATCACTGCATTAAAAACACATCTATATTACAATGCAGCATTGAATAGTGACGTTTGAAGCACAAAAACACTACATTTAATTTTCAGAATATTCTAGACTCCTCAGCAAGCTTTACATTTCCTTCCTGAGTCTCAAGACTGACATGCTTTAAAGGGGCTGCCAAAACCTTGCATCACTGGAGAAAAATGGGATGCAGGAGGAAATCTGATTTTTGTCTCCTCTTTAAATTAGGGAGCCTGGGAACCTGACCTCAGTGGAGGGCAGGTATGCATTTTGCATTCTAGGCATTCCTAACCTGAAAAAAAGCCAGGAGAAACTGGCACAGGGTCGCGAATGCAAACAACACAACAAAGGGAATCAGATTTCCTCCAGAAATCACAACACTTGGACATTCAAGCACCCAAATGCACCTCTGAATCCAGACAAAAAATTAACTTCTTTGATCAGTGTGTCTAGCACAGGATTTCATTCTAGGAGCACAGAATGGAAATTAGAGTTGCAGACAGATTGTTACAGACAGGAACCAGAAAGAACAAAACCTCTGTTCCCTCCCTTACTGTCTATAATCAGTGTATTTTTGAAAAGGAAATTTGGTGTTTTTTTATTTACACATTCACTCTAAAACAAAATGAATGCTGTGTCACTCATTCACCCGTGCACACACGCACACAAAAGCACACATACAAACACACATAGAAACACACGTAGACTTACACATAGACAGATAGACAGACACACACACACAGACACACACAAGGAACATACAGTTAATTAGGATAAAGCACTTTTACAAGTTACAAACAAAGCAATAGTTCATAGGTCATGCAATTGGCTTATCCTGGTGTAAGCCTGACAAAAAAGGTTCTTCTCCAATTTTGGAATGTAATAGGTGAATTCAATAACCAAAGTTTTATGTAAAAGTAATTGCAGGAATCGGTCAAAGGGATGGATTGCCAACAAGTTATGGAATTGGTTGTTTGTGGTTTTATTGCTAGGAGATGGATATTCTGTACAGGTGGACTGGAAAAGGAATAGGCTTGGAGACCTTATGATGTTGCAGTCCACAGTCATAAGGCAAAGACGTTACTGTCTTTGCTGTTGCTGCTGTTTGTTGCTGTGTTGTTGCAGACTGACTAGTTTCTCCATTGTGCTTGGAATAAGTAAGATTGGTTATCTGAAAACAAGGTGATCACATGATCAATATTTTTATTGTTCACTTAGAATTCTTTGAAGTTAGAAGTTATTGCAATACAATGCAGGCTGAGGGAGGGCGAGATTGGATTGCAACTTCACACCTATGTATGATGAACTGGTTTCTCTGCAGTTCTCTTTGCTAATTTTTGGGATCAGAGATTGTGTGTGGGATTTTCTGGTCCTGCCTGTCACCAGGATTGTCCGGTCCTGCCGGAAGTCAATGAACTTTTGGCTCAGCTTCTGAATCTCCCATGGTGGGATCCCACCAGGTTGGTGACAGAAAATCCCAGAATGTGAGTCTAGGAGCCCATAGATTTTGAGTTTTGGGTCAGTCCACAAACAATAGGAAGCGTTAATTCCATAAATAGTTCCATCTTGGTATGCCCATTCAAAGGAGACACTCTGCTCATGGTCACTAAATGTAGAACTTTCTGTGACTTGAGATACTTATAAGTCAGTGTAAAACATACGAAAATCATCTGACCCTCAGCAGCCATCTTAGCAGCCTTTAAATGTCTGTTTTTTTAATTAAAAAAGTAGTTCTGGAAAATTCTATACTGAATGCAGTCCATGCTTAAAATTGTGAATACAACATGCCTTTACTCGGCATGACAATGATTATTGGTTCATTATTTGATACATTTCCAATGCTTGTATCAAATTGTAGCACATTGTTGAAGGGTAGGTGACTTCAGTGGCAACTGCAATGAAGATTTGGATTAGACTCGTTTAACTTATCATAGAATTTGTTGTCACCGACAGAAAGAGGAAGTGTACCATATCACAAAGATATTAAATTGCACCTGCAATGCATTCCTTCCACCCATATCAATCAGGCATTGCTGAACCATTTAGCTTGTTGGTAGTGACAGATAAATTGCTGTCCCATTGATATTAACCATCAACAATGGTACATACTGAATTGAGTATACCTCTTGCATAGTACATTTTTGCAAAGGACCAGAAAGAACAGGCAATGAGAGGCAGCTATGCTATGCAACCCTCGATGTGTACAGAGTGGTTCCTGTACTAAACTGACAATTGTGTCGACAGTTATGAGCACACAAAACCATGTAAGTTAACCCCAAGGCTTTGACCTAATGCTAGAAATGGTCTATGTTGACAGCAGAGCCACAGGAAGTTACCCTTTAAGGGATATAAGAGCTGATTCTCCAAGCATCTTGAGATGTTCTCATACATTAAAGACACTAATAAATGTAAGTTATTGTTCTTGTTGTTGAACAATGGTGACCCAAATGGCAGGGAAGTCTAGTTGGAGAACTAAATGGCGACATAATAACTGAAGGGCAGTAAGTTAGGAGGCTGAGGATTAGCATGTTGATAGTGTCAAAGCTGTGCTATGTGCTATCTCCTGCAAAGCGATCTCCAAACAGGTTCTGTTATTCATTCAGTGGTGTCCAGATTTTGACATCCTTCAATTTCAAGCACTCTGCTTCTCTCAGACTATTGTTGAAGATATCTACAGTTTGCTGTGCATAAACCCATCGGGAAGGTGGCAGCTGCACTTCATAGCTGAGCCAACATTACTCAACGATGAGCAATAGCAGCATCAGAAATCTGCCCAATTCTAAAGGTATCTTATCTTGTCAAGGTGGTCTTTCATTGCACCTCTGTTGTCATTTGAATCCAGTGCATAGCGTAATAGTTTATATAATGAAAAGTGTTTTACTCTATCAATATGGAGCTAGTCTGTGGTCACCAGCACTGAATCATATAAGTGAAAACTTGCTTCCAGGAATACTCCCTTCACCTGTTCTAGCCTTGCTCGAAGGTGACTGTAGGAAAGATGGCTCCTTGGAGGTAAAGGTGAATTTGTACAGCTACTGCAAATGATTTATTTGTACTAACTATGGACAATAGCTGAATCCCGATACAATAAAGTTCATGGTATGACCAAGATGATTACAAAGCAAAGCAAGGGAGTTTGAAGCTGAATCTCTAGACAGACAGAATATGAGATGCATTACTGTCCAGCTTCCAGGGCCTGGAGTATCAATGCCATCTGCCACATGCTGTCTTACTTAACTCTGCAAGGAGATCTCATGGTAAGAAATGCAGTAAGAAAAACAGGCGTGTCAGTGCAGGGCTGGATGATTATAAAAAGAATATTGCAGAAGTGGCAGTGCAACGCAGACCAGCGATGTACCAGGAGATATAAGACACATTCCAAAATGATCTTCTAATCACTCTCTGCTACATCTTCCTCGCACTTCCACAATGAAAAAGCCATATTTTGTCTTTTATTCTACACAAGGCAGTACAAATTATCAGCACACTGTACAAATGATTCACAAGTAGGACTGATTTTCAGGCAATTGTGTGCTCAGTAATGTTTCACCACAATGCCGCACCTTAGTGGTTTCATTGTGAAGTGTGATATTTACTTTTCCAAAGTGTTTCTGTATTGGCAGGAGGAGTGTATGAACTGTCTGACTGCAAGGTTTCCATAGCAGCCTGATGTGACATTTGATCTCCTAATGGTGTATATGTGACGGACCTGCATTGAAGTCAGCTAGATCAGGTGCTGTTTTGACTGTCTAACAACATTGATTGTTCCCTTAGTGAAGATGCTTGATAGACCAGATGCCACATACATTTGAGTGGCATCTCCCTCATTCATGACTATTCAAGGTGTGCCCATCCTGCTGAACACTGCTTCAGCATGCCCATTACATCTCCTGAGATTAAAGGAGCAATGGCCGCACAGATAAGAAATTGTCTACTTCTCTCTAAAAGAAAGGAAGCAGAGAATAATGTCAATGTTTTTCAGATTGGAGAGAAGTGTACAGCAATGTTCCTTGGCGTTGACATTGGGGTCACCACTCTTCTTGATACATATTAGTGACCCGGCTTGGTAGCGGATATAATTTCAAAGACTGCAGTTGACATAAAACTTCTATTTCTTCAGCCAGTGGGTAGTGAATCTGTGGAATTCATGGCCTCAGAAGGTTGTGGAGGACAGGTCATTGAATGTATTTAAGACAGAGATAGATAGATTCTTGATTATAGGGAAAAGGCAGGTGAATGGGGTTGAGAAACATATCAGCCATGTTCGAATGGTGGAGCAAACTTGATGGGCCAAATGGCCTAATTCTGCTCTGATATTTTATGGTCTTATGGGCTTAAAAGTAACAAACTGTGAGGAGGATAGTAACAGATTTCAGGCTGATTCATAAAATGGGCTGGCACATGGAGGTGAAATTTGACACAGAATCATAGAATCCTCACAGTGCAGAAGGAGGCCATTCAGCCCATTGAGAAGAGTGAAGTACAAGCAAAATATTGAAGGAGATGCTTGGGGTGCTTGTACACAGATGTTTGAAGATGGAAAAGGCTATTTAAAAGAATTTTTCGGTTCCTTGGATTTATAAAGTCATAGAGCACAAAAACAAGAAGAATATGTGAAACCATTATAAACCATTGATTAGGTCACAGGTGGGATATTGTGGCCAGTTCTGGACATCTCTTTTCAGAAGAATGTCAAGTCCCTGAGGAGGGTGCAGGGATGATTTACCGGAATGGTACCAGGGATGTAGGACTTAAGTCATGTGGAGAGACTAAAGCTACTGGGTGGGATTTTATGGCCTCGCTCGGGTGAGACCGGAAACTCCCACCCGAGGTCAACAGAGATTTCCATTGTCCCGGACTCTTACCTGCACGGATTCCATGACGGGCGAGGTGGCAGAGTTCCGGCCATTGGGACTGTTCTCCTGAGAGTAAAGAGGATTAAAGGAAAATTTAAGAGATATTCAAAAACATGAAGGTTTTAATGGAACAAATAAGGTGCTTCCAATGACAGAAGTGTCTGTAACCAGAGCACACATATAAGGTAATTGGCAAAAGTAAGCTGGCATGAGGAAAGAAAATGTTATGCAGCAAGTTGTTATGATCTGGGATGTACTGTCTGGAAAGATGCTGCAACAGGATTCAATAAGAAATGTCAAAAGGGAACTTGAAGGAGAAGGAAATGCAGGGCGATGGGGTAAAATCAAAGAAGTGAGGCATATTGGATTGCTCTTAGAATGGGCTGGCAGGCTCATGATGGATTGAATGGCCTCCTTTGATGCTGTACCATTCTGTGATTCAGTGTGTGAAAGCACAACTTTTGGGTAGCAGAAAGGCCTGTGAATGTCTGCCTCGAGGTTGTCTCTAAGGATATGATAATGAGGCACACAACTCCTCTGTATCTGAATAAGTTGATCTTGTTTCAGAATGGAAGGTCAGCTCATTAACAAATGATACACAGGGCCATTTTTGAGGGGCGGAGAAAGAGACCAGTGCCTGATTAAAATCAGCCTTTTATCATGCAATTCTTTGAGAAAAGATAGGCTGCTTGGCTTTACTGCCAAACCATTGAGTAATGTTCTTTTTTATATTAACCCTTTCCTCACTCATTAATAATAGGACGTATTTTTTAGGTGCTCCAGTTGCATAAGATCAATTGCAGGCCCGTAATGAGTCTTAGACACACTTTGGCCAGAATATTACCGGCACGCCTGCTCTGATTCCGGGGGCGGGCGAGGCTCGGAGAACAGCATTCTCCACTGGCCTCGGGCAGAATCGTACGAACCCTCAGGTGGACATGCCAGTAAAATTCCACCCTTTGTGTCCAGGTCTCGATGCCAACAGCTCGAGGGGAACTCAAATGGTCATAGGGTGATGATGAGCCTCTGCATCCAATCGTACAGGGAACTGGCATCCGATGAATCAGTCATAGCATTATCATCCTTTATGGCTGAGGCTACATGCTAAAGGCATCTACAGCAGCTGGAGAAGCATTTACGAATATTGTGCTCGATATTGACCGATGCCAACCATGGGAGCAGAGTTTTGGGTAAAGACCTCTGAATTTTGGATTTGCATGTATGCTGAGGAGTTTTAGCTGCACAGCATGCATTTCCTTTTGCCAGGATTCTCGCCCTGTTGTCAGTCTGATTGACATAACTGGGTTCATAATTGGCTGGGAGCATTCAGAACTGGGCTACCACGACAGGTAAGCAACCTGCAGCTGCTGATGGGAGAGTGGAACTTATCCTTGCCTCACTTGTGATGGCTAACTTCCCAAGGCTTGAAAAATACACAAACTGATTGACGTAGACGTAAGGCCAAATGTGTGATGGTGAGGCAAATCTACAAATCTGAGGTATGAATCATTGTTGGTGGAGAATATTGGTAGGTGTGTTAGGATTTTGCTACTTTTACCCCCGGCAAGGTAAACTGATTGCGAACTTTAATCCTCAACAGAAATAAAATTAAAATAATCATAACAGCTCAATAAGCTATGCTAGCTATTGCTGAGGTCCGAAGATAAAGGGCGGAATTCTCCGGCCGTGGTGGTCTAAAAGCCGGAAATTCCTGCCCGATCGTCAATGGCGTTTCACATTCTCCGCAACCCACCCACTAACGTTCCAGTGGCAGGTGGGATGGAAGAATTCCGGACAAAATATCCTTTCTTTTGGGAGTATTTAAACTAAAAAAATCTTTCGGAATAAAACATACATGGTACATTGCACTAGAATGATCTCTCCTATTAGATAATAACCTCTCTCAGAACTTCAAATCTTATAATTAAAAATTCAGGAGAGCTAAGGTCCATGAGATTTACTGAGACTACACCATTTTAGAATGGTTACTAGATAATACTTTATTCTGAGCTTAAATCTTCAATTTCATTACAGTAATGTTTTGAATATTACAGAGTGTAAATGCAAAATAAACTAAATCACCTAAATATAGTGCATGCAAACTTCAAATCCAGTTAGAGAATAACACTAAGATATTTAAACAAATAACAAACTAGTTTAATACTGACAATCAAACGTGTCATTTTTTCTGTTGTTATCTCAGCTATGAGGAAACCTTTCTTAAGGTTTCAACTCAATGATGTTCCCACAAAATCTGACTGAACTGTTTATTTAAGTTTGTAATATAAAAGAAATCACGTGTATTTGAATAATATGACGATTGTTTGTTTTACTGTTAGAACATAAGAACATAAGAAATAGGAGCAGGAGTAGGCCATCTAGCCCCTCGAGCCTGCCCCGCCATTCAATAAGATCATGGCTGATCTGATAGTGGTTTAGTTCCACTTACCCGCCCACTCCCCATAACCCTTAATTCCCTTATTGATCAGAAATCTATCTACCTGTGACTTAAACACATTTAACGAGGTAGCCTCCACTGCTTCAATGGGTAGAGAATTCCAGAGATTCACTACCCTCTGAGAGAAGAAGTTCCTCCTCAACTCTGTTCTAAACTGACTCCCCCTTATTTTGAGGCTGTGTCCTCTAGTTCTTGTTTCCTTTCTAAGTGGAAAGAATCTCTCTGCCTCTACCCCCTGTCTAGCCCCTTCATTATGTTATATGTCTCTATAAGATCTCCCCTCAGCCTTCTAAACTCCAACGAGTACAGGCCCAATCTACTCAATTTCTCCTCATAAGCTAACCCCCTCATCTCCGGTATCAACCTGGTGAACCTTCTTTGTACTCCCTCCAAGGCCAATATATCCTTTCGCAAATAAGGGGACCAAAATTGCACACAGTACTCTAGTTGCGGCCTCATCAGTACCTTGTACAATTGCAGCAAGACCTCCCTGCTTTTATACTCCATCCCCTTCGTGATAAAGGCCAACATTCCATTTGCCTTCTTGATCACCTGCTGCACCTGCAAACTGAGTTTTTGCGATTCATGCACAAGGACCCCCAGGTCCCTCTGCACAGTAGCATGTTGTAATTTTTCACCATTTAAATAATAGTCCATTTTACTATTATTCCTTCCAAAGTGGATAACCTCACACATGTCAATGTTATACTCCATCTGCCAGATCCTCGCCCACTCACTTAGCCTATCCAAATCTCTCTGCAGACTTTCTGCATCCTCCACGCAATTCGCTTTCCCACTCATCTTTGTGTCATCCGCAAACTTAGTTACCCTACACTCCATCCCCTCCTCCAGATCGTCTATGTATATGGTAAACAGTTGAGGCCCCAGCGGCACGCCACTAGTCACCAACTGCCAACCAGAAAAGCACCCATCTATTCCAACTCTCTGCTTCCTGTTAGATAGCCAATCCTCAATCCATGCTAACACTTTAGCCCCAACTCCGTGTACCTTAATCTTCTGCAGCAACCTTTTGTGAGGCACCTTATCGAACGCCTTCTGGAAATCTAAAAACACCACATCCACCGGTTCCCCTCTGTCAACTGCACTCGTTACATCTTCATAAAAATCCAGTAAATTCGTCAAACACGACTTTCCCTTCATGAATCCATGCTGCGTCTGCTTGATCGAACCATTTTTTTCCAGGTGTCCTGCTATTTCTTCTTTAATGATGGATTCCAGCAATTTCCCAACTACGGACGTTAAGCTAACCGGCCTGTAGTTACCCGCCTTTTGTCTACCTCCTTTTTTAAATAGTAGCGTCACATTAGCTGTTTTCCAATCAGCCGGCACTTCCCTAGAGTCCAGCGAATTTTGATAAATTACAACCAACGCATCTGCTATTACTTCTGCCATTTCTTTCAGTACCCTGAACACTGTTAAACTCCTTTGTTCTGAGTAATTCTTAAGAAATCATAAACTCATGTCTCTCTAAGATGCAAATGCTTAAGCATAGTTCCATGTCTGAAAAAGCCTGTCCGCAAGGCCTTTGCATCTGTGTAAGTGTGTGTAAGATTATGTGAGAATTTCTCAAAGGTTTTTAAAAATCTTTTTTTAAGTTAAATTTTAACTCTTTCATAGACTGGGTCAAATTTTTAAGAAGTGAGTGAAGGAGGTGTGGTGAATGAAGCAGTGTTTGGGGATAATGGTTAAATTGTAAGAATATGGCAGTTGAAGATGTGTTCCTGGCGTTGATCATTTGTGTGAGGGCATTGAACATATTGTAGCACTGTATTCCAGGCTTTACACTGCTGCATTGATTGTGATGGCTGTCTGCTTCCAGAAAGTTTGCAGTGTCTGTTGGAAGATTTGTTAGCTCTCTGCAGATGCAAGGCCTCTTTCCTCTTGTCCATCTCCTGCATCAAGGCTTCCTGTACCGCAGCAGAGCACCTTGGAGAATGCCCTCTGCCTCAGGTTTGCCATATTTACTCTCATTACAGGTCAGGCATTCTTCCCCAGTCGCTTTCAGCATGTGCTGCAGTTAGATTCGCCTCCTCTTTAAGATGTGAGATTGGGCTTCAATTAATGCATGCTAGATTTAAAAGATGCTAGCCTCTCACAAACTTTGGTTCGGTGCCTCAGCAGGGGGGCAAATCGGCAGCATGCCACCATCAGTATAATTAACAGCAGTTCAAAGTTTGAATGCCAACTGCATTACAATAAAGGCCTTGCAATATGAACCCTGAATCCAAGCAGGGGCCTCAGTTTTACTCCTGTTGTTTAAGCTGCCCTTCAGACTGCTTTATGAATGCTCCAGTTAAGTTGATATATCTGATCTCTGTAAGAGCCTGGAGTTTTCTGACTGGGATTATTCGCTAGGTTTGGAGACGGAATCCCTTGTCCCCTTTTGGCCAACCTCAGGCTGCACCCTTCCAATGAGAGCAGGAATGCTGAAATGTTACAGGATGTGGGCATGCTGGGCCTGCAAATCAGCAACGTAACGACATTAACTGCTACTGGTGGTCATAGAAAGGTTGGGCATTAAGGGAGTGGGAGTATTTGTGAGTTAGGAAAGTTGCAAGCTCATTGGCAAGGGCTCGGATTGCCAAGTGTGCAGTCAGTGGTACCCTGTACTTGTCAGAATAATACATTGATGACAAGCCACAGACCTCTGCATCTGGCCCATTGCAGGGGATTCTGAGCCCGCCCTATCCATCCGCGGGAATGGCGGTGCATATTCAAAATCCTGAGAGACTCCGGTGCTGGCAAGTTTCCAAGTTCCGATCTTCTAACCCCCTCACCAGCGGTGTAGCATGAAACACGCTGTGGGATCCCAGGAAGCTCATTTTAATAAATTAGCATATCATGAGTGAGCATTCTTTCTGAGACTTCCCCCCCCTCACCTGATAGTCAATGGGTGCCAGCGTGACGTCATGCTGGTGTCATTTACGACAGCTCTACATAAGCATGAGCCTGGCGCCTTCATCTCTCAGGGAGATTTTGGAGGTGATCGCTCAGGTAACCAGCAGCCTCCCCAGTGTGCACTGCTCAGGGGGAACTGGAGAGGACTTGGGAGACACAAATAAGTGCAACTTGGTGCTAGGGGTAGGGTCCAGAGTCGCCATATTGGGGAGAGGGATCAAGAGGGGCCACTTGCAGGCCTTACCTTCACCTCATGTTGGGACGTCTCTTGCTTTAAGGGGTTGTGAAGGCTGGTTTGCAGGCAGCGCTTCCCGTGTTCTCCTTCTTGGGTTCCTGTCCATATCACAGCTGAGGGGCTGGCTTAAGGGTGAGAGGGATGGAAAAAAAGAGGCTTAGCACTGGGGGCGACTGGGAGTTACCTGGGTGGGATCCCATTAGAGTCCGGGTGTCAGGGCAGAGTGAGGGATCTAGGAATGGGCTGCGTCTCTCCTCATGTGGCCTGAATGGACTTGCACTCAGGGGAGGATGACTACAATGTCATTGGAACCCTGAGGCAGCGGTGTGAGGACAAAGGTGAGAAACTGCCCGGCAGTCCCAAACTAATTGTCAGGGGTGCTTGTGTGTAACGGTAGTAACTGTTGTATGTGTCTAATCTTATCTTCAAATAAAGAGCCTGCATCAATGTTCTACCAATCCTTGTTATACATTTGTGCAAAATAAAATAATGCAGCACATATTGTTACCCTTTTATACAACAGCATTTTCATATCTTGAATGATTAATCACATGTACATCCACAATTCAGCACTCCTGGCATGGAACAGTGATCATGGGGAGAACACTGCTGAAGCTCAGATGGGAGCCTGCGACTTCCATCTATTCCAGTTAGTTACAGATCACATATTAAGAATACAAAATAGGAGCTTATCTTAACCCAGTTCCAGTTTGATTAAGCGACCTGTGCAGCATCGCTACAATTGCACTTTGTATATCCAATGGCCGAGCTCTCTTGTGGTGGAATCGGATCAGCCTCACAGAGAAAGGGACCGGGAGCAAAATTTGCGTTGCGTTAGCATTCCTGCCTCAGAGTGACCTTGCCAGATGTGGAGGTCAATGAGGCAGTGATGACTCGCCCATTTGGGATGGATAGCCACTTGGCCAATTAAATGACCAACTTGGGGCAATTTGCTAATGCTATCAGGTTCTCCCTTACGTTGGACAGGCCCGAGGTTATCTCCGACAGCAGGCCACAAGATCATCAGTGTCATCTCTCAATCCCCTCAGGAATGGGCCGTTGGGATGAGAAAGTCTCAGCCACAGCCACAAGCAATCCTCTGGACCGGCTCTCAATTTTGAGTCACCTTTATGGTTCCCTAACCACCCCAGCAATGCTCAATTCTCAGTGGAACTGCCAATCATCCAGAGCTTTGGACCTACCCGACATTATTAATTGGTGGCCTCCTGTAAAATCGCGACACCGTGCAACCAGTCACTTTTAAATCAGGTCGCAAAATATGTCAAAGCTGGTTCAAATTCAGTCCTTGTTGCTCACACACATTTTGAAGACGATTTGCTAATGCTATCAGGTTCTCCCTTATGTTCATACGGCTTAAAATAAAATGTGACTGTTTCTCCATTATTTATAACTTTATTTTTTAAGAATAAATTATGCTCTGAAAAATACATTTACTTATCCACATATTTAAGTGAGATACTTTTGTGCTGAAAATTTGTTGAGCAAAACAGTGAGGCTGTCATTGTAGACTTTTTAGTGGTTTTATGTCAATCAATATATAAACAAACAAGTGATATATTATACATGTCCTAATCTAATACTTCTTAAAATAAATTCCACCCTGGGCATTGAATTTTATAATCTAACATTTCATAAGATCCATCTTTCTGCATCTAAACTTAAATGAAACCTCTGACTACTTCCACATTAGATACAGAGGAAAAGGATCCTCCATTGCTTTAAGCAGCAACTGTTCTCTCTCATTTCTGAAGCAACTTTCAGGTTTATAAAGTGTTAACGTAGTGCTACTGATAGAATGAAGCCACAATATTCCACAGTTTAAAACAGAGTAGCTTTTACTATACAAGAGTCAACAATGTGAACACTAAATACTATCTAAATACTATCTATCCTGTATCCTGATATTCAGAATTAGCATGAATTAATTATGAATAAATAGACAAATTGTAGTTAAATATAAACTATAAATTACACATTAAATGCCAATTACAACAAAGACTGATCTTATGAATTGGCTCAGCAGTCTGTTCAGGTTTTAGAAATCATGCTCAATGACAAAGTCCTCCAAACTTACAAAGAATTTCAACTCTTCTCCTTTTTGGAGCCAGTCTGATTTCCAGATGACAGCAGCATAAAATCAACCCAAGCTCCACAGGCACAATCTCCAAGGCAAATGGCACAGATCTGCAGAACCTGCTCAACTCAGTCTGGATGGGGCAAACCCCCACCAATGTTATTTTCCAGTAACATAAACAACTGCAGCAACTTGTTCTCAGCTTCTGGATTTGCGCCTTGCCTTCTTCAACATGCCAGTTCTGCACTCATCAACTGCTACTGCGCAGCTTGGACTGATCTGCATGTTTCTATATCTTTCAATCAGGGTCAGTTTGTCATAAGTTTTGTTTCCAGATCACAATTTGCTTTGGTTCCTTAGAAATGAGGAGGGTCAGTTTATTTTCTATGTTTATCCGCTGTTTCCTTTTTTATTTCCCTTCTGTTTTAGTTACAGTCTGTCTCAAAAATTACAAATTCAATGTAAAAACACAAATTCGCTTACAAAAGTAATTGTTTGTCTTCTTTGCAGAGACCATAACCAACTTCCTACCACCAGATGGTGATGTCATGGTTGCCTGATAAAAATGGCAGAGTGAAATAATGTTTCTAATTAAAGCCTATCAACTGTAATGTCAAATGCAAGATTTTCTTTCTGTTACAGTTGCATCTGTTGGTTCTTGCAATGCACTGCCTTGACCCAGTTGATATTCACATCAAAGATGTATTGCAAATAAGGCCACGAGATGCACAAAAAAGATCACCAACTAAAGCAGTGAATAGAATCAGACCATAAAATAAAACCAACATATTTCATTTTGCCGCTAATTGCTTGAGGTATAATTTGGATCGAGACTGTCAAATCTTTCACCTCCACAGCTAATTTTGCAGGGACTGCAAAGGGAGAATTTATTTTTAAATGTGGAGTGAACCTGAATCCATTTCACTTGAAGGGGCCATTTGCAACTTAATTCAGTGAGAAGGAATTGTGGAGCGGTGGCACGTCATCAGCCTACATAAATATATCTGACGGCTGACACATCGACCGCCATTCAGGGCAAATAAATTTAGCCTCAGGAGGAGCCTTGGGGAAACACCTACTGAAACTAATTTTCATTAATTTCACATCATTAATGAGGTATTTCTTCTCTGCCTGTCAGCCAGAAATAACTGAAGTCACGGTATATAATTATAGAACTGAAGGAAATACCCATTTTGACAGAATTTGATGGTTCATTTCTTTATCTCGAAAAATAATTTGATTGTGATAATGTTCATCAACAACTTCCTAGGCGTGTTCTGCCAGTATGAACAAAACCATTAAAATACATGGTGTGGATCTAATTAATACTCATTATTTCTGCAGCTTAATAATAGGTAAACATTTTCTGGACACAAGGGAACGTTTCTGCTGTGTATTATCAATGGCACATAGAAGTTAGCTATCTGTGTCCTTTCTTGAAAATCCTCTAGGCATCAATTACCAGGGTGAAATTCTAATGGGTTCCCCTGCCCACCCACTGCAATTATGGTGGAAGTGTCGCAAAAGTCGGAAAAATGCCTTAAATGAAGTAAATCTTGTGGAAAATCACCTCCTTTAGATCTGGATCTTAGCTTCACAGATTCATAGATGTTTGCAGCACAGGAGGAGGCCATTTGGCCCATCGTGACCATGCCGGTCAACAATGATGTGACTACACGAATCTAATTTTCCAGCACTTGGCCCATAGCCCTGAACGTTATGGCAGTGCAAGTAAATTTCTAAATACTTCCTAAATTATGCAAATGTTGCTGACCCAGCCACCCTTTTAGGTAATGAGTTCCAAACTCTTACCAGCCTCTGGGTGAAGGAGTTTTTCCTCAACTCCCCTCTTATGCTTCCACCTCTTACCTTAAATCTGTGCCTCTGCTCATTAATCCCCTTTACTAATAGAAAAAGTGTCTTCCGATCCATCCTATCTATGCCCCTCATAATCTTACACACCTCTATCAGGTTCCCTCTCAATCTTCACTGTTACACAGCCCCGGCCTACCCAATCTTTCCTCATAGCCCAGGCAACCTGGTAAATCTTCTCTGCACCCTCTCACTTTTGATGAAGTATTGCATAAGATGGTCCGCAGGGCACTGAATAAGCAGGGAAATGCTGGAAAAATCCAAACGTTGTTCATGGAGCTGCATGAGAATGAAAGGTGCTTAATGCTTCAGAGTCAGAAGCAAAACACCAATTGATTTGGAAATGGGTGTAGAAATTAATCTGTGAGAAGCCCTGAGAAGGAAGAACATAGATGCTGGACTGAGGTTTTGGCTGGGAAGGGATCGGGAGCACAAGCGAGAGGGGAGGGGTGGGAGTTTGGAGGACGGGTTTGAGAGGCCAGGGAGATAGCACAGAGGGGTGGTACCATCTTGGGGACATGGCTTTGATCGACACAGAGCTACGCACAGAAGGTTCCACCGCTTCTTTCCTGCCTTTTACCCTGAATTGGTAATGTCATGGACTGGCCTCTTCCCTTCCACCTTCTCCTGCCCACTGTATTATGGTGCTGGAGGCAGAAACAGGCCCTTAAGTGGCATTTAATTAGCAACTTAAGGATCTCAAAAGGCTTAAGAGTGGGTGAACAAGCTGGCGCCTTACCTGCCCACTGTAATATGGGGAGAACTCAGGGTTGGGTGGGAGGTGGTGGGCTAGCCACCTGTTTTATTTTATATGCTCCTTGCTTTAAAATGTGCTGGCTGGCAGGGGGCTGAGTATAAAATGTGGATGCTTAATTTGCATTATTTATTAGAAGTTACACATCTGGCCAGTGCTGGAGCAGTCATGTAACGCACTAGCTTTTTAATATTTTTGGCCTGACCCTGATCATTGTAGTAAAAAAATGATAAGGTCTGTTAGTACACTGTAGTCATAGCAACCTTTGCTGGTTAGATACTGGTTACAAAATGGGAAAATATTCCTGGGAGGTCTGCTGAGGATTGCTTGTGATTTCCTGAGGGGATGCATTGGAGGGACAGAATGGGGAAATTAATGGCATAGAAAGAACGGGTGAGAATGGTGGATAGGGATGACATAGGGAGGATGGATAGCATGGGAAATTTAACAAGTACTGCTGAAATAAATATACTAATTTCACTGCCAATGTTGTGTGGTTCACTGCTCAATGTGAAATAATCAACAGTTTATATGTAGCATTGACATTTGATAATGAACTTTATCATTTAACTTAGCACTTTTCTTGAAATCAGACACCTT
Organism: Mustelus asterias; assembly: GCF_964213995.1. NCBI lineage: Eukaryota > Metazoa > Chordata > Chondrichthyes > Carcharhiniformes > Triakidae > Mustelus > Mustelus asterias. Next base: position 47,976,281 of record NC_135815.1, on the reverse strand, counting down.
TTCTACACATCCAGGCATGGTAAACAAAATCCTAGAAATTCACAGCATGGAAGGCCTATCATGTCCATGCTCACCTACACCAAACCATTCAGCCTAATCCCACTTACTGGCTCCTGGTCTGTAGCCTTGTAGGTTACCGCACTTCCAGTGCATATCCAAACACCTCAAAATGTCAGGAGGGTTGCTCCCTCTCACACCCTTTCAGGCAGCAAGTTCCAGATTCCCACCACTGTCTGGGTGAAAATATTTCCCCTTTCCTGCCCTCTAAACATCATTCTTAAATCCATGTCCTCTGGTTATTAACCCCTCAAGCATGAAGAAGAGTCTTCTTATCCAATCTATCCTCATAATCTTATACACTTCAATCAGGTTCCTTGTCAGCCTCCTCTGTTTCTCCTTTAGCCTATCCAAACATTGCTTGGGATGTTACCTTTCCCTACTGGCAGGTTTGAAGTTGGGACCAGCCTGTGAATCCTCAGTGTTGCTTTTCCACCACAGACCCAGTCGCGCCTGACCTGCATGAAATTTTACTGGGGGAGTTTGTGGTGGAGGCATCAGGCAGCCCACCTGCCCTTGGGCTTATTGAAACCCTTAAATGGTCAATTAATGGTCTCTTAAAGGCCTCATCCCACTCCCACTGCTATTTTACCCACAACACGGGGAGACCCACGTCAAGCACACAGCCAGTGGCTTTACTTGCGTGGGCTATTGCTGGGAATGGGATGGGGTCCTACTTTTGCAGGTCCCTTGTGCCCAAGGCATCCCGATCGCACTTCATCTTTTACCTTAACCCCCTCCCCTCCCAGGCCTCTCAAACCCAGCCACTCCCTCCCCCTTTGCCAGAGCATGCCAGCCTGATCCCGGTGAGAACCCTCCCTCCTTTATTGGTGTCTGATCCAATGATGATTTCCATTGGGGTTTGCCTGTTATCCCAGCATAGCCATTGTTTATGTTTAATGGATAACAGTGCGGGGAGGTCGTTCTTCCCATGGGTGAGCTCCCTACTGACATTCTGGATGTGCAGTGGTGGGGGAAGGGAGCAGGGGACAGGGACCACAACACCTCATAAAATCCAGCCCTTCAGAACGACAAATCTCCACATTAAGCAATATTGTCCTGACACCTCCTAGGGTGGCACGGTGGCACAATGGCTTGCACTGCTGCCTCACAGTGCCAGGGACCTGGGTTCAATTCCAGTCACGGGTCACTGTCTGTGTGGAGTTTACACATTCTCCCCATGACTGCGTGGGTTTCCTCCGGGTGCTCTGGTTTCCTCCCACAGGCCAAAGATGTGCGGGTTGGGTTGATTGGCCATGTTAAATTGACCCTAATGTCAGGGGATTTGCAGGGTAAATATGTGGGGTCATGGGGATAGGACCTGGGTGGGGTTGTGGTTGGTGCAGTCTCGATGGGCTGAATGGTCTCTTTTTGCACTGTGGGGATTCTATGATTCTCTTCTCTATTCTATCCTTGTAAATCCGAACAACTGCTTCTCCTGCTCACCTTGCCGTTACTTTAACGCATTGTAAAAGGAAAAGATTTGTCTCCAGCTCGCACCTTTCATGACCTTAAGCAATCCCAAAATTCTATGCAGCCAATCAAATATTAACGTGGCAATGAGGTGAGAAGGGACAGCCAATTTGCACACAGGAAGCTACGAGGTAAATGTCTAGATTTGTTTCAGTGAAGCTGGATGAGGGATTAATGCTTACCTGGATACTGGGAAAAACATCCTCATTTTCAAATAATGCAATGGAATCCTTAATGTTCACCTGAGAGAAGATTTTTGGTTTCACATCATATCCAATAGACTGCTGCACTGAAATGTCAAACTGAATTATATGTTCCAGTCTCTGGCGTGAGGTTTGAGAATATATCCTTCAGATTCAAAGGAGAGATTGTTTCCACAGAGCCAAGGCTGCCACTGAGTAATAATAATTTGCTGGACCTTTTCAGTAAAACAGGTCTTTTGACAAATTATTTCCTCCACTGTCTCCACGGCTGGATTGATTCACTGACTGTTATTTGTAATGCATACATGCCTGGTGATGCAGCACCCTTATTACAGTTTCACTGTAGTTGACAATTCAGCTGTGCATCAACTGTAACATATCATAGCTTCCAGAATGTTCTTTCAGAAAATCTACCGGTTCCTGTGGAAGTGCAAATAAAGAGAAGACAAATGACTACCCGACAGCAAAATACTGGGATGCTGGAAACCTAAAATAAAAACAGAAAATACTCCACCGGTCTGGCAGCATCTGCGGAGAGATGAGATTAACAGAGTTATTGGGCTGAATTTTCAGGGCCTGTTAGAAATGGAAAAGGAGGTTGGATGTGGCCCAGAAATACAGGCATGGGCAGTGTGCCATTCCCCAATGTCATTCCCAGAGCCAACCAATTTCACCACCTCAGGGGAGGGCAAGATTGCGACCCTGTCCAAACCAAAGAACTAATCAAGAGCTCTTTAACGAGGATGTTGAGGTAAATCCTACCTTGGCAAGAGATCAGCTGATTATATGAATTGAAAAGCGTGCTAAAGGTCCCGTGTCCATGGAGCTTGGATAAACTATTGTTTATCAAGATGCAGTTGTAGTTAAACAATTACCACAGCAATGGGTTAGACAGCGGCATAGTGGTGCCATAGTGGTAATATCACTGGACTAGTAGTCCAGAGACCGAGGGTAATGCTCTGGGGACCAGGGTTCAAATCCCACCATGGTAGATGGTGAAATTTGAATTTACTAAAGATTTGGAATTAAAAACTCTAACCATGAAACCATTGTTGAATGTTGTAAAAACCCATCTGGTTCATTAATATCCTTCAGGGAAGGAAATCTGCCATCCTTACCTGGTTTGGCCAACACGTGACTCCAGACCCACAGCAATGTGGTTGACACTTAAATGCCCTCTGAATAAAGGTGATTAGTGATGGGCAATAAATGCCACCATGAACGAATAAAAAACATGATGCAGGTACTTTGCATTCATTATTTAATAAGTTGAAGTTAGTCTTTGATGATGAAGGATTAAAACAGGTGGAAACTACTGAGGCATCTGGTACATTGAGTATCTCAAGGGTTCTTTCGGGTACAGATCTTAGTCGGCCTACTTTCCAACAGCGAATATTATAGCATGCACTGTGGAACCAACATTTGGTTTCATACCAGTAGCAATACAAAGCATAGAACAACACAAGTTATACATTAGAATCTGACATTGAACATTTGACTAATACCAAGTTGGTATTAGTTGTTGACCAGAGTAATGGAGGTTCTTTGAACACAAGGCCTTGGAGAGATTTGAATGTAAGGGTGTGAAGTTTAAATTTGAGATAAATGGAGTTGATTTAAGTCAGCAAGAACAGGGTTAATAGGTAAGCAGGACTTGGCATGATGTACAATGCTGTACATTCTCGTTAAAGATTGCTAATTTTTTGAGAAAGGCCCAACATGATTAATTCTAGCAGTGGGTTGAAGATGAGAAACAGGAAATAGTAATTATCAGATGTTTACAGGCAGGAAAGGATGCTCAGGAGAGCATTGGAATCATCAAGTCTGGAAGTGATGAAGGAATGGTTTAAATCATAGACAGGCTGTAGTAGTGGTGGAGGTGGACAAGGTTACGGAGCTGAAAATAGGTGATCTCTGTGAAGATGGGTATTTGAGGTTAAAATCTCAGGACAGCGTTGAACAGGATGGTGCAGTTTCAAACAGTCTGATTAACGTGAGACAGTGACTGGAATTTGTAGTGAGAGATTGGAGTTTCAGGCAGGGTTGTAGCTTTGATCATCCTGATTTTTAACTGGAGGGTCATACCATGACTGGATGTGAAATTAGAAATCCAATGACACAGAGGCCTTAAAGAGGTCAAGCAAGATGGAGGAGTTGAGGAGTTGAGAGAGCTGGAAGTCATCACTGAACATGTGGAAGCTACTGATCTGTCACCAAGTACAGGCTCACTGAGCTGAATAATGGAGCAGAAACATTTTTGATGGAGGATGGTGAGCCTGATTGTATCAAAGGATGTGGAGATGCCGGCGTTGGACTGGGGTAAACACAGTAAGAAGTTTAACAACACCAGGTTAAAGTCCAACAGGTTAATTTGGTAGCAAAAGCCACCAAATAAACCTGTTGGACGTTAACCTGGTGTTGTTAAACTTCTTACTGTGTATCAAAGGATTCACAGACAGAGACTATGAGGGTTGCTCACAGTCCTGGAGGATGTTGTTAGTCCGTTGGTTAGGCCCGTTTAGGTCAAGGTCGGAACCCGATTAGAGAGATTGAAATGGTAAATTTAGGAAAAGTGAGAATAGATTTGGGAAGTGAGATCATGTTAAATGACTTTGTAGAAGAAAGAGGGATTAAACAGCTGTCTTAAAGTAATTTGTGCATTATTAACAAGATAGCTGGGTTATTCAGTTTTTAATAAACATTTCCATAAACAAATCCAAATTTTACATTATTTAGTTTTTTTAAAATCCCTTAATCCTCAAAAATAGTTCAGAAGAGAAAAGGTGAATTAACTGTAAAGATTGAATTAACTGAAAATCCAATTATAAGTGATTATATAGGGAACCTCAATGTGAAATGTTGACAATTTGTGACAAGTTATTGTAACAAGCAAATGAAGTATGTAAAGAGGAAGGGAAGAACATAGTCATTTTATTTACATTTCTAATTTCATTTATTAGTCACAAGTAGGTTTACATTAACATTGCAATGAAGTTACTGTGAAAATCCTCTAGTCGCCACACTCTGATGTCTGTTCGGATACACTGAGGGAGAAGTTAGCATGGACAATGCACGTAACCTATAGACATTTTATAGACAGTTACATGGGTAAAATGGGTATAGAGGGATATGGGCCAAATGCGGGCAATTGGGATTAGTTTAGGGGTTTAAAAAAAAGGATGGCATGGACAAGTTGGGCCGAAGGGCCTGTTTCCATGCTGTAAACCTTTATGACACTATAACCAGCATGTCTTTCGGATTGTGGGAGGAAACCGGAGCACCCAGAGCAAATCCACGCAGACAAGGGGAGAACATACAAACTCCACACGGATAGTGACCCAAGCCAAGAATTGAACCTGGATCCCTGGCGCTGTGAGGCAGCAGTGCTAACCACTGTGCCACCATGCACTGTGATAGGCATCATCTCAAAGCTCTCTGACCATTACTTCTGACCCTAACAAAATACACAGGGTCAGAAATACATTTAACGAGCAGCTTCCACTTACTCCATCATATTGAGATCAAAAAGGAGGTGGTATTGGGGATCTTGAGAAACACTAAGGTAGACAAGTCCCCAGGGCCTGATGGGATATACACCAGAATACTGAGAGAGGCAAGGGAGGAAATTGCTGGGGCCTTGAGACAATTGCTACCAAATAAACCTGTTGGACTTTAACCTGGTGTTGTTAAACTTCTTAAAGGAGAGGTCCCAGAGGATTGGGGAATAGCCAATGTTGTTCCTTTGTTTAAGAAGGGTAGCAAGGATAATCCAGGTAATTACAGGTCGACGAGCCTTACGTCAGTGGTAGGGAAATTATTGGAGAGGATTCTTCGAGACAGGATTTACTCCCACTTGGAAATAAGTGGACGTGTTAGCGAGAGGCAACTTGGTTTTGTGAAGGAGAATTGTGTCTCACCAACTTGATCGAGTTTTTTGAGGACGTGACGAAGATGATTGATGAAGGTAGGGCAGTAGATGTTGTCATTTTGGACTTCAGTAAGGCCTTTGACAAGGTCCCTCATGGCAGACTGGTACATAAGGTGAAGTCACAGGGATCAGAGGTGAGCTGGCAAGATGGGTACAGAACTGGCTCGGCCATAGAAGACAGAGGGTAGCAGTGGAAGGGTGTGTTTCTGAATGGAAGGCTGTGACAAGTGGCATTCCTCAGGGATCAGTGCTGGGACCTTTGCTGTTCGTAATATATATAAATGATTTGGAGGAAAATGTAACTGGTTTGATTAGTAAGTTTGCAGACGACATAAAGGTTGGTGGATTGAGTATAGCGATGAGGACTGTCAGAGGATACAACAGGATATAGATCAGTTGGAGGCTTGGGCGGAGAGATGGCAGATGGAGTTTAATCTGGACAAATGTGAGGTACTGCATTTTGGAAGGTCTAATACAGATAGGAAATATACAGTAAATGGCAGAACCCTTAAGAGTATTGATAGGCAGAGGATCTGGGTGTACAGGTACACAGGTCACTGAACGTGGCAATGCAGGTGGAGAAGGTAGTCAAGAAGGCATACGGCATGCTTGACTTTATCGGCCAGGGCATTGAGTTTAAAAATTGGCAAATCATGTTGCAGCTTTATAGAACCTTAGTTAGGCCGCACTTGGAATATGGTGTTCAATTCTGGTCGCCACACTACCAGAAGGACGTGGAGGCTTTGGAGAGGGTACAGAAAAGATTTACCAGGATGTTGCCTGGTATGGAGGGCATTAGCTGTGAGGAGAGGTTGGAGAAACTTGGTTTGTTCTCACTGGAACGACGGACGTTGAGGGGCGGCCTGAGAGAAGTCTACAAGATTATGAGGGGCATAGACAGAGTGTATAGTCAAAAGCTTTTTCCCAGGGTGGAAGAGTCAATTATTAGGGGGCATAGGTTTAAGGTGCGAGGGGCAAGATTTAAAGGAGATGCATGAGGCAAGTTTTTACACAGAGGCTGGTGGATGCCTGGGACTCGCTGCTGGGGGAGGTGGTGGAAGCAGATACGATACTGACTTTTAAGGGGCGACTTGGCAAATACATGAATAGGATGGCAATAGAGGGATATGGTCCCTGGAAGAGTAGGGGGTCCTAGTTCAATCAGGCAGCATGGTCGGTGCAGGCTTGGAGGACCGAAGGACCTATTCCTGTGCTGTCATTTTCTTTGTTCTTTGTTCTTTTATGGGTGAATCTTTTGTGCTGATTGGGTGGGTTGGGGGCAGCGGGTGTAAAGTGCTTTACTGGGGTGGATGATCAGGCATTCCCTCTTGATTGGTGGACAGGTCTGTTTATGTCTGAACCATTGATATTAGTGGGTGGAACAATAGAAGCTGAAGTCCTGCAATCTTCCAATCAGGATTTTCCGTGTGATGGGAACACCCAGTCCAGGAACCAATCTTATATTTTCATTCCCATGAGTGTGGATATTATTTGTGCTATATCTAGATTATTCATAATCAAAAAATACTTGTTTCACCAATGCTTCACAATCTGGCACTTCATAAAATTCACAGTTTGAAACGAGTTAATAAAGCAATCTGACTTCCTGTTTCTCATCTTCAACCCACTACTAGAATTAATCATGTTTGGCCTTTCTCAAAACCTGAGGAATCTTCAACAAGTTGTCAAGGACCAGCCTTGATAAATATCTTGGCTGTGGTACAGGTCTGAGTAATGCTTATTATCCACATTGACTTTCTAGTTAAACTTAACCCACAGAAGCCATAATTATTTCAGAGCTGTGCATGACGATATTGAAGTAATTTGCTGGGGCATATCGACTGCAAATTTCCAGAATTAATTTCTTTAGAGTTACTGAGTACTAAGTATAGTTTGATTTTTAGTTCATTGATTACAGCCATTCATTAAAAAAATATAAACGTACATCGTCACAGAATTTCCAAGCACAACGTAGACCACTGCTTTGAAACAGCATGCATTGATTTGCATCAGTAAAAAGACATCTCCAAAGGCTCTGACTTCCATCAGCTAAACATATGGTACAGATCAATACTGAAAAAGGTTTCATTCAACAAATTAACCCTGATATGTGGTAATCAACAAAATCAAACTTAAAACTGTTGTAAAATCAACTTTGCTTCAGCAACTATTGCTAACTATTACTTAACCATAGAGTTACTTTACCCCATAATTAGATAAGGTTCTGTGCAGTAATGTAAAATGACGAACAATAATTCAGCAGCCTATTATACAACCTGATAAACGGAGCACGCTATAAACTGAGCTATTGGTATCATCCTTTTCTGTGCTAACTCACAGCACCAATTTCAATCCACTTGTCATGGAAAGCTTTCTTATCAATGTATACAGAACAGGCTTTTCTTTCTAGCCAGTTGTTACAGAAACAATTAATATAGTTGAATACATGGTAATCCTATTAATTATTAAAGCTATATTTTGTGGCCCATTTAACATTTTGAAGTGTTGACTGTTCACATGGACACTTCTGAAAGAATAGAAACCTTCCCTATCTGTTGACATTCCGAGCATCACTGCCTCCTTTGATTTAAAATGGAATTCCCGTATTTTTATTGCCTACAAGAAGCTGTTTCCTCGCACATCGAACACTGCTTTTCTCTCAAACGCTTTGCACTCTTTAAAAAAAACCCTATAAAGTTTGAATACTGCTCCATAATAAACCTCTTCCAGCATGTTACATACTCCTGAATAGTGTAAGAAAAAACTAATTCCCTGAGTGACAATGCCTTTATCTCTTCTAACCTTCAATCTGCACTCACTTTCATTGTCACAGACATTTTTTTATTTTAAAAATACGCTTATGGTCACTACTTCACTGAATATTTAACTATTGTCTTTGCAATATGTCAGCCTGCATGCTATTTCTCCTTTTTTATACCTTTATTGTATTGAAGTCATGACTCATTGCACCATTTTATATGTTTAACTTATTCTTTTACAGTCTCCTCAGAACAGTATAGTCCGTAACATCTCTCAGCCTCTCCCTAGTTCTACAATCTTCTGGCTTTTAAAACACAAGTTTGTCAAAATGTTACTTTTTTGACTTATTACATCCTACTTACACATTGGCCCTTCAATTTGGTTTCCCAATTTAAAATTGCAACTTTGTCAATTAATTTTAAAATCATCCTATTCCCCATGTTAAACAAATTGGAGTCGGTGTTCTTAATGAGCCAGGAATGCAAGTTGTAGGGGTGGAGGTGAGAGGGTGTAGGTGAGGGACATAACATGATTGCACGTGGGATGCATAGTAATGCCTAATGACAACCTTGGTGCCTCACTATAATTTCATTTCCATATGTCAAAGATGGCATGGTTAAAGATGCCTTATTACATGGGAGGTAGAACCTCAGTATGTCTCCCATAGTGCCCTGGAAGGAATCAGAGGCAAAAGAAAATTTCAGGTGATGGTGCTTTTCATAGTCAGAAGTAAGATTTATTTATTAGTGTCACAAGTCAGCTGACGTTAACACTGCAGTGAAGTTACTGTGAAAATCCCCTAGTCACCACACTCCAGCACCTGTTTAGGTACACTGAGGGAGAATTTAGCATGGCCAATGCACCTAACCAGTACGTTTTTCAGACTGTTGGAGGAAATGAGCACTCGGAGGAAACCCACGCAGACACAAGGTCAACATACAGAATCTGCACAGACAGTGACCCAAGCTGGGAATCGAACCTGGGTCCCTGGTGTTGTGGGGCAGCAGTGTTAACCACTGTGCCACCGTGCACCGTGCCACCCTAGTAATGCATGGCCATTAGGCCCAGTAGGGGACAAATCATCTTCTACTAGGCAGCCATTGTATGCACTGCTCTTCTGAGAGATCCCAGACACCCAGTCTGCCTGTAGACCCTGTTAATTCGGTCGTGTCTTCTGTGACCTCAGTCCCTCTGTTGCTCCTCTACTTGGTGCCAACCTGCCAATCCCTTCACAACATGGCCTTGCTGCTGTGGAAGGAGATTCCCTTCTTGATCCAAAGACCAGTCAACAGCAGCTACAGCCCCAACTATCCTGATGGTCACTGTATGAGCATCTCCAAGCTGGACAAATAAGTGTCATCACAAGTATGTTCCCCCCCCCCCAACTCCCCCCCCCCCCCCCCCACCCCCCCCCCCCCCCCCCCGCCCCCCCCAGCCCATTTTTCAGAGGGAACTGAGAAAGCAGCTGTGAGCCCTGAGGCTTTATTCATGTCAGAACACCTGACCTATCGCCAACCTGACTCAATCTCCCCTCTGTTCATGGATGAGTTTGCTAAACCCTGAGGACCTGTGCAAGAGAAATAGGCCGGAATTTCCTGGCCCTGCCACGGCGGGTTCCCTGTGATGGATGCAGCAAGCCATTCAAATGTCGATTGACTTTGGCGGGACTGGAAGATCCTGTCGACAGGAGAGGATGGAACTTAAAGCCATTAATTTTGAATCCTTGATAAATCTTACCAAAGGTGCTTAATTTAAATATTATGACGATCTCCATTGTTTCAAGTAACAGCATTTTGAATACTTTGCAGATAATTCCTATTTATTTGGGAAGTGAAATGTCAAATGAATTTAGTAATTTCCATGCTTCATTTGTATTGCTCCATGAAATTGATGGATCTGTCTGCCCCATCAGGAACCATGCGTTAAAATTTTAATTCACTGAAAACCCACCCATTTGCACAGATTTAAATCAGGTAATGTTTTAAATATCTCACTCAACAAATGAACATCCAAACTCTTTGTGATTAAAGAATATAATAATGAACATTACACTGGTGAAAGAGGTTAAGCGAACAAACCTATTCCTCTGAGACCCACGGACCTTCAAATATTGAGGTAGAAATTGGTAGCCATTGCACACATACTTTTTGAGCATAACCTGGGGCAAAGCAGCCAGATTTAAGAGAAGACTGATCTGTATCCAATCTGCACAGGTACTTGTTTTCTTGCTATATTCATGGGGCCCTTAATTACAAGTGTTGCAGACTCGTTTCAGCCAGAATGTAAATTACATATGCATATTGATGTTTTCACTTGGTGTAGCTGACTCTGGAGACATGAGCAACACCATTGATTCATGTTGAATGTGTTGGAGGGGCCTGAGGACCAATTTGCATTGATCCTCAGACCTCTCAGTTTGGAAGTGGGTCTAGACCAAAATCAATGCCAATCTCCATTTCAGAGCGCAGGGCAGCTTGAGATGGGAACAATGTCTTGACTGTTACTTGTTCAAGTGTAAGGACAGTTCTGCAACTATGTGCGTTCAAGATTTTATAGGCCAGAGCTTCTATGGAGTGGCAATCACATTCAGATTGTCATCTGTTCCTTTTTACATACCTCAGTTGAGAGCTTTCCATTTATTTATTCTTTCATGCGATATGGGTGTTGTCGGCAAGGCCAACAGTTGTTGCCACTCCGTAATTGCCCTTGAACTGAGTGCCTTGCAAGGCCATTTCAGAGGGTGGTTAATAGTCAACCACTTTGCTGTTGGTGTGGAGTCACTGGGAGGCCAAACCAGCTAAGGATGGCAGATTTCCTTCCCTAATGGCATTAGTGAACCAGATGGGCTTTTTACAAGAATTGACAATGGTTGCATGGTTACCATTACAGAGACTAGCTTTCAATCCCTGCTTTTATTAATTGAATTTAAAATCCATCACTGCCATTTCAACCCATGTCCCCAGAGCATTAGTCTGGAGGGGGTAGGATGGATTGTGGATTGTAAGATGGGTCAGTTGGGGCGAGTGGGGTATAGTCAGGGGGTCAGGAAGGTAGTAATTGGTTAAGGGGATAGTCAAGGGATGCAGGGATGGTCGGGGTGGGAGGGGGTGGAGAAGGTAGTCTGGGAAATGGGGAATAATTGAAGGGACCAATAAAGGGGTAAGGGGTGTAGTTGGGGGTTCCAATGGAGGGCTGGGGAGGGTCAATGCGCTGTTGGAGAACAGATTTCCACTCCATCTGACGAAGGGGCAGCGCTCCGAAAGCTGATGGTATTTGCTACCAAATAAACCTGTTGGACTTTAACCTGGTGTTGTGAGACTTCTTACCGAGGGTCAATGCCACAGTGGCCCAGGAGTTATAAGTGGTTTTAATCCTTTTAACTTTTCCTGGGTAACTACTCCGCTAAAAGAGTTGGAGCCATCTGCAGTCTCTGATTTAAATCGGAATATCAGATGGTTCCCACTGCAGGGTGTTTGCCCAGTGGAAGTTTGAACTTCTCAGGCAATTGCCGAACTGTTCTTGGGTAAGGGGGACTTTAGGGGAGGGGATCCCCAGCACATTTGGGGAACCTCCAGTATACTACCCTCTCCCACTGCCCCTCCCCAGAGATCAGAATGTTAAATAGATATTACATCATTATATCGGTATTTAGTTATATTTTAGCAATTAATAATTCAGCTGAAAATTCAAAATAGTATTGCGGTTAAGTCTATAACTACCAATAGCCTAATTAATACCCAGGGAATGTTTTAAACACCAGCAGAATGCTAATGTGAGCTATCTGCTCATTAGGCAAGTTGGAATCAGAGGTCAGTAAAACTGTGTTACAAAGGATCAATTACTGGGAATTTGAGAAGTGGATGCTGCAATAATAAAACGATTCAAAAACAATTTTGGAAAAGAACTAAAATTCTTTGTGGAAAAGATTGCCTATATTTGTGAAGCCTCTGAAATATGTACAGCACCAGTTCACACAGCGAAAACACATTCTGATTTAAAATGTCTGGCCTATATCTGCTCTTGATTCCCATGGTGCCACCTGCTGTAAATCAAGGAAATGGCCTGTATTGAGAATATCAACCTGTGCCCAAACCTCTGGAATCCCCTCCCTCAATCTCCCTCTCTCTCCTCCTTAAAACCTATCTCTTTGATCAAGCATTTGGTTATGTGTCCTTTGAGGTCAATGTCCAATTTTGATTGCTATTTTCCTGTGAAACACCTTGGGACATTTTACTATATTAGAAACGCAATATAAATATACGTTTTTTTAAAAATTCAAAAACTAAAACAAATGCTTTACGGATAAAAACACAATTCTGGATGTTTATGTTATGTTAAATTTATTGTCCATCCCTAATTCCTTGCCCCAATAACATTGAAGAAATGGCAATATGATTCCAAATCAGGATGGTGTGTGGCTTGCAGATGGTGGTGCTACCCATTTCCTTCTAGATAGCAGAGGTCATGGGTTATGAAGGTACACTCGAAAGGCAATCAGAATTGTACTCAACCACAATCTGTAACCTGATGGTCTAGCATATCTGCCACTCTACCATTACCACCAAGGCAGGGAATTAACCTTGGTTCAATGAGGAGTGCAAGAGGGCATGTCAGGAGCAGCACCAGGCAGACGGAGGGCGTGGATGGGATGCTCTTTTGGAGAGTCATTGAGTGCAGACTCATTGAGCCGAATGTTCTCCTTCAGCACTGTCGGGATTCTATGATCCGATGGTCTATCCTCAATGATGGGTGAGCCCAGCATATCTGTGCGAAAGATAAGACTGAAGAATTTGCTACAATCTTCAACTAGAAGTGCTGAGTGGATGATCTGTCTCAGCATCCTCCAGATGTCCCCAGCATCACAGGTACCAGACTTAGACTTCAGCCAATTCAATTCACTCCATGTGATATCAGGAAATGGCTAAATGCACTGGATACTGCAAAGGCTATGGGCCCTGACAACATTCTGGCAATAGTACTGAAGACTTGAGCTCCAGAACTTACCGTTGTTCTTGCCACTGTCGAGCTGTACAAGCAATTCTACAAAACTAGCATCTATGCGGCAATGTGGAAAATTGCTCAGGTATGTTATATGTACAAAAACAAGACAAATGCAACCCGGCCAATTACCACCCCTCCCCCTCCACCCTCATCAGCCCCCCCCCCGCCCCCCTCCCCACCCCCCGCAACCCCTCTACCTCAGTCTACTTCTTTCGATCATTAGTAAAGTGATAGGAGGAGGTCATTAACAGTGCTATCAAATGGCACTTGCTAAGCAATAAGCTGCTCAGTTTGGGTTCTGCCAGGGTCAGTCAGTTCCTGATCTCGTTAGTCTTGGTTCAAACATGTCCATATTCAAATGCAGCAAGACCTGGACAATATCCAAGCTTGGGCTGACAAGTGGCAAGTATATGGCCTAATGGTATTATCGCTTTACTATGAATACAGAAACTCAGCTAATGTTCAGGAGGACGTGGGTTTGAATCTAACCATGGCAGTTGGCGGAATTTGAATTCAATAAGAAATATCTGGAATTAAGAATCTATTGATGACCATGAAAACATTGTCAATTGTTGGAAAAACCCTTCTGGTTTGCTAATGTCCTTTAGGGAAGGAAATCTGCCGTCCTTACCTGGTCTGGCCTACATATGACTCCAGAACCAAAGCAATGTGGTTGACTCTCAACTGCCCTCTGAGATGGCCTAGCAAACCACTCAGTAAGGGCAACTAGGGATGGGCAATAAATGCTGGCCAGTCAGTGACACCCATGTCCCAGGAATGAATAAAAAAAAGTAACTTTTATACCATACAAGTGCTCGACAATGACCATCTCCAACAAGAAAGAATCTAACTATTGCTCCATGACATTCAATTATATTACCTTCACTAAATCCCCCACTATTAACATCCCGGGGGTTACCATTGACCAGAAACTCAACTGGATGAATCATATAAATACTGTGACTACAAGAACAGGTCAGGGGCTCGTAATCCTGCAGCGAGTAACTCAACTCCTGCCTTCCCAAAACCTGTCCATAATCTACAAGGCACAAGTCAGGTGTGTGAGGGAATACTCTCCACCTGCCTGGATGAATGCAACTCAAGAGGCTTGACACCATCCAGGACAAAGCAGTCCGCTTGATTGGCACCCCATCCACAAATATTCACACCAACATCGATGAACAGTGGCAACAGTGTGTACTATCGACAAGATGCACTGCAGAAATGCATTGGGTAGCACATTCGAAACGCATTGGGTAGCACATTCCAAACCCACGATCACTCCCATCTAGAAGGACAGGGGTAGCAAACACTTGGGAACACCATCACCTGGGGGTTCCCCTCCAAGCCACTCACCATTCTGACTTGGAAATCTATGGCTGTTCCTTCACTGTCATTGGGATAAAATCCTGGAACTCCCTCCCCAACAGCACTCTGGGTGCACCTACCCCTCAAGCACAGCAGAGGTTCAAGAAGGCAGCTCACCACCACCTTCTCAAGGGCAACTAGGGAAGGGCAATAAATGCTGACCTAGCTAGTGACACCCACATCTCTTGAATGAATGAATAAAAAGCTTCTCTTCCCACTCCTGCATCTTTACCTCTGGTAGGGAAGGAGGGGTGATCTTTGGTTTGTATCTATGAGCTCTCCCTCAGTGGCATGATCATGAAATATGCTAATTTACACATGTACGCTGACAACACCCAGTCCTAGCTCACCACTGACTCTCTAGACTCCTCCATTGTTGCTAAATGATCTGACTCCTTGTTCGATATCTAGTACAGCATAAACAGAAAGAAAACATTGGGAGACTAAAGCCATTACCTATGATCAATTCACCAAATGCCTTCTCTGAGCTACCCACCCCATCCTTGTCCCTGGCAACTGTCCGGTATTGAAGCAGTCTCTTCACAACCTTTGGGCGGGATTTTCTGGCCGCGCTCCCCCCAAGACTGGAAAATCCTGCCCGAGGTCAACGAACCTTTGCATGGTCCATGTCCTGCCCGCTACAATTCCTGTGGCGGGGGGAAACAGTAAAATTCTGCCCTTGGTGTCATATCTGACCCCATACTGAACTTCAAATTACGTCTCCACACCATCACTAAGGCTGCTTATTTCCGCCTCTGTGCTAATGCCTGACTCAATGCTCCAGCCTCAGTTTATCTGCTGCTGAAACCCTAATCCTTACTTTTGTTAGCTCGAGGCTGTGTATAGTTTGGTATGATTTCTGTACAGAATTAGCTACAATTCTATTGCTATTTAATGAAGATTTATTCAATTATTTCAGTCTCATGGGGACATTTCATAAACACACCATATATTTACATCGATTCAATGAACAGAATACAGTAAATCTTGATCCAATACATAATAGATTAAATCAAGTGAAGGCTGACAGAGGTTCATTCTAGTCCCTATAAGTATCCATTATAAATAAATACAGTTGTCTATAGTAACCAAATTATTCCATCCAGTATGATTAATGTCCCTGAGGAGGACAATGTCCCAATGCACTCCTGGTGATGCTCCCTCCCACATTCTACCCTTCAGAAACTTGAGGCTATCCAAACTTCAGCTGCATGCATCCTTACTTACAGCAAGTACTGCTTGCCCATCATCCCAGTGCTTAGTGACCAATGTGAGCTCCTGGTCATACAGTGCTACAGTTTTGATACTTTCATCCTTGATTTTGAATCCCTCCTTGGCCTCACCCCTCCCTCTAATCTCCTCAAACTGCACAATAATTTGGCATATTTGTGGTCATCTAATTACTGTCTTTAGAGCAACCCTGACATTAAGTGCTCCACTATTGTTGACCATGCGAAGGTACTAAGCTTTGGAATTCCATCTCCAAACCTCGCCAATTTCTTGCTTCTCATTAGTTCCTTTAAGAAGCTCCGGCAAACCTTCCTCTTTGATGAAGCTTTCGGCCATCTCCCTTAATCTCGCATTTTGTGACATTTGTGTCCAATTTTGCTTGCAACACTCCTGTGAAGCATCTTGCGATCTTTTATTCTTTATTTACAAGATGCTGTTGATGGAGATGTCACCTTCATAAAAAAAGTTGTGTCAAAGAGGGTTTCCCCCAATAATAGTTTCTGAGGAGAGTCTGGGAAAACCAAGGTCATCAAGTGAGAAACTAGAAGTCAAACAGCTTGTTAAAGCTGACATAACTGGTGAAAAATATTGCGTTTATATTCCTGGTCCTCCTCAGGGACATTAATCATACTGGATGGAATAATTTGGTTACTATAGACAGCCGTATTTATTTATAATGGATACTTATAGGGACTAGAATGAACCTCTGCCAGCCTTCACTTGATTTAATCTATTATGTATTGGATCAAGATTTACTGTATTCTGTTCATTGAATCGATGTAAATATATGGTGTGTTTATGAAGTGTCCCGATGAGACTGAAATAATTGAATAAATCTTCATTAGATAGCAATAGAATTGTAGCTAATCCTGTAGAAAAATCATACCAAACTATACACATTCTGCTTGTGTGGGAATGAGTAGGATTTCAAAATTGTTCCTATGGCCAGAATGTTATGCTCCCCCACTGGCGGGTTTTTGTGCGATGGTGAGAGTGTGAAATTGAAGGGACAAAAGTTCCCCTGGATTCTGACCTGTTCCAACCACACAGCAATTTTACACTGAGGAGGGCAAGGCCTTAGACTGGAAGTCCCCCATTGAGGCTCTTAAGTGGCCAATTATTGACCACTTCAAGCTGATTCCCACCCAGCCTCAATTTTGAGGCTGCGGGTGAATTGGACTTCTTTGGGGTAAGCCTGAAGAAGAACAGAGTTAAATATCAGGCAAGAAGTGGGGTGCATCCTTCGGAAGCCTACTTCTGAAGTTGGGAGCTCGCTTCTTTAAGGTCTGGTGGTCTCTGGACCTTCCTCCTTCCTGGACCTCTCTTAATGCCTCCCCAGGCCCTCACCACCCTCTCCGCCCTGGGACCCTTTAATATACCAGGGCCTCGGGTGCCCGCACTTTGTCTCAGGCATCGTCCTGCATTTCCTCTTCTGTCCACCTCAACGCTGTTGCTGCAAGACTCGAGCGTTGCCAGCCAACAAGATTAGCTAACAGCTATCTCAGATGGGACTTCTTCCCAAGTGAGGGGCGGAACTCCTGCCTTCAGTCACGTAACACTGAGCGTGAAATGTCTGCAGGGCATTCAAAATTGGCAGGGGTGTGTGAATCTTTGGATAGCATTGTTTAAAAAGGTTGAGAGGGATAGGCTAGAAAACTACAGCTCGGTCAGTCTGACTTCAGTGGTGGGAAAATTATTGGAAACAATCACTGATTGATCAGGAATAGCAAGAGTGGTTTTGTTAAGGGACACTTGCGTCTTACGAACTTAATAGAATTTTTTGAGGAAGTAATAAGAAGGATTGATGAGAGTGGTACAGCGGATATTGTCTACATGGATTTCACTCAGGCATTTAACAAGGTCCTACATGGCAAACTGGTGAGAAGAGTGAGATCTCATGGGATACAGAGGAAGGTGGCAGGTTGGATCCAAAATAGGCTCAGTGACAGGAAACAAAGAGTAATGGTGGATGGATGATTTTGCAAATGGAAAAGAGTTACAGTGGTGTTCCACATGGCTCAGTGATGGGACCTTTGCTATTTGTTGTGTATATTAATGATTTCAACTTAATTGTAAGTGCATGATTGGGAAATTTGCAGATGACGCCAAACTTGGCAATGTAGTTGATAGTGACGAGGATAGCTGTCGACTCCAGAATGATATCAGTGGCGTGATTGAGTGGGCGGAAAAGTGGCAAATGGAATTCATTCTGGAAAAGTGTGGGTGATGAATTTGGGGAGGACAAACAAAGCAAAGGAATATTCAATAAACGGGAGGGTATTGGGAAGGCTAGAGGAAGTGAGAGACTGTGTAGTACATGTCGACAGGTCCTTGGAGGTGACAGGACAGGTGGAAAAGGTGGTCAAAAAAGCACATTGAACGTTTTCCTTTATTGGATGAGGTATTGAATACAAAAGCAAGGATGAAATGATTGGAACTCGAAAAGATGCTGATTAGGCCACAGCTGGAATTTTATGCATAGTTCTGGTCACCACCTTACAGGAAGAATATAATTGCTCTAGAGAGAGTACAGAGGAGATTTACAAGAATGTTGCCAGGGCTTGAAAATTAAAGCTATGAGGAGAGATTGGATAGGCTAGGGTTGTTTTCCTTAGAACAGAGGAGACTGAGGTGACCTAATTGAGGTGTGCAAATTTACAAGGGGCCGAAATAGAATAGATGGAAAAACTTGTTTTCCCCAGCTGAGGGCTCAATTACCAATGGGCGTAGATTTAAGGTAATTGGCAGAAGGATGAGAGGGGACATGAGGGAAAGGGTGGTGGGCGTCTGGAAATCATTGCCTAAGTTGGTGGTTGAGGCTGAAACACTGGTGCAGACACAATGGGCTAATGGCCTCTTTCTGCACGGTAACTTATCTAAGGTTTTGAGCAGGAAGCAAGATCCTGCCATCCAAAACAATCCTGCCTATGTTAAATCAGGTTTATCACAGTGAAAATCTCCATTGACATGTTCATATCCGATTTTTTAATGAAAGCATAACCCAAACAATTTAGTATCCAAATTGGATATTTAAGGGATATTAAAATGTGATAAACTCCAAGTTCTCAGTCTCTTACTGATGATTGCTTCCAATAATTTCCCCCAACACTGATATTAAACTGATGTGTTTGTAGTTCCTTGGTTTCTTCCTCCATTCCTTCTTTGCAATTTTACAATTAGAGACACGGGCCGGTATTTTCTGACCTCGTTCGGGCGAGGCTCATAAAATCCCGCCCGAGGCCAAAGGAGAATTCCGTTCTGCGAGCCGCGCCCACCCTGATTCCGGGGCGGATGTGGCGGTAAAATTCCGGCCACAATGTGTGAATATAGAGAGAGATTATATTATGACTAATGGACGTGATCTTACCTACCGTTCATGTCACGTTTCCACTGCAGTGAGGTCGGAGAATTTTGCGGCCAGCCAAATCTCTGTTCACTGCGGCAGGATGGGATAACCCCGCCAGCATGAATGGTGGTAAGATTCCGGCCAATGTATTTTTAAATCGATTAACTATTTCTTTAAATACTCTGGAGTAGAAACCATCTGGTTCAAGAAATGTGTCTATCTTGAGTCTCATTATTTTCTCCAATACCATTATATTTGTATTAAATCTATTAAACTCTTCCTGTTATTTTTAGATTGTTGAGAACACTAATATTTTACCATCTTTCTTTGCTGTGGAAACATACACAAAGTGCGTATTTAACAAGTCAGCCATTTCCTTATCATTCCTTTAGTCTCACCTACCTTTGCTTTTAATCAGTCAACAGTTCATTTTACTATTCTCTTTCTGTTAATGGATGGGTGCAAATATTTACATTTAGCTATGACACTCTTGCACATTTTCTTTTCATATTACTTTTTTGCATCCCTGATTACTTTATTTGTATCCTTTATTGCTTTTATATGGCTCTCTCAGTCTGCCCCATTCCACCTCCCCTTACATTTTGTGAACCTTTTCTTTTACCTTCATACAGTCATAGAATCATAGAATTCCTACAGTGCAGAAGGAGGCCATTTGGCCCATCGAGTCTGCACTAACTCGCTGACAGAGTATCTTATCCAGGCCCTTTCCCCCACCCTATCCCTGTAACCCCATACTAATTGACCGAACTTATACATCTTTGAACACTAAGGGGCCATTTTGCATGGCCAATCCACCTAACCTACATATATTTAAGAAGTTAAGAAAGCTTGCCAATGCCTCTATTTTTCAAAAGACTAAGGAAATTTGGCATGTCAGCTACAACTCTCGCCAACTTTTACAGATGCACCATAGAAAGCATTCTTTTTGGTTGTATCACAGCTTGGTGTGGCTCCTGCTCTGCCCAAGACCGCAAGAAACTACAAAAGGTCGTGAATGTAGCCCAATCCACCACACAAACCAGCCTCCCATCCATTGACTCTGTCTACACTTCCCACTGCCTCGGCAAAGCAGCCAGCATAATTAAGGACCCCACGCACCCCGGTCATTCTCTCTTCCACCTTCTTCCGTCGGGAAAAAGATACAAAAGTCTGAGGTCATATACCAACTGACTCAAGAACAGCTTCTTCCCTGCTGCCATCAGACTTTTGAATGGACACACCTTGCATTAAGTTGATCTTTCTCTACACCCTAGTTATGACTGTAACACTACATTCTGCACTCTCTCGTTTCCTTCTCTATGAATGGTATGCTTTGTCTGTATAGCACGCAAGAAACAATATTTTTCACAGTATGCTAATACATGTGACAATAATAAATCAAATCAAATCTGGACTGAGGGAGGAAACTGGAGCACCCAGAGGAAACTGGAGCACCCGGAGGAAGCTGGAGCACCCGGAGGAAACTGGAGCACCCGGAGGAAACCCATGCAGACATGAGGAGAATGTGCAAACACAGACAGTCACCCAAGGCCAGAATTGAACCAGGGTCCCTGGAACTGTGAGACAGCAGTGCTAACCACTCTGCCACCAAATTGCTTATCTATTGCCCATGATGAATTAATGATGAATTAAGAAATCTATTGGATCTTGGGCTCAACTTGGGAGCTTGGTTACACAGAAAGTTTCTTCGTTGCCTAAAATTATCCTCACATTAAAAAGAGTCAGTTAATTCCTTTATCATTTAGTTGTGTTTGGTTAGTTTTCTAGTGCCACATTTTGTCTCACCACCTTTTCTGGTATCCAAAATGCATTCACTGGGCCTGATTTTACCATTTTGATTCTAAGTGCTGAATCTGGGTGCAATTCAGATCCAACTTGGAAAACTGCTCTCACGTGCCCCCATGCACACTCAGCCTGGAAAAAAAATCGCGAGTCTGAATCACGCTGTGGGTGGGGCTTATAGCGCCCGAAATGTTGCTGCTCCAATTGGAGCCTTCAACTACGCATGCGCAGTGAAAAAAAATTTGAAAAATGCGCCCCTGTCACATTGCTCCCAGGCCGCAAAAAGCGGATAAAGCGGCCTGGGAGCGAAAAGCAGGAGCAATGGCACCCACAGATATCGCCCCACCCCCACAACCTAACTGTCCCCCTTACCCACCCACCCCCCCACTACCCAGACTGATCGCGGCCCTCTGCTCCGCTTCCCCACAACCGATCGCCTGCAGAGTGGCAGCAGACCCCCCCTGCCCCCGCCATCAGAGATCCATCTGTCCTCCCTCTCACCTGCTGCCCCCCACCTACCAGAGAATGATCTGGCCTCCCTCCTCCCTCCCCCCCACCATAGAATGATCGAGCCTCCCTCCTCCTCCCTCCCACACCAGAGATCCATCTGGCCTCTCTCCCCCCGCCACCAGAGAATGATCTGGCCTCCCTCCTCCCTGCACCCCCCCCCCCACCCCATCAGAGAATGATCTGGCCTCCCTCTCTCCCCCCCCACCAGAGAATGATTTGGCCCGCCTCCCCCCGTCCCACCACCAATCTGAGTCAGAGAGCCGCTGGAAGCTCTGCACTGACCTCTTCAGAAGCTGGAGCGCCCGAAACAGACCTTTGCTGAGCAGGTCTGTTTTGCGCCGAATCTGGATGCGCGAACGTGATGGTAAAGGGGGAAGTGCTGATAAAATTGGGCGGGCAGTTCATTAATTCAATTTAAATACATGCAAATGCATTTAAATCGCTGTTACGCCCGTTTTGGGCGCAGTTCGGATCGTGGCCATTTTCACGCCTTGGTAAAGTGGGCATCTGCGTGGACGCGGGCACAGATCATGCTAATCGCCTCACGCCTGAATTTACCAAGTTTTCATGCCCGAAAATGGGTGCGACGCAATGATAAAATCGGGCCCATTGTCTCATTTAAATGAATTGACCTTGTTCTACTTTGGTGGGGTCAAAAATAGAAATTACTGGCAGAGGTCCCCTTGGATTATTGGTACAATTTGTCTTTTACAAATCTTCATTGTCCTTATTTAAACCTTGCCTTTTTAAATGATTATTAAGTTTACTTCCCCTCCAATGGTTAGGCTGATTGCTCTATTTTACCTCGTTCATCCCTTTCTCTCTTTTTGAATACAAGTATTACATTGGAAATCCTTTAATTCCCTGACACAGATTCCATGTCCAAGGATGCAATTAGAACAATTTATTGGCTATCCCAGTTACTTGCCGCAGGGAGTTTCAAACCATATAATGATAAAGCACAGGGAGAGGCCATTTGGCTAATCAGATCTGTTCCAGTTTTTTTAAATGAAAGCTATCCAGTTAGCCTCACTCTCTTGCTCTTTCCCCATAGTTTTGGAACTATTTCCCTTTGAAATATTTATCCAATTCTCTTTTGAAAATGATTGAATCTGCTTTCTCCATCCTGTCAGGCAGTGTATTTGGTTTCCTCCTCATGTCTTTGTTTTTTAAAAATTCATTTGTGGGACATGGGCATCGCTGGCTCGCTAGCATTTGTTGCTTAGCCCTAGTTACCTTTGGAGGGCAGTTGAGAGTCAACCACATTGCTGTGGCTCTGGAGTGACATGTAGGCCAGACCAGGTAAGGACAGCAGATTTCCTTCCCTCGTGGACATTAGTGGCTCTTTGCCCAAATAACTTAAGTATATGTCCACTGGTTATACTGATCTTTCTGTCACTAGAAACAACTTCTATTTATTTATTTGATCAAAACACCTCGATCAAATCTCTCCTGCAGGAATTTCTCATTAACCCTGTGAGGCGTGGTTTAAACAAGCTGAAGGGGTTGGGGTGGGAGGGAGCATAGGATGGTAGTGGGGGGAATGGTAAAATTAGTGGCAGTTACAAATCTTAATTCTCTTCTTTTTCACATGATAAAAATTTCATGTGGGAGTGTGAAATGGCTGCGGGGCGGATAATGTTGGTGGGGATATGTTCCTCACCCATTCTTCCGATGGTGGGGAGGGAAACCCTGCCACCCAAAAAATCCTGGCCCATGTGTTCCAGTCTCATCTTTTCACATTCAGTTCCCTTTTGTAGTATCTTGGAGTGACGACCACCATGCGGAGTAACTCAAGAACTGCTTGTTATTGGGACATAATTATTTACAGAATGGGCAAGATGCTGCCATGCACTTTGACTCCAGTCAGCCCCAGGATTTGCGCACCTCATCCTGATCAGCCAAAAGGGTCACATGACCCCCTCCGAACCCTCGCTTCTTGAAGGGGCTCGCTACTACACCTTCCACGTCACACCCTTTGAATTTTGCACTTTTGTTGCACGTTAAGTTCCACATGATAGATCAAAGGCAGCATTACTATTGAATTCACGAAGATTGTTTCTTAGTCAAGGTGGATGAGCATAAAATGGTTAAACATACGGTGGTCCAGTATACTATTATCTAGCAAAAGCAAAATACTGCAGATGCTGAAAATCTGAAATAAAAACAGGAGGTGCTGGAAATACTCAACAGGTCAAGCAGCATCTGTGGAACGAGAAAGAGTTACCATTTAAGGAAAATAAACTGTCATCAGAATTGGGGAAAGTTAGAAATATAATTTCCTAATTCTGGTGAAAGGGTTATCAACTTGAAAGACTAACCCCACTTCTCCACAGATGCTGACTGACCTGCTGAGTATTTCCAGTGTTTTCTATTTCTTTACTATCAATCAGCTTTCTCTGCAGTTGTCTTGTTCAATCAATCTTTACACTCTTGAATCTTTCCTGCTCATTGGTTTAATCTCTTGATAATTAAGAGCTTTCAGTCTTGATGCCCTTTTGGTAACTCTCCTCTGCACCTCTCTGAGGTCTTGATATCTTAAAGAATACTGCCCAGAATTGGCCACACAAATTGAAACCCTAACTTTTATAAAGGTTTTTAGCAGTTAAAGCAGAATTTCTTAAGAAATTTTCCTAATTTGACCTTTTTTGTTGTATTTTCCAGCAAATTGCATGGCCAGGCAGGCTGGCCAATGAGTAGGTGCCTGCAACAGGCCTGGATAGTGGAAGTTTGATGGATTAATTGTTTTTTTGCTATCCTTATTTTCATATGTTCGGAATGAAAGGCATCTTTATGATGTCAAAACAAGATAAACAGCTTCACTTTTGTCATACACCCCAGAACATCATAAGGTATGTTTCCGCAAAAATTATGGATTCTTATTTTTAATAGCTTTAATGCATCAGTGCACAGCACATAAGCACACATTCTATTAAACAGGAAAATGAATATCAACATCAGCACAGTTGGAAAATTATTACCCAATCTATTGCATAATTCAACAGATATTGTTACATAACCAAAGAAATGATAAACAGATTGTTAGCCCCATGCGAATTTAATAGCATGACATTCAATGACATAGTTTTATTCTGTACATTATAAGTTATAAATCAACTTTTTGGTCAGATATTAACCCTGTGAAAAACCAATGAAGGAAATGCAATTAAGGCATTGAGAAAAAAAACGTCCTACAGGGAAATGTTAACCGATCCATGCTGATAATGGTATTCCCCCTTTAGGTCATCTTTGCTCAATGCATTAGATATCTTAGCCAGCCTATATGTGTTGGGTACTCTCAAACTACCATGTTAATAATATTTCCTGTATAATGCTGATCAGAATTAAATGGATCCTCAGGGGCAGGAAAAGACTAGCAGCTGTAGTGGTGGATGTCCTTTCAGTGAAACAGGTTGTGAACGGTCGGCAGAGAATTGTCAATCTCCCATTTCTGTGCCTTGCTAGTTTCCCCTAGCAACTGGGGTTTCCACAGTGACTGACAGGCTCCATCCATTTTGTCAGATTTATTTTGCCTACCTCAGATTGTCAGCATCTTAATATTTAATAGTATCGTTCTGTTGTGTAGAAAAGTACCTAATTGATTCATTGCTATAGTTTTTCTGTTAAAATGTTAAATATATAATAAATATGCTTCTATTTCTATTAGCTGTATCATATAGTGGTCATATATATAAAATAAACCACCATATTCTGATGTTTATTTCTGACCCATCTTCAGAAATAGTATTGTATCTATGTCAGAGTGAATTAGCAATTAATTTCAACAGGAATGTTTCATATTTATCAAATACAGGTTCCTACTTATCAATACACAAAGAACAAAAAAAAGTACATCACAGGGGAGGCCCTTCGGCCTTCCAAGCCCTTCAGCCCTCCAAGCCCGTGCTGATCATGATGCCCTAACTAAACTGAAAAAAGCCTTCTGCCCTGACTTAGACCATATCCCCCATTCCCTCCCTATTCATGTATCCATCCAGATGCCTCTTAAATGTTGCTAATGAACCTGCTTCCATCATCAGCTCTGGCAGCACATTCGAGGCACCCATCACTCTCTGCATGTAAAACTCTCCCGACGCATCTCCCTTAAGCTTTGCCCCTGTTTGAACCTGTGCTCCCTTGTAATTAACACTTCGTCCCTGGGAAAAAGCCTCCGACTATCCATCCTGTCCATGCCTCTCATAATTTTGTAGACCTCTATCAGGTCTCCCCTCAGCCTCCGTCTTTCCAGTGAAAACAATCCTAGTTTATTCAACCTCTCCTCATTGTCAATGCCCTCGAGACCAGGCAACATCCTGGTGAAACCTCTTTGCACTCCCTCCAAAGCTTCCACATTGACATAATTTACATTATTCTGAATTCTCTTATGCAAACACAGTGAAGTGCCAATGAGATTAAGCATAATGACACTGATAATCACTGCTGATACAAAAGCTGACAAGAATAAAGTTAACGTACATATAAATGTAACACCTATCAGCTGCATAAATAATGGCAGATGCACAGGAACAATTGAAAAGTTTTAACTGTATCTCGAGATTTATACAGTGGTTATAAGATGCCCGGTTCTATCTGTTGTGATAATATTTGAACCCCTAACTGCAATCACTATCTCATATTTACTGGCAAGCATCCATTTTTTTTGACATAATTGCCTGAAGAGAGTGGCCTGGATCAAAACAATTGTCCTGATGACAATAAGCATGCAATTTGTGGATGAAAACAAAACAATATTGTGCATTGGATATTCAAAAATCTCCTCACGAGCTGATCAAGCCCAAAAAGGGAACTGGAGGGATGGACTATTTGAACCTTTTTCTTACGATTTTTGACATTTTTCATAAAGATATGTTTGTGATTTACTTGTTGCAACTTTATTTATAATGTTATATCCTGTGAAGCTTTATAAAGCGAAATGTCTGCACCCAATTCCTAAATCAATAATTTCCCAAATGAAAGCCTCTCACTCAACACCACCAAATTTTTATTTTGTGCAGTCGCAGAGTTAGTGGTGTGAAAACATTGAAGACATTTAGGATAATGTGAATCAGTTCTTCATTTTCAAGGCAGTGCAGCTTAATAGACATTTGTATCAGTTCAGTGTCTACAATCTGAGGATAAATACTGCAAGAGACTCTCTCACATATGCCAATGTTGCAAATGACTGGAAATTACATTCCGGAATAAAAGCTATTTAGCATAATTTTACATGTGCTGTTTGGAAATATACAAAAGAATGTCCATTACTCATTGATGCTTTTGCATGAGTAAGGATGATGAAAATGTATTAATTGTTGTGACGGTTATTTAGACCATGTTAATCCTTTAATTGGTATAGATGTAAAAGGAAGGCCAAGGATTGTACCTTATCGTCCATTGTATGACATTTGCTTTCTGAGACTTTCCCAAAGCAAAACAGGGAATGTATCTTATTCTGTGTTTGTTTTTGAAAGGTTAGAAGCTTACACGCAATGTAGAAAATCCAGCAAATCTTTATTCCTGGGTTTTTAATATTCATGCAGTCTAGGAGACTTGGCCTATAGAGACAGATCTGACCTACTTAAGGGTCAGCTAGTATTGCTGCAAATCGTAATGGTAAGTTATGGAAATAGTTTAATCTGTGAAGCAGCCTGATGTCGACTGACTGGCAAAGAATTGTCTTCCTGTTCACATAAATATTTTTCTCTGCAATAATGGGATGGATCTTGCTGTAGCAAGTAACACATACACCATTTTAAATGCACTAATCAGCCTGTGAGTTCAGAGATCAAGAAATACACTGTGATTTGCAGGTTTCCAGGACTTGCGAGTTGATTTATTCCACTCTATTGTTTGCTATGAGCAAATGGCATCTCACCCTTAGCCTCTCCATTATGTTTTAATACTTGCTGGATTCGCACATTACCTGCCCATTAAGTTCACCACAGAATGTTAAGTCTGGCAATTAACAGCGTACGCACTTTTTAATGAAGTGTTAATTGTTAACGCAATGCCAATTAACCTCTCTGGTCCAGAAATTGAACAAATTAAATGGACAGTTTCATTCCTTCATGTGGTAACTTGCTGTTAAAGATTTTTAAAATGTTGGATTTCAAATGTTGATGTTTACTGATGTTGATTTTTAAAAAATAATTTCCCTTCCCTTCTCTTTACTCTCTTTAACCCAATCTTCATTTCACATTTTAAAAATAACAAAACACATTAAAAGTATTCAACGTACTTTGACCTGTTAACCTTATGTTTAGAAAAGCTGATAGTTGGCAAAGGAAAGGAAGACTTTTCCATTCCTCACAATTATTATTTCCTTTTCCTGAAGACTTTGCTTCATGCTAAGGTCCAGTTCCAGATATTCCGATTGTCTCCCATCCTTATTCATGTCTTATTCTTCAAGCTCATTGAAATACAGTGCAGGGTAAAATTTACAGTGGAACATGGGACTGGATCATCACTGAGGTACAAAATAAGAAACTAACTGTGACAGGAATACAGTCAAAATGGGAGAATAGGTCCATACCACTTATGGGTACTGGGAGCAATTTGGTCTGAACATTGAGTGTTTGAGTGCAAATATTAGCCTTCCCACTTCTGCCCATGCCAAATGTTTTATGGCGTGGGTAGTGTATTAATAGGGTCAATTGATTTGATAACAAGCCCAATTTGCCCTTGATTATTTATTTAAAGTGGGTAGATTGCCGGTTTTGGCACCCATCCAGCCCCCTTATTAGGGGGATGAGTTTGGGATGGGCGGGAAGGTGGTGAGATGGGGGTGCCCCCCTCATCCCACGGTGAATGACACACCTGATGGGACATGTAAAATTCAGCCCAAGTATGCAGATTAGCTTTAAGCAGCACCAGCAAGTATTGGTTTTGGGTCCACTGCCAACATGTGCAGGGTTAGCACTGCCATCACATAGTGTGGTGAACCATCGTTGGTTCCCACTGGATAGTACTGAGCCAGGGTCTGGCCAGTACTACAAGGATGTACATATGTTACTGTTGGGTTGTGCTACTTGTTGCTGTTGGGGTTAGGGTGGGGTTGTTACACCTTTGTACTGTAGTGTTGTGGTACATCCCAGTCGGGCTCCGCCTCCTGGGAGAGGTATAAAAGTCCCTGCTCTGGCTGGGACCCCTCAGTCTGGGATAGTGTATATAATTATTGGCTGCTTCATTACAATAAATAAAGCCTTTTATTTCCCGAGCATCTAGCCTCGTGTTTGAGAACGCGCATCACATAGAAATCACTTAAATCAGTAGGCAAGACATATACACCATGATATCCTCACCGAGATATTTCATCACACATTGCAATCCCTGAACCCTTTTACAGAGGCTATCCAATTTGACCCCCATTTCTCATTAGTGGTTTTGGTTGTGGAATAAACATTGGTTAAGTGTGATGAAAGTGTGCAAATTATGTACATTATATATGTAGTCAGTATGTCTGGAAGGAATACAGCTCAGATGCTGGGAGGGCAGGATAATTACTCAGAAATCGGTGTAAGGCTGAAAAAATTATTTAAATCAGTTTTTACATCTTATTAATGGGCCCAGGACTGACATCACCAGACCCGCTAGTGTCTCCCCTCCTGCCAAGGAGTGTTTCACTCCAATGGGGCTTACAACAGCTCCCCACTAACGGGGATCTGGCAGCCTGACTCCGCTGGGATGAATGGAGGCCATGGAGGCCCCTTGGAGGTCGGGGGTAAAGGAGGGGGTGCACCTGGGCATTGCCAGCTTGGAAGTGCCAGCCTGGCCCATGGGCACTGCCCAAGGGGCAAAGTGGCAATGCCAGAGGGCACTTTGGCACTGCCCAAGGGGTGGTGCCAGGGGGGTGTATTGGGGGGTGGGGCCTATGCGGGTCCTGCTGACACTCTGCAAAAGGATTGATGACAGAGGGAGGGAAGGGCTGATTGGGCTGGTCATTGGGGTTGGGGTCAGCCTGCCGGGGGGTCAGGGCTACGGAGGGTGGGTCGAGGCTGCGGGGTGGGGTGGGTCGGGGATATCAGGACTACTGGAAGTGGGGGGGGCGGGGGGAGATCGAGGCGGTGGAGGGGATGGGGGGTAGGGGCTGGCCTGGACATGCAGGGGGGCAGCTACGGGGGGTAGCAGAGAAGGCCAGCGATTGGGCTGGTCAGCGATCGGGAGGCCGGCAGTGCAGGACTAGTGCACATGCACCAATCTCAGCGCTGACAGATCGGCGCATGCGCAATGGCCCCCGCTCAGCGCAATGCTGCCGCCCTCGCCAGTGGGAATGGGCCCCGCCCACTGATTTTCAACATGAATCTCTGTGTTGCACAGAGAGAGGGAGATTCATTTTGAAAATCCCGCTGTAAAAAGCAGCCGGATTTACTCCAGTCTTTATGCGACTTTGGCACTTAGAATATTTTTGGGAGAATTCCACCCAGTATGTCCGGGGTGCACGGGGTCCTTGATTATGCTGGCTGCTTTTCCAAGGCAGCGGGAAGTGTACATGGAGTCAATAGATGGGAGGCTGGTTTGCATGATGGACTGAGCTTCGTTCACGATGCCTTATAATTTCTTGCGGTCTTGCTGGAGCAGGAGCCATATCAAACTGTGATACAACCGGATAGGATGGTTTCTATGCTGCATTGGTCTTTGCCCTAATGTTAGATTATTAAATGTCCAATAGATCCAGAGAAACCTCAATATATTTCAATATGGTGTTGTTAAAGAGTTATGCAAGAGGGAGAATGTAATCAGGATGGAGTATTACCTCCATGCTGAAGAATTCTCAACGGTTCTCCTGAATTGTACAAAACTTTCATCCTCCTCAAGCACACCTGCCTTCTTGGCTCTTCACATGAATTCTTTTCTTGTAAAGTATCAACTCCAATGATAAACGTCACAAGTCAGTGTCAGACAATAGGTCTACAAAGAAAAATCCTGAAAGTTGCTTCTGCAAGCAGAGTGGATGCCACTCCAATGTTGTCTGAGACAGAGAACATCAATACAGTTGGACACACAGCTGAAAATCAATATGAAATTACTGGAGTTTCAGCTGAGATTTGATTTCGACAATATTTGCGAACATACAGACAAGGAGTCCTTGGCATTGAAGCTAGTTTCCTATGCTGCTCATCTTTGAAGCCAACTCTGTCATTGGAATTTGACAGTCTGCTGACCTGGGGCTGAATACTCACTATCGGCTCCTCAAACCTGACTTGGGAGAGAGTGTCCCGGATGGTTTAAATTTTCATTCCAGGGAGGGAAGCGGGTGGACGGGTGTTAACTGGAGTCAGGCCTACTGCACCCAACAAGTATTTGGAGTCAACCACAGAGTGTGTGATACGGGCGGTGTGAATTTCATTCAATTTACTTAATTCCTTATGAAAACACACATTTGTATTCATAGCCCCACATCAAACACTTTAGAAGCACTTGGGACTATCAATCAAATTGTGAACTGACCAATGTGATAATGGTTGTGGAAGAAGTCTTGCAGCACTAATCCTACAATTGTTTTTCCTTTAATTTAAAGGGCACGAGATTTAACTGCTTCAAAAAGCTTGACAGTTGCAAAGAGCTTATCCACTTTTTATGTGCATTCACATCTATTCTTACCAATCCCAAAGGGCATCTTTCCTCTCCGAAAGGTGTACCTTACCTCTCCCAAAGAGGTACCTGGACATATCCAAAAGAAGTCCCTTGACCTATCAAAAAGGGTACCCTAATTCTCCAAATAATTGTCACAGCTTTAGACATTTTCCTCAAGAATTCAAAGTCCATTAGTCATGGTTTGGACATCCCATTAACAAAAATTGGATTTGGTTGAAGGAAGAATGTGCAACTGCCTCAGTGAATCACGGATGTGCAAACAACAACCTGCTCACATTAACCTCCCCTAGCAAAATTGGTGGATGCTGGGCTCAGGGGGAGGGGGACTGCTGGATTTGGGCACAATTTTGATTAGGCTAACGACCCTTTCCACCCCAACAGAAATTCGGGCCTCAGACTCAGTCAACAGATTGGAACTTCTTGTCAGATAAGAGGTCAAATAATCATAGAATCCCGAGTGCCGAAGGAGGCCATTCAACCCATCGAGCCTGTACCAATAACAATCCCACCCAGGCCCTATCCCTGTAACCCCACGTATTTACCCTTCTAATCCCCCTGACACTAAAGGGCAAGTTAGCGTGGCCAATCAACCACGCCTTTGGACTGTGGGAGAAAACTGGAGCACCTGGAGGAAACCCACACAGACAGAAATCATAATCAAAGCCACATTCACATTGGCTGACTGCTGTTTTAAGCATGCATATGTCTTGGTGAGTTATTGGTCTAGAAAACCTCTGATGCTGGTCCCCTGCCATAAAAGGAGTAGGATTTTCAGCTTAGCTAACAGGAATCCTTCAGTCAGACAATTAGCATTTATTGTAGCTTGGTCCCTGTAACAGTATAGATGCAGCTGGGGCTTCCTGAGGTAGTGCTAGTGGGGAGGAATTTCCAACAGATGGTAGTTGTTTGGGTCCAATGCTGGCGGGTCTGGGAAGATATGGACCTAAATGCAAAAACTGGGAGAGTTATTTTCACGCTCAATCTCCATGGATGCAAATCATCACAAAATGTAATTTTACTGCACTCAAATTGGCCTACATAACTTTTGGTAGGCCCATTTCTGTCACAGCGTATTAATGTTTGCATGTCTCTGTAATAATACGGTGGGAAGAATTTAATGTAACTGATTGGATCGAATCCAGAGGTTGGAAAAACCAATGGCATACCCTCATGGCTCCTGAGGGACAGGCCCAGACAAATTAAGTGCCTGTTCGGCAGTCAAGCAGCCAACATCTGGTCTGCCCTGGGATTCAGGATAGCAGAGACAGAACTCCCACCTGCCAAGAGTTTTCAGACAATTGGGGCAGGATTTTACGATCTCGCTCAGGCAAGGCTCGTAAAATCTTGCCCGAGGCTAATGGAGAATTCCGTTCTGCGATCCTCGCCCGCCCTGATTCTGGGGCGGGCAAGGCGGTAAAATTCTGGCCTCGAAGTCTGTCACTTCTCCGTTGCCGACAGCATCGCCAGGAGCAAAGTCTGCTGCCAGTGTACTGCAACAGAATTCACAGTACGATCTATGGACTCGGGGCAAAGAGGGTTGGATTGGGATCATGGGGAGTGGCAGGAGGGTGCGTCATAGACAAAGGTAGGGGTGGTGTCTTTTAAATCAGCCTGCCTATGGGATCATCAAGACCAACTCAATCTTGCACCCACCCAGAGCAAATGACCAATTCAGAAAATAAGGCAGAACGAGCATCCTTCTAAACGAAGCATCCTATGGACAAAAGTGCAATCACTGGGCAGAAGGAATTTAAATAATATATTGCTGCCATTGCTGGAAAGCTCAAATTAGCATCTCAGTAAAATAGAAGATAAACATTTTTAAAAATGCTTAACTGGAGGCTTTTGAGCAAACAAGACAAGATCTGAATTTGTGATAATGCAAATACATTTCTGCTTGCATCTGTGAGATCAAGCAGATTTACATTTACAATGTCTTTTGAATCATGAAAATGCACACAGTATTTTCATGCTTTGATAAAAGCAGATGCAAATTATATTTTGCTCTGCATCCTCATATCTAGATTTCAAGCACTTTTTTTCTTTGCAAGTAGCGAGGAATAGGACAAATAAATTACGTTCATTTCTTGCTGTGCAAAGCAGTCGGTGAGGGTTTACCAAAGGCAGAGAACAGATTATAAAAGTAACGGTGGCCATACTGCAGGTCCCAAGCTATCTGTAACTCATTACCAGCGAAAGTGCAATTTTGTGGATAAAGTGAGGTGTCCGCTAAGGAGATTAATCTGGCTCCTGAAGCCTTGGCTGTGTGCACGGAACTGCTATATTCACCGGCCCAACTCTAACCTGACTGGGAATTAAGAGCAAGCTACTGTGGATGCTGGGAATCAGAAGCAAAAACAGAAATGTTGGATAAACTCAGCAGGACTGACAGCGTCTGCGGAGAAAGAAACACTCTGAAGAAGAGTCATACTCGGACTCAAAATGTTAACTCTCGGTGGGATTTTCCAGTCCCGTCTACCTCGAGACTGGAAATTCCCACCTGAGGTCAGCGGATCTTACAATGGTCTGTCACATTTTCCGTCCCGTCTGCGATGACTCCTGAGGCGGGCGGGACCGGAAAATTTACTCCCTTGTTTCTGTCTCCACTGATGTTGTGGAGATGTTGTGGAGTGATGCACCATCAATCAAGCAAAGACTAGTTGTGAGCAAGAACAAATAGGCTTTTATTAACAAGAACTTGGAGCCATCCCTGTCGGAGATCTGGTCCGTACTAAAGGCTAGGGGGAGGAGCCATCGCCTTTATACCCGGACCAGGGGGAGGAGTCTTGGGCGGAGCCGACAGGGATGTGCCACATATACAGGTAATAACAGATACTAACTAACAGTGGTTAACCACAACAGATAACAGATAACAGTGGTTTACCACATGGAGATACCCCCACGACTTGCCTGGGCTTGCAAAATCTCACTAACTGTCCTGGCTGGAGACAATACACATCTCTTTAACCCGTGCTTAACCCTCTCTCCGCTCACATTGTCTGTACCTTTAAGACTTGATTACCTGTAAAGACTCGTATTCCAACCATTATTTTGTAAATTGAGTTTGTGTCTTTATATGCCCTGTTTGTGAACAGAACTCCCACTTACCTGATGAAGGGGAAGCGCTCTGAAAGCTAGTGGCTTGTGCTACCAAATAAACCTGTTGGACTTTAACCTGGTGTTGTGAGACTTCTTACTGTATCCACTGATGTTGTAAGAAGTCTAACAACCCACTGATGTTGCCAGACTTGCTGTGTGTATCCAGCATTTTCCAGCTTTGATTTCTAACCTGACTGCTGCAGCTTGATGTCTGATTCGGCAACATAAGAGGTCACACCTAGTAGCTGCTCCTGCTGCCTGCAAACTGCAGGGTGCCTTCCTGCAATGGATCATCTGCATGGTGCTGCTTCAGCTGTGGGAGTTGATCCCGCTGGACTGGGGTGAGAGTGAGGCCGGAGGGCAGTGGTCAGGGTGGGAGGGAGGGGGGACGGTGCCAAGAGCACGGCTGGGGCAGTACAAGGATGGGGTGGAGTGGAGACTAAAATCAGGAACAGGGGTGGTGGGGAGGCTGCAAAGTCAGCACAGGAGTTAGGTGGGCAGGGGCATATTTTTAACTTACTCACAATTGTATAAATTTTATTTATTAGTGTCACAGCGGGCTTACATTAACACTGCAATTAAGTTACTCTGAAAATCCCCCAGTAGTCACATTCCTGTGCATGTTCGGGTAATGCACGGAGGGATAATTTAGCATGGCCAATGCACCTAAATAGCACGTCTTTCGAACTGTGAGTGGAAACCGGAGCACTCGGAGGAAACCCATGCAGACACAGGGAGAATGTGCAAACTCTACACAGACAGTGACCCAAGCTGGGAATCGAACCCGGGCCTCTGGCACTGTGAGACAGCAGTGCTAACCACTGTGCCATTGTGCCACCCCAATGATAAGCTTTAAGGGAAGTAAATTATAGCAGTCAGTTGGAATTGGAATATATCTCCTTCTAGGTTTAAGACTATCAATCATGTATCCATTCAGGAAAGCCACTAGCCCATCAGGTTTCCTTTGCAGCATACAAAGCTAAGTCATATTAAACAGGAATTCTTCACTGTTGAGAGATTCGCTAATATCATGGGAGCAATAGACCAGATGCAAATTTACATCTGCTAACTGTTTGATTCTAAGTAAATCATCTGGAACAAGAAATGGTAATGCTCAATGAACATATGAGTTGGGATGTAATGCCAACTCTGCC
The DNA here is from genome assembly GCF_964213995.1 of Mustelus asterias. Taxonomy (NCBI): domain Eukaryota; kingdom Metazoa; phylum Chordata; class Chondrichthyes; order Carcharhiniformes; family Triakidae; genus Mustelus; species Mustelus asterias. The sequence goes on along the minus strand of NC_135815.1, from coordinate 47,940,755 downwards.
ATCATCAGTTGTCATTTCTAAATTCCCTGCTTTATTCCACGACCCCTAGGTTTTAGTTAATTCAAGTCTGCCTGATATGTTTAACAAAAATTGAATGAGAGGAGATTAATTTTTTCTCTGCTTAATGGGCAGAGATTGCTTTAGCCGTTGAAATGTTGCATCATTTTCCCAATCATCACCAGAAGGGACAATGACCATCTTTGAAACTCAGCAAAGAGCAAGTTGGGGCCATTTGCAGCTTTCAGGATCAAAGGGCTCCTCTGTGCACAGAGCTTTCTCTGGCGAGGTTGGGATTATTTCCAGCTCACTAATAGGTAGGTGGGAAAATATTTGAGACCAAACAGAAAAACAACTGGGCAAAAGACAATAGCGAGTCGAGTCCAAAACTCCTCTTGCCAAGATTTATATTGTAACCAGCATCATCACATTACTCGAGAGCTCACTAATTGCATTTTTGGCACTGAAAAAGAACACCTCCATTATACCAATATCTCTGGATTGCTTTTGAATATATCGCAGAGATCATGTCAAATCTAGCTTCCTGGAGAAAGATTCCATTAAATATGAATAGAATCAATCTTTAAACTATAGCAATAACATGGTACGGGGGCTTTATGGATTTTATTTGCTTTGAAATGTTTTGTTTTTATGTATGTAAACTTTATGCTCTTGTTGCCATGGTAAAGATCTTGGTGAACATTTCTTTGTAATTTGTGTAATGAATGAATGTGTTCCTTTTTAATATCTCAGTCTGTAAGATTTTGCATGTTGACTGCTATATATATACTTCAAAAATATTAGGCCTTTTACAGCCCCTAGGACTCAACATTGAGTGCAACAACTTTAGACTGTGACCTTTCTCCACCATCTTAGCACCTTATTTTTGCCTCAATGCATAAACTCTCCCTCCACCCCATCTCACACACACATATACACACAAACACACACGCACGCGCACACACACACAGGCATGCACATGCACACAGACACACATATGTGCAGATGCATACACGCATGCACACACACATACATGCACACATGCACACATACACACAGAGACACACACATTCATAGACACACACGCACACACGTATATAGACATATCCTTGCAATTCTGAAACATAAGCCAAAAAATTAGTTCAAGAATTTTATAATCCTATACCTTTACCAGCATCACTATTTACTTGATTCAAATCTGGACCCTCTGCATCCTTGGCCTCACCATTGGTAACCATGCCTTCAGCTGTTTACGCCCTAAGAGGAATAATTCCTTCCTTAAACCTCTTCACCTCTTCCCTCTTTTTAAACATTCTTTAAAATCTATCTCTTTGACAAGGTTTTCACCAGTTTGCTAATTTGCCCTGCTTTGTCACTTTGCCAATTTCTGTTAACACTCCCGTGAAGTAGCGAGGGATGATTTACTTCATTAAAGTTACCACTTCAATGCAAGTTGTTCTTTTCTTTCCTTGATATACACCCAGGTGCATTGGATCAACTGGGTCCAGTGACTCTCTAAAAGTTAGGCAGGTTAGATCTCTATCTGTTTCAATGCTTGATTTTATATTTCTGGTGTTTTGTACGTGCTTCTAAAACATTTGCTCTCCCTTTATTTGCCTTTGTTCTTCTCACACTCCCATCTTTCCCTCCTACCTACTACAGAGAGTAGGAGCCGGCCTTGATGCTCCAAGTTGGCTCAGTAGTTACACTCTTACCTTTGAGTTAGAAGACTGTAGATCCATTCCAGAGACTTAAGCAGATGATCTACGCTGACATTCCAGTGCAATACTGAAGGAAAGCTGTATGGTTAGAGGTTCTGGTTGGGATACTCCGACCTCACCTGTGGCCGGGATTCTCCATTCCTGCTGCTACTCATGGAGATTTGGCTGAGTGCCAAATTTTCTGTTCCTGCTGGCAGCGCTGGCAGGGCGTTGGAGACTGGAGAATTCCAGACTATGGGCCCGATTTTACCATCAAGTTGTGCCTGTTTTCGGGCACGAAAACTTGGTAAAGTCGGGCGTGAGGCGAGGAGTGCGATCCGCGCCCGCCTCCGCGCCGATTCCCCCATTACCAAGGGCCGAAAATGGCCGTCATTGGGACTGCGCCCGAAATGGGCGTGACGTCAATTTAAATGCATTTGCATGCATATAAACTGACTTAATGGGCTGGACGCCCAAACTTACCAGCACCTCCCCCTTTACCACCGTGTTCGCCCGTCCAGATTCGGCACGAAACAGACATAGTCCGCAAAGGTCCGATTCGGACCTTCTGAGGAGGTAAGTTCAGAGCTTCTGGTGGCTCTCTGACTCAGATCGATGGTGGGAGGGATGGTAGAGGTGGATCAGATTGATCTCTGGTTGGGGCGGAGGTGGGTCAGATGGCTCTTTGGTGGGGAGGGAGGGAGGTGGGTCAGATGACTCTCTGGTGGGGGGGGAGGTGGGTCAGATGGCTCTCTGGTGGGGGGGGAGGTGGGTCAGATGGCTCTCTAGTCAGAGACAACAGGGGGGGGGCAGGGGCAGGGGCGGGGGGGCAGGGGGGCGTTCGCTGCCACTTTGCGTGCCATCGGTGGGGGGGAAGGGGGAGTCAGCTGCCACTCTGTGTGTGATCGGTGTGGGGTGATGCACGATATAACACATGAGAGGCGTGATGTACTCGGGAAATAAAGGCTTTTATTGCCAACAATAACAGAGCTACCATGTACAGTACACGATCCCAGACTAAAGGGTCACCAGGCAGAGCAGTGACCTTTATACCTCTCCCAGGAGGCGGAGCCGACTGGGGTGTACCATAACAACTATATTAACAGGTAGAACAGCCCTAACCCTAACCCCAACAGTAACATATCTACAGACTCATAGTACTGGCCAGATCATGGCTCAGCACTACCTAGTGGGAACCAACAATGGTTCACCACACGGGGGAAGGGGGGCAGGGGGCCGCGATCGGTCTGGGTAGTGGATGGTGGGGGGATAAGGGGGTCAGTTATGTTGTGAGGATGGGGCAATGTCTGTGGGGGCCAGTAGGAAGACATTATCTGGCCTGGGAGCGATGTGGCAGGGGAGCATTCTTCTATTTTTCTTACTGCGCATGTGTAGCTGAAGGCTCAGATCAGAGCTGCAGCATTTCGGATGCGTTAAACCCCGCCCACAGGCTTCTGCAGCGCGATTCAGAATCGCTGATATTTTTTCAGGCAGAGTGCGCATGGGGGCACCTGAGAACGGGTCTAAAAGTCAGATCTGAAACACTCCCAGTTTCAAGTCCGCCCAGAACCTAGAATCAAAATGGTGAAGTAGGGCCCACTGTCTTTTGAATCAGACTGCTGCCTTGAATGATGACCCAAAATTCTCCAGTCTCGTTCGCCCACCACCGAGAATGGAGAATTTGGCACTCAGTCAAATCTCCATTCACTGGAGCGGGACTGGAGAATCCCAGCCATGAGCAAGATCAGTGAATTCCTGCCAATGATTCATAGAATCCCTACATTGCAGAGGGAGGCCTTTCAGATCATCCAGCCTGCACCGCCAACAACCCCACTCAGCCCTATCCCTGTAACCCCATGTATTTATCCTGTTAATCCCCCTAACAGTTGGGGGAAATTTAGCATAGCTAATCAACCTAACCGATGTGAGAGGAACCCGGAGACCTGGAGGAAACCCATGCAGACACGGGGAGAATATGCAAACTCCACACAGACAGTCGCCCGAGGCCGGAATTGAACCTGGGTCTCTAAACTCTGTGAGGCAGCAGTGCTAACCACTGTGCCGCCGTCCCACCTAATGTTTTGGAATGTTAAAGCTTTCCTTATGGTAAGCACAAAAGCAAAGGTGTGTATAAATTAATGTGGTGAATTTAGTGACTTATTTTCCCACTGCTGCTTCATTAGTTACGCTAGTTTAGACAAGCCCTGACTCACACTTATTTTCATGGAGTCTTCCTGTTCCAGGGGAGTAGGTGTTTATATCAGCAAGATCAGTGTCTGTTCAGTGCTGCCAACACATGGATCACACTTCAAATCAGCAATTGGACTGCCAGGAGAGAAGAAAAGAAAAAAAGAAAAAAATAAATAATTGGTGAGAAGATGACAAGAAAAAGTAATGGAAGTCGAAAAGGAAGAAAATAGCCCAATTTTAAAAAGAGAAAGATGTTTTTTTCTTGATAGTTGGGTGACTGGCACAAGACAACTCTTAACAAGTGGACCAGTTTTAAAAACAAACTAGATTTGATTTTTCCATGCTACAGATCCCATAATATTCAAAGCTGTGCAGAATTAATTTGCAAATGTCATTTAATATATTTTCTTTGCAAAAAAGAAAGGAGCATTTTCATTCTGATTCAAACTCCTCAAATAGACAAAGCTAAATTAGACAGTTTGTAATTATATTTCTGTGGTCTCTGAGCCAAAAAGGATTAGATGAAGGGAAGCGAGCGTATTCCCTCGGTGCAATGTTACAAGCTGGATTTCTCTACATCACAGCAGCATATGGTGCAGAACACGTGACAGAGGATCTTGTTCATCAATAATATATTGAAATGTAAAATATGAGAAAAGGATTGCTCCCTTTGGAGAATTATACATTTAAATCTTGAATTTAGAACAAAGTAAGATTACATTTTTAGCTGAAGATAATTGTAAATGGATTGCCAATTTATTACATAGCTCATGTCGGGTGAACCCTCTCTCTCTGGATCAGCTCAAATGACAGAGGCTGCGGTGAATCTATTGCATCTTTGAATATATCGACTACCGTCTGTAAAACAGATTCACGCTGCAGGTGGGCTGGTAGCCACATCATCGCTCTGCATGATCTGCCCATATATTTCAACACTGTCTCCTGCCAAGACAAGATGGCTGCCGGTACCTGGGTACACGTGAGCACTTGGCTGCACATACGGAGAATCCTTTGTCGCCATTTGCAGGAGACACCGTGCCAGTTGGAAGCTGATCAGCCGGTATCTGAGCCCTGAAGTGTGCGGGCAGCTGGGGTGCAGCCTCCCTGCAGCTTCCGGGGATCGGGGATGGGGAGGGAAGGGGAATTCTGATCCACCCGATGACAGCCGCAATTCCTTTTGCAGCTCCAGAACTTGTTCCTGTGAGCACTGCACATTTAAGCACCAACAGGGCAGGACAGGCAGATGATGGCATGCAGGCTTAATGTAAAGTAAAGTTTATTTATTAGTCACAAGGAGACTTACATTAACACTGCAATGAAATTACTGTGAAAATCCCCTCATCACCACACTCCGGTGCCTGTTCAGGTACAGTGAGGGGGAATTTAGCATGGCCAAAGCACCTAACTAGCACATCTTTTGACTGTCGGAGGAAACCGGAGCACCTGGAGGAAACCCACACAGGCATGGGGAGAACGTGCAAACTCCACACAGACAGTGACCCAAGCCGGGAATCGAACCCAGGTCCCTGGAGCTGTGAGGCAGCAGTGCTAACCATTGTGCCACCGTGCTGCCATCCCTTCACACCATCTCTTCATATTTCAAACAGTGCGCCTGACAGGAACCCTCTATGACCCCAGGTTATTTATTTTTATGTTGGTTAATATCCTTGGCAGTTCTAGCACCAGTATTGTCAGTTGTTCAACAGTATCGAATACTCGATGCTCGTTTGGAGAGCCAGTGCAGACACGATGGGCCACAAGGCCTCCTTCTGCTCTGGAACAATTCTGCGATTTGTGAATGAAAGTGGCTTTTGGACCACCCAGCTGTTTCCTGCAATTCCAGTGGTTCCTTTTTACTACATTTTAAAAACTTCTGCTCTTGCAGGTCTGCTTCACATGTTTCTCTCTGTGGCTGATTAAAGAAAGGCGCATTGTTGGAACTTCTGTAAATCCATGGAGTGAGTTCTCAACTCACAGTTAGGAGATTCCAAATCAGGAGGGCAAAAAGGGGACATGAGATTGCTTTGACAGATAAGGCAAGAGAGAATCCAAAGAGCTTCTACAAATAGACAAAGGGCAAAAGAGTTATTAGGGAGAGAATAGGGCCTCTTAGGGATCAACAAGGATGCACAAGAGATGGGTGAGATCCTAAATGAATATTTTGCATCAGTATTTACTGTTGAGAAAGGCATGGATGTTAGGGAACTTTGGGAAATAAATAATGATTTCTTGAGGAGTGTACATATTACGGAGAAGGAGGTGCTGGAAGTCTTAAAGCGCATTAAGGTAGATAAATCCCCAGGACCTGATGACATGTATCCCAGGACGTTGTGGGACGTTAGGGAGGAAATTGTGGGTCCCCTAGTAGAGATATTTGAATCATCGACAGCCATAGGTGAGGTGCCTGAAGATTGGAGGATGGCAAATGTTGTGCCTTTGTTTAAGAAGGGCTGCAGGGAAAAGCCTGGGAACTACAGGCTGGTGAACCTAACATCTGTGGTGGGTAAGTTGTTGGAAGGTATTCTGAGAGACAGGATCTACAGGCATTTAGAGAGACAGGAACTGATTTGGGACAGTCAGCATGGCTTTGTCTGTGGAAAATCATGTCTCACGAATTTGATTGAGTTTTTTGAAGGCATAACCAAGAAGGTAGATGAGGGCAGTGCAGTTGATGTTGTCTACATGGACTTTAGCAAGGCCTTTGACAAGATACCACGTGGTAAGTTGTTGCATAAGGTTAAATATCACAGGATCCAGGATGAGGTAGCTAAATGGATACAAAATTAACTTGATGACAGAAGACAGAGGGTGGTTAGAGAGGGTTGTTTTTCAAACTGGAGACCTATGACCAATGGTGTGCCTCAGGGATCAGTGCTGGTTCCACTGTTATTTGTCATCTATAATAATAATTTGAATGAGAATTTAGAAAGCATGGTTAGTAACTTTGCAGATGACACCAAGATTGGTGGCATCGTGGACAGTGAAGAAGGTTATCGAGGATTGCACTGGGATCTTGATCAATTGGGCCAGTGGGCTGATGAATGGCAGATGGAGTTTAATTTAGATAAATGCGAGGTGATGCATTTTGGTAGACTGAACCAGGGCAGGACTTACTCAGTTAATTTTAGGGTGTTGGGGAGAGTTATAGAACAAAGCGATCTAGGGGTACAAGTTGATAGCTCCTTGAAAGTGGAGTCACGGGTGGACAGGGGGGTGAGAAGGCATTCGGATTGCTTGGTTACATTGTTCATTACATTGAACACAGGAGTTGGGACATCTTGTTGAAGTTATACAGGACATTGGTAAAGGCCACACTTGGAATACTGTGTACAGTTCTGGTCACCTTATTATAGAAAGGATATTATTAAACTAGATTAAACTATTATTAAACTAGCTCTTTGTTTGACTGGAGCAGGACTGAGAGGGAGAGATTCTTAGCAGGAGTGCTGAGGGTAAGCAAAGTACTGATTTATTTATTTATTTGTTGTATTCCTTGTTTGTTTCGCGGGCTTTTTTCAAGGTTTCAAATTAAGGGAAGTGACGTCAGCTGAAGGGGATTCTGGGAGGTTGAGTTCTTAGTATAAAAGTCAGTTACCTGGGGGGTTCAACCTCTTTGTTCGACTGGAACATAAAAAGCAGGCCACACTATACAGCGGGCAGCATCGGGAGTGGGCAGTGGAGTGAGTGGGAAGCAGAGTGAGAGCTGTAAGGGCTTTGGCTCGCAGGGCTTAGGCGGAAACGGGCGACACAGGACAGGTTTAAATTCATTCTGTTACCCTTCAATTTCGAATCCTTGTTCTTTCCCAGTGCACTCTGAGGAAGGGGAAAAAGGGTTCAGTGTTCCATTGGAGCAATTCTTTTTCCTTGTAGCAGTAAGTTTTATATGGAGGGGATGGAAGTGAAGGCAGTGCAATGTACCTCCTGCAGAATGTTTGAGCTGAGGGACACCGTCAGTGTCCCTGCTGATTACACCTGTGGGAGGTGCACCCATCTGCAGCTCCTCCAAGACCGCGTTAGGGAGCTGGAGCTGGAGTTGGATGAGCTTAGGGTCATCAGGGAGGCAGAGAGGGCCATAGACACGAGCTTCAGGGATATAGTTGCTCCAGGGAATGAAAATAGATGGGTGACAGTGAGAGGGGCTGGGAGGAAGCAGTCGGTGCGGGGATCCCCTGTGGTCGTTCCCCTTAGCAACAAGTATTCCACTTTGGATACAGGTGAGGAGGGCGACCTACCAGTGGTAAGCCGCAGTGACCAGATCGCCAGCGCTGAGTCCGTCCCTGTGGCTCAGAAGGGAAAGGGGGAGAGCGGTAGAGCTATAGTTATTGGGGACTCATTTGTTAGAGGGATAGATAGGAGGTTCTGTGGCAACAAGAGAGACTCACGGATGGTATGTTGCCTCCCGGATGCCAGGGTCCGTGACATCTCCGACCGTGTCTTCAGGATTCTAAAGGGGGAGGGGGAACAGTCACAAGTCGTGGTGCACATCGGCACCAAAGACATAGGTAAGAGAGGGGACGGGGATTTAAAACAGGAATTCAGGGAGCTAGGGTGGAAGCTGAGAGCCAGGACAAAACAGGTTGTCATCTCTGGTATGTTGCCGGTGCCACGGGATAGCGAGTTGAGGAACAGGGAGAGAGTGCAGTTAAACACATGGATGCAGGGATGATGTAGGAGGGAGGGTTTCAGCTATGTGGATAATTGGAACACTTTCTGGGGAAGGTGGGACCTGTACCAACAGGACGGGGTGCACCTGAACCAGAAGGGCACCAATATCCTGGGAGGGAAATTTGCTATGGCTCTTCGGGGGGATTTAAACTAATTTGTCAGGGGGATGGGAAAAGGAGTTGTTGTCCAGAGGTCAGTGAGTGTAGTGAGGTACTGGGAAGGGTATCATGGTCAAAGGTGGGTACCAGCAGACAAGAAGGTGGGTTGAAGTGTGTCTACTTCAATGCAAGGAGCATCCGAAATAAGGTAGGTGAACTTGGGGCGTGGATTGGCACTTGGGACTACGATGTTGTGGCCATTACGGAGACATGGGAACAGGGACAGGAATGGTTGTTGGAAGTTCCGGGGTATAGATGTTTCAGTAAGTGTAGGGTAGCTGGTAAAAGAGGTGGAGGAGTGGCACTGTTAATCAAGGAGAGTGTAACGGCTGCAGAAAGGCATTTCGAAGGGGATCTGCCTACAGAGGTAATATGGGCTGAGGTTAGGAATGGGAAAGGAGCGGTCACGTTGTTAGGAGTTTACTATAGGCCCCCAAATAGTAATAGAGATGTGGAGCAAGAAATTGCTAAGCAGATTATGGATAGGTGTGGAGGTCACAGGGTAGTTGTCATGGGGGACTTTAACCTTCCAAATATTGATTGGAACCTTTATAGGTCGAATAGTTCGGATGGGGCAGTTTTTATGCAGTGTGTGCAGGAGGGGTTCCTGACACAATATGTGGATAAGCCGACAAGAGGTGGGGCTACATTGGATTTGGTAATGGGAAATGAGTTGGGCCAAGTGTTGGATTTGGTTGTGGGAGAGCACTTTGGAGATAGTGACCACAATTCGGTGTCTTTTGTTATTGCAATGGAGAGGGAGAGGGCCATACGGCAGGACATAGTTTACAATTGGGGGAGAGGTAATTATGATGCAATCAGGCGGGAATTAGGAAGCATAGGATGGGAACAAAAATTGTCAGGCAAAGGCACTAATGATAAGTGGAACTTTTTCAAGGAACAAATACTGCGTGTCCTTGATAGGTATGTCCCTGCCAGGCAGAGAGGAAATGGCCGAGTGAGGGAACCATGGTTCACAAAAGAGGTCGAATGTCTTGTCAAGAGGAAGAAGGAAGCGTATGTTAGGTTGAGAAAACAAGGTTCAGTTGGCTCGATGGAGGGTTACAAGTTAGCAAGAAATGAGCTGAAAAAGGGGCTTAGGAGAGCTAGGAGAGCATGAGAAGTCCTTGGCGGGTCGGATCAAGGAAAACCCCAAGGCTTTTTACTCTTATGTGAGGAATAAAAGAATGACCAGGGTGAGGCTGGGGCCGGTCAAGGACGGCGGTGGGAATTTATGCATGGAGTCAGAAGAGATAGGAGAGGTGATGAATGAATACTTTTCTTCGGTGTTCACCAAGGAGAGGGGCCATGTTTTTGAGGAAGAGATGGTGTCACAGGCTGATAGGCTGGAGGAAGTAGATGTTCGGAGGGAAGATGTACTAGCAATTTTGAATAAACTGAAAGTTGATAAGTCCCCTGGGCCTGATGAAATATATCCTAGGATTCTTTGGGAGGCAAGGGATGAGATAGCAGAGCCTTTGGCATTGATCTTTGCGTCCTCACTGTCCACGGGGGTGGTGCCAGAGGACTGGAGAGTGGCGAATGTGGTTCCTCTGTTTAAGAAAGGGAATAGAAATGACCCTGGTAATTATAGACCGGTTAGTCTTACTTCGGTGGTCGGTAAGTTGATGGAAAAGGTCCTTAGGGATAGGATTTACGACCATTTAGAAAGATGCAGCTTAATCCGGGTTAGTCAGCACGGATTTGTGAAGGGCAAGTCTTGCCTCACAAATTTGATAGAATTTTTTGAGGAGGTAACTAAGTGTGTAGATGAAGGTAGTGCAGTTGATGTCATATACATGGATTTTAGTAAGGCGTTTGATAAAGTCCCCCACGGTCGGCTTATGAAGAAAGTAAGGATGTGTGGGATAGAGGGAAGTTTTGCCGATTGGATAGGTAACTGGCTATCTAACAGAAGACAGAGGGTGGTGGTGGATGGAAAATTTTCGGATGGAAACCGGTTACCAGCGGAGTGCCACAGGGATCAGTGCTTGGTCCTCTGCTCTTTGTAATTTTTATTAATGACTTGGAGGAGGGGGCTGAAGGGTGGATCAGTAAATTTGCTGATGACACCAAGATTGGTGGAGTAGTGGATGAGGTGGAGGTCTGTTGTAGGCTGCAAAGAGATATAGATAGGATGCAGAGCTGGGCTGAAAAATGGCAAATGGAGTTTAACCCTGACAAATGCGAGGTGATTCATTTTGGTAGGACAAATTTAAATGTGGATTACAGGGTCAAAGGTAGGGTTCTGAAGAATGTGGAGGGACAGAGAGATCTTGGGGTTCATATCCATAGATCTCTGAGGGTTGCCACTCAAGTGGATAGAGCCGTGAAGAAGGCCTATAGTGTGTTGGCGTTCATTAACAGGGGGTTTGAATTTAAGAGCCGTGGGGTTATGCTGCAACTGTACAGGACCTTGGTGAGACCACATTTGGAATATTGTGTGCAGTTCTGGTCACCTCACTACAAGAAGGATGTGGAGACACTGGAAAGAGTGCAAAGGAGATTTACCAGGATGCTGCCTGGTTTGGAGGGTAGGTCTTATGAGGAAAGGTTGAGGGAACTTGGGCTTTTCTCTTTGGAGCGGAGGAGGTTGAGAGGAGACTTGATAGAGGTTTATAAGATGATGAGGGGGATAGATAGAGTGAACGTTCAAAGACTATTTCCTCGGGTGAAGGGAGCGGTAACTAGGAGGCATAACTATAGGGTTCATGGTGGGACATATAGGAAGGATGTCCGAGGTAGGTTTTTTACTCAGAGAGTGGTTGGGGTGTGGAATGGACTGCCTGCAGGGATAGTGGAGTCAGAAACTTTAGGAACATTTAAGAAGCTATTGGATAGGCACATGGAGTACTTCGGGATGATAGGGAGGAAATGGCTTGATCTGTGTTTCAGACAAAGCTCGGCACAACATCGTGGGCCGAAGGGCCTGTTCTGTGCTGTACTGTTCTATGTTCTATGTAGAAAGAGTGCAGAAAAGATTTCCTAGGATGCTATCGGAACTTGGTGGTTTGAGTTATAAGGAGAGGCTGGATAGACTGGGACTTTTTTCTCTGGAGCATGGAAGGCTTAGGATTTTCTTCTGGAAGTCCATAAAATAATGAGGGGCATAGATAAGGTCAACATCATTTCCCAAAGGTAGGGGAGTCTAAAACTAGAGGGCATAGATTTAAGGTGAGAGGGGAGAGATACAAAAGGGTCCAGAGGGGCAGTTTTTTCACACAGAGGGTGGTGTGTGTCTGGAACTTGCTGCCCGAGGTAGTCGTAGAGGCTGGTACAATTTTGTCTTTTGAAAAACATTTAGATAGTTACATGGGTAAGATTGGTATTGAGGGATATGGACCAAATGCGGGCAATTGGGACTCGCTTAATGGTAAAATCTGAGCAGCATGGACAAGATGGGCCGAAGGGACTGTTTCTATGCTGTAAACCTCTCTGACCCTACTTGAGGACAGAAACTCCCAATCTCCAAGGGAACCCAATGTAACATCAGAGGTAGGATATCAATCAGGCAGATCAGGGTGAGCAATAATTCCCTGGGATCCAGGCTAGAATTACTGTTTGAGACCACAAAGAAAAGTCAGGATTTAAAGAAAAATCTTTACTGTGACCTTCTTACAACGAAGCTGCCAAATGCATTGAAGAAGGTTTTCCATAGGGCCTGGCCAATTCCCAGCCTAGTATTCCTCAAATGGACTTCCTGGCTTCTTTGGTAGGCACTCACAAAATGGATTTAAGTTCGTGGATATTGCAATTCTGAGCCAGAAGTAATTTGCATCTTGATCCCAGAAAGTCCCCTGATGTCAGCAGGTTGAGGTTGCCAGTACAGGCTTGTTGGCAGCTACCTTAGGATGCACTCTACTGCGATTCCTGTGGTCCTTGTCTGTAACTTAATCAATGGAAACCGGGAGAAGCAACTTTCTGCATTCTGACAAGCTTGGAGTGGGAGTGTGTGCAGTGGAGGGGGGCGGGGGGGGGGGAGATGTGCAGTGGGATTTGGGGTGTGCAATGGGAGTGTGTGCAGTGGGGGTGGGGGTGTGTGCAGTGGAAGTGTGTGCAGTGGGGGTGTGTACAGTGGGAGTGTGTGCAGTGGGGGTGTGTACAGTGGGGGTGGGGGTGTGTACAGTGGGAATGTGTGCAGTGGGGGTGTGTGCAGTGGGGGGTGTGTGCAGTGGGGGATGTGTGCAGTGGGGGGTGTGTGCAGTGGGGCGGTGTGCAGTGGGGCGGTGTGCAGTGGGGCGGTGTGCAGTGGGGATGTGGGGGTGTGCAGTGGGGGGTGTGTGCAGTGGGGGTGTGTGCAGTGGGGGGTGTGTGCAGTGGGGCGGTGTGCAGTGGGGCGGTGTGCAGTGGGGATGTGGGGGTGTGCAATGGGGGTGTGCAGTGGGGGTGTGTGCAGTGGGGGTGTGTGCAGTGGGGGTGAGGGTGTGTGCAGTGGGGTGGGGGGGTGTGGAGTGGGGGTGTATGCAGTGGGGGTGAGGGTGTGTGCAGTGGGGTGGGGGGGTGTAGAGTGGGGGTGTATGCAGTGGGTGTGTGCAGTGGGGGGGTGTAGTGGGGGTGTGTAGTGGGGGTGTGTAGTGGGGGTGTGTAGTGGGGGTGTGTAGTGGGGGTGTGTAGTGGGGGTGTGTGCAGTGGGGGTGAGGGTGTGTGCAGTGGGGTGGGGGGGTGTGGAGTGGGGGTGTATGCAGTGGGGGTGAGGGTCTGTGCAGTGGGGTGGGGGTGTGTGGAGTGGGGGTGTATGCAGTGGGTGTGTGCAGTGGGGGGTGTGTAGTGGGGGCGTGTAGTGGGGGCGTGTAGTGGGGGCGTGTAGTGGGGGTGTGTAGTGGGGGTGTGTAGTGGGGGTGTGTAGTGGGGGTGTGTAGTGGGGGTGTGTAGTGGGGGGGTGTAGTGGGGGGGTGTAGTGGGGGTGTGTAGTGGGGGTGTGTAGTGGGGGTGTGTAGTGGGGGTGTGTAGTGGGGCTGTGCAGTGGGGGTGTGTAGTAGGGGTGTGTAGTGGGGGTGTGCAGTGGGGTTGTTTGCAGTTGTGGCGTACGCACTGGGGGTACATGCAGTGGGGGTGTGTACAGTGGGGGTGTGTGCAATGGGGGTCAGGATGTGTGCAGTGGGGGTGTGTGCTGTGGGGTGTGTACAATGGGGGCGTGTGCAGTGGGTGTGTGCAGTGCGGGTATGTGTAGTGGGTGGGTGTGCAGTGGGGGTGTGTGCAGTGCGGGTGTGTGCAGTGGGAGTGGAGGTGTGTGCAGTCGAAGTGTGCAGTCGGGGGGGGGGGTGTGCAGGGGGCGTGAGCAGTGGGGGGTGGGCGCAACAGGGGTGTGCAGGGGGGGTGCACAGTGGGGGGGGTGCACAGTGGGAGGTGTGCACAGTGGGGGTTGGGGTGCAGTGGGTCTGTGTGCAGTGGGTCTGTGTGCAGTGGGGATGTGTGCAGTGGGGATGGGGTGTGTGCAGTGGGGGTGTGTGCAGTGGGGGTGTGTGCAGTGGGGGTGTGTGCAATGGGGGTGGAGGGGTGTGCAGTGGGGGTGTGTGCAATGGGGGTGGGGGGGTGTGCACTGGGAGTGTGTGCAGTGGGGTGTGTGCTGTGTGGGTATGTGCAGTGGGGGTGTGCACAGTGGCGGTGGGGGTGTATGCAGTGGGGGTGTATGCAGTGGGTGTGTGCAGTTGTGGTGTATGCAGTGGGGGTACATGCAGTGAGGTTGTGTACAGTGGGGGGGTGTGCAGTGGGGGTGGGGTTGTGTATAGTGGGGGTGTGTGCAGTGGGAGTGGTGTTGTGTACAGTAGGGGTGTGTGCAGTGGGGGTGGGGTTGTGTACAGTGGGGGTGTGTGCAGTGGGGGTGGGGTTGTGTACAGTGGGGGTGTGTGCTGTGGGGTGGGGTGTGTACAGTGGGGGTGTGTGCAGTGGGGGTGGGCTTGCGTACAGTGGGGGTGTGTGCAGTGGGGGTGGGGTTGTGTACAGTGGGGGTGTGTGCAGTTGGGGTGGGGTTGTGTACAGTGGGGGTGTGTGCAGTGGGGGTGGGGTTGTGTACATTGGGGGTGTGTGCAGTGGGGGTGGGGTTGTGTACAGTGGGGGTGTGTGCAGTGGGGGTGGGGTTGTGTACAGTGGGGGTAAGGGTGTGTACTGTGGGGGTGCGTGCAGTGGGGGTGGGGGGTGTACAGTGGGAGTGCGTGCAATGGGGGTGGGGGGTGTACAGTGGGAGTGCGTGCAATGGGAGTGTGTGCAGTGGGTGTAAGTGCAATGGGAGTGTGTGCAGTAGGGGTGTGTGCAGTGGGGCTGTGTGCAGTGGGAGTTTGTGCAGTGAGGGTGTGCAGAGGGGGTTGAGGGGTGCAGTGGGGTGTGTACAGTGGGGGTCTGAAGTGGGGGTGGGTGTGTGCAGTGGGGGTGGGATCGTGCAGTTGATGTGGGGGTGTGTACAGTGGGGGGGGGGTGTGCAGTGGGGGGGGTTGTGCAATGGGGGTGGGGGTGTGCAGTGGGAGTGGGGTTGTGTGCAGTGGGGGTCGGGGGTGTGCAGTAGGGGTGTGTGCAGTGGGGGTGTGCAGTGGGGGTGGGGGCTGCAGTTGGTCAGGGGGCTGGCGATGTGTGGGGTGCTTTGGGTGGCAGTTTCTCCGAAGTTAAGGGACTATGTGCATTCAGGGTTGGTATTTATTCAGGGGAGGGACAGTCAGATTTCTTCCCGAAAGGTCATTGATGGGTTTTTGCCACAATTGATAATCTGACCTTCGTTTTCCATTCCACATTTTATTCATTGAATTGAAATTCCCCCAGCTACAGTGATGGGGGAACCTGTGTCCCTGAGAACATTACCCTGCCTCTCTGGATTACACTACGCTACCATCTCCCCAAGTATCTATACTTGGGATGTCAGTAAGTTTTAAGAACTTCAGTCTCAGGGATATTGTCTTGCATCTATTGTCTCATAAACTTAGGTGACTGTGATTCAATTTCTCTTGATGTTTCTCGGATGTCCATGTTAGGCAGTGGGACAGTAGACCCAGCATTGATTTCAATACATTTACAAGTCTGGTAACTTCTTGCAACACAACTCACATAGAATGTCCTTAATGATAATGGTGAGCTGTGTGCTGCGCAATTGCTCTGCAAAGCTGTACCTCACCACCTTCAAACAACCCACAGGCAAGGCGAAAACTTATAGACAAGAACCTATTCAATTTTAAATCCAAAACCAAACTCACTCCAACCTCACACATTTCAGACTACTGCTTTTTTTGGTTAACCAAATAAACTAAATCAACAAACTGCGGGATAAATTAAAAGACAGTCCCTCAAAGGGATGTTGTATCAAATCAGAGTCTCAAAGGAAGTATATATGATACTTGTCTGTGTGCTCACACAGTAACTGTGCATCATCTCACTGTTAACTCCACTGCCATAGAAGACTGTTAAATAAGTTAAGAGCCCATGGTGTTAAGGGTAAGATCCTAGCATGGATAGAGGATTGGCTGACTGGCAGAAGGCAGAGAGTGGGGATAAAGGGATCTTTCTCAGGATGGCAGCCGGTGACTAGTGGTGTGCCTCAGGGGTCAGTGCTGAGACCACAACTTTTCACAATATACATCAGCGATTTGGAAAAAGGAACTGAAGGCACTGTTGCTAAGTTTGCAGATGACGCAAAGATATGTAGAGCGACAGGTAGTATTGAGGAAGCAGGGAGGCTGCAGAAGGACGTGGACAGGTTAGGAGAGTGGGCAAAGGAGTGGCAGATGGAATACAATGTGGAAAAGTGTGAGGTTATGCACTTTGGAAGGAGGAATGGAGGCACAGACTATTTTCTAAATGGGAAAATGCTTCAGAAATCAGAAACACAAAGGGACTTGGGAGTCCTTGTTCAAGATTCTCTTAGGTTAACGTGCAGGTTCAGTCAGCAGTGAGGAAGGCAAATGCAATGTTCGCATTCATGTCGAGAGGATTAGAATACAAGAGCAGGGATGTACTTCTGAGGCTGTATAAGGCTCTGGTCATTCACCATTTGGAGTATTGTGAGCAGTTTTGGGCCCTGTATCTAAGGAATGATATACTGGCCTTGGACAGGTTCCAGAGGAGGTTCACAAGAATGATCGCTGGAATGAAGAGCTTGTCATATGAGGAACGGTTGAGGACTCTGGGTCTGTACTCGTTGGAGTTTAGAAGGATGAGGGGAGATCTTATTGAAACTTACAGGATACTGTGTGGCCTGGATAGAGTGGACGTGGAGAGGATGTTTCCACTAGTAGAAAAAACTAGAACCAGAGAGCACAACCTCAGGCTAAAGGGACAATCCTTTAAAATAGAGATGAGGAGGAATTTCTTCAGCCAGAGAGTGATGAATCTGTGGAACTCTTTACCACAGAATATAGAGGCCAGGTCATTGAGTGTCTTTAAGACAGAGATAGATAGGTTCTTGATTAATAAGTGGATCAGGGGTTATGGGGAAAAGGCAGGAGAATGGGGATGAGAAAAATACCAGCCATGATTGAATGGCGGAGCAGACTCGATGGGCCAAGTGGCCTAATTCTGCTCCTATGTCTTATGGTCTTATGGTCTAACTCCTAGTCTGTATCATGTGAGAAAATTGACTTTACAAAAATCACCCAAAAAACCAAAGTCTTCTTCCAACCACCTACCCCTGCCAATTACAATTAACAGTAAAATCCTGGTAAATGAGGAGCATTCTCCATATCTTGGGAATCTCCTTTCGACAAAGGTGGACATAGAGAATGAATTTCATCGTCACCTCCAATGTGCTAGCTCAGCCTTTGGCCAACTGGGGAAAGGAGTATTTGAGGGCCAGGATGTCAAAGCCTAGACTAAGGTCATGATTACTGGGCAGCAGTAATCCCTGCTCTCCATGTACTTCATAGACTTGGACAATCTACAGCAGGAACTTCAACGTACTGGAGAAGTATCATCAGTGGTACCTTCACATGATCCTCAAAATCTGATGGTGAGAAAGGAGGTACATCAGCAGCATCCTCTCCCAAGCTAACATGCCCAGCATCAAGGTGCTAATCACTCAAGTTCAGCTCCACTGGACAGGACATATCATTTGTATACCTGACACCAGTCTCCTGAAGCAATTGTACAACTCAGACTTGGCCACAGCTGGAGACTCCCAGAAAGACACAGTGAGTGCTTTAGGGATGTCCTCAAAACTTTACTGAAGAGGTCAAACATCTCTGCCGACTCATGGGAATCCCTTGTGACCAAGTTCTGAGTAGTGCAATTATTTAGAGAGACTGGTGTCAGGCACACAAATGACGTGTCCCATCCTGCGAAGCAAGTTTTGAGTGACAAACCAAAATGGCGAAGATTCATTCCGGAAGGTGACAAATAGGTCAAAAGACTTTGCAGTAACACGCAGAACTGAAGTTGGGTATTGGAGGAAGTGCGTACTCCTCCAATATATCAAATATATCCAATCCTTCAACTATCAGCTGCCCTACACATGGCTGAATCCACAGATAGTATATAGGACGTGTCAGCCATCTCAGAACCGATCAAACTGGAGGGGAAGCAAGTCACCCTTGATCACAAGGGAATGCCTAGAAAGGGAATGTCTCAGCAACAGTGACAATGTTTGGTGTCATCAATAGATGATAATCTTCAGCACGGTTGACAGTGAGATACTGATGACATCAGGAGTGTTAACAAAGGGGCAGATTCCAATACCCACTTGCAGCCTAAGCTCTCCAGCAGCAGGTCACTGAGGAGCAGTTCATAGAATCATAGAATCCGACAGTGCAGAAGGAGGCCATTCAGCCATCGAGTCTGCACCGACCACAATCCCACCCAGGTCCTAGCCTCATAACCCCATGCATTTACCCTAGCTAGTCCCCCTAACACTAAAGGGCAATTGCGCATGGCCAATCCAACAAACTTGCACATCTTTGGAGTGCGGGAGGAAACTGGAGCACACGGAGGAAACCCACGCAGACACGGAGAGAATGTGCAAACTCTACACAGACAGTGACACAAGCTGGGAATTGAATCTGTGTCCCTGGCGCTGTGAGGCAGCTGTGCTAACCACTATGCCACCGTGCCGCCCAATTGAACAATTCTTGGTCACATGCACAAAGTGATACCCAACATCATTCCACCCTCTAATAAACTGGGTCTGTGTAAACACTAACACTGGCAATTAGATCGACGGAAAATGCAGGGATACCAATGAAAACAGAACACTTTTGTACCAAAAAGGCAAAATTGGATCCATTGTGGGCACCCCTCCTGAAGAAGAGGCCCTGCAATAGTGGAGCAACAGGGCAGCCAAGTTAGAGCTGACAGCGAGGCTGGAGGGGCAAAGCGCCAGAATGAGAATCCGTGCAGTCTGCTGCTGCCATACAGTCATGTGAGCAATTGTGCTGTACTCAGAGTCTCCGTCTGTTCTTTTTTTCAGGTCCTCACAATGCAGACGCCAAACCCCAGAGCACGCACTGTCACCTTCCTGACCCACAACCACCTCCAGCACAGATACACCCACTTGGGTCGGAAAGGAGTTGTGTTTAGAATTGGGGCCATGTTCTTATGAGCACAGCACAGAAACTTTCCAGCAGCTAAGGGAGACAATGACGGTCCAGGTGCTGACCTTTTCTATTGGGAACAGGTCCAATGATGGGTCTCTGGTTGCAGCTGCAAAACGCTTGCTGAAAATGCAGCAGAGGTTAGGGGAACAAATGGTGGCGATGCCTGGAGTTGTGCGTAGCTTTGTGCAGACTATGGAGGGGTCCAGCAAAAACAGAGCCAAGTACGTCCATCCCTGTAATGACACAGTCCCTCCATTGGTGGGTTCTCGGCTGTGCCACCTTGTGGTGACACATGGAAACTGGATCCTACGCAGCCTCTGGCTAAACCTTCAGAGGAACTCAGAGGAGGTTTTCCTAAGCATGCAGTGTGCCGGCAAACTGGCACGTGGACGTGCCCTGGCACTCATGAACCAAATTGCCAACTCTGGATAAATAGCTCCATGACCTTGTGGATACCACAGGAAGAGTGGAAGGCTACAAGGAGTAAACCCCGAGAAAAAATCTGCAGTGGAGACCAAAGGCAGACTGATATCTAAATCTAAATGTACATATCTAAATATGTCACTTCTCTGGCAACTCCTGCAAAGAAGCTGGCACCAAATATCATGCTTTGTATTCCATCAGGGAAGGGAAGAGAGGCACCTTGACATTATGGGCAGTCCAGGGTCTCCATGAATCCTGGCCAGGTTTTCCCCTGGGGAGGACACTCCATTTGTGCAGCAGACTGTGAGTACAATATGGGAGACACTAGTTATGAGTGATCAGCCCAAATCAATCGATGTAGAGAATGAGTGCTGAAGGCTGTTTCCAATGGTGCCACTTGTCAGTCACCACCCACCCCAAATCGGCATCCTCTGATGAATAAGCAGCTGATCCACCGCAATCGATCTGCTTCAGTGGCTGTTTGGAGCTCAGAGTCTCTGCTCAACAAATGGGCCAGGCAAACCAACAAAAGGAAAGAAGATTTCAACTCTTTGATTAGCAGTCTGGAAACTCAGGGTCATGATCAGGGGACTGACAGATGACTTGCAGCTTGTTGATAAGGCGCATAAGACAGCTATGGTCAACATGAAGCTTGACAGCCTGAGCATTGACAAAACTCCCCCATAAGAGACAAGGCTCCCTGAGAGTGGATCACTGAAAGAAAAACACTACTTGTTCATCCAGCAGCGGAAATGTTCAGAGAAAACACATGAGTAGGGTATAGGCTTCGCTGTAAGACACCTGGTGCTTTTGATGATTGAATCCCCCACAAATGTATGCTCTCCAACCATTTCTCAGCTCAGTGAATATCATGAGTTTCTATGTCCCAACTCCATACTCCAATACATGCTCCGATAGTAGAAAGAATCCCAACGGTGCAGAAGGAAGCCATTCGGCCCATCGAGCCTGCACCAACAACAATCCCATCCAGGCCCTATCCCCGTAACCCCACGTATTTACCCTGCTAATCCCTCTGACACTAAGGGGCAATTTAGCATGGCCAATTAAACTAACCCGCACATTTTTGGACTGTGGGAGGAAACCGGAGCATCTGGAGCAAACCCACGCAGACACGGGGATAACATGCAAACTCCACACAGTCACCCAAGCTGGGAACCAAACCCGGGTCCCTCGCACTGTAAGGCAGCAGTGCTCACCACAGTGCCACTGTGCTGTCCCAAGGAATACTGGTCCATATAACCTGACAACGCTTGATCTGGAGGCAGTGCCAGCAGGAAGGAAGTTAAAATACAGAGACTGTGTAGCACATATACCAAAAGATCTGAGTTTGGAAGAACTGAGATTGAAATGATTCCAGTGGAATGGGCTGTCAAGAAATTCTGTTGCATTTGCTATTCCACGTGTAAATTATAGTTCATGCCCACTGTTATTTGCCTGTTAATTTATGTTTAATTTATTTTGATTCTGATTTGTGTTGAAGTAAGTTACAAAAGTGAAATTTTGAAGGTAATTTCTTCATTTGGCATCATCCAGTAAATGTTATTATTTTAGTTTACAGATCTCCACAGAGATCCTAGCACTATTTACATATAACAACTAATGGGAAACTTCTCAGCTTTAACCACCTGAGATCCAAGACAAAAGCTATGCCAAATCCTCATTAGAGAATTGTTTATGACGCACTAACACTCCACACTGAGGAACACCTTTGGTTGCAAATGGACAGACCCCTCATACCGATAAAGACTTTGGTGTGACCATCAGCATCAGGACAAATTTTATTGTCCAGGATGTTACCACATTGTCATCAAATAACATTGACAATATGATAGCTCCACATGTGTTGGCTCCATAACCATCAGCAATCCGCCACTTGATGTTGAAATCAACAAGCCCATGGTAAAAGTTCCAGTTGCTATGTCCAAGTTGAGTAAGAGAGTATGGAGCAACAGCAATCCGACTGAGAACATCAAACTGCAAGTCCTTAGCAAAGGTTAAGTCGCCATAGTCCCAGATGACCATAGACTGCTCTCCCCTTTCAGGGAGAGCTGACCAGTGGCGATTTAATCTGAGAATCATCACATCTTAGGTAATGGGCAAGGTTGAGAAGGTGGGCCTTCGTGAATAATCTCAGCTAGTATGGGAACTGAACCCACTCTGTTGGCATCGCTCTGCAACACTCACCAGTCGTCCAGCCAACTGAGTTAAACTGACCTCCTCCACTCCTCAACAATAGCAAGATGAACCATATATGTTAGGCAAGAGAAAAGCCTGAACCATTTCTAAATTTGCTGACTCAGATATAACCTCTGCATCTCTCGGAAAGACAAGGTCATCAACTCTGAGATCCTGGAACATTACTGAGCCAACTTCCACTGGAGCAGCCACATTCTGCAGATGGATGATGATTGTTTACCCAAAGAGCTTCTGTATGGTAAGGTGGCCACTGAATGTTGACCTCCTGGGCGTGCATATCTTCACAGCAAAATCATCTGCAAGTGAGATATGTAGATGGTGGACATTGACACAATCAATTGGGAAACAGTTGCCGATGGGTGAGATTTCTGGAGGCTGACTGACTGTGGGGCACTGGAAGAGGCGAGGCAAAATAGAAAGCTCAGCTGGCCAGGATGTGAGCCCAAGTAAAACCAGAGGTCAGTGAATTCTCCACCTTTTCAGTCCACCATCTTAAGCTGCAGAAAATGTGGCAGAGATAGCCCTGCAAGAGTGGGGCTTCCGAACCACACCAAGCAAAGTTTAACACCGAGTTTACCACTATAGTGCAGACTATCATCTGATAAGACAGAAGGCAGCCAAAGAAGAGAGATGTGATGAGAAGTCATATCTGAGCAGTCCTGATGACGTCATTAAACTTCTTTTGGCAATGAACAAAGAACAAAGAACAATACAGCACAGGAACAGGCCCTTCGGCCCCCCAAGCCCGCGCCGCTCCCCGGTCCAGGATTGAATCCTGAATCCAGGATCCCCACCCAATTTTCCAGCCTATCTACATACCAATATCCTATCCACCGAGCTGTCCCTCACAGCTACGATGCTTTGTTCATTACAACCTATTAACTTACCCCCACCCCCCCATTCCAGACCATGTGATCTCCAGGGAGAGGCGAACGTTGCTTGGAACGTTGATGCTGGTATTGAGAAGCCGGCCATCTCTCTCTGCTGCTTCTTGCTAATTTGCTGGGGCACCATTACTGACATCATTCCCCACTTACTTCATGAGTATCTTGTCTTCCCTGTAGATTTAGAGGTCGCTGGTCAACATCTGGCTGCCTGGAGTATCAGGAATGTGCCATTTGCTGACCGCATCTCAGCTTCAAATGGCCTTTAAGTGGCACCAGGCTCCTGGAATTTCTTACCCACCTCAGTAATCATTACTGTGAACAGCTCGCCTCTTGCACACAGATGGGTCTGAAGCATAAAAATTGATAAGGGCTGGTTCGCCAATGTCACTGGGTGAGTTGAAGCATATCCACTGCTCACTCCCCACCCAATCTACCCTACAATGACAATGACCCCCAGTATCCTATATACCTTTCACTTTCCTACAACTCAGTCACCTGGCATTGCAGGATTAGTCTCGTGACACATTCTTTGCACCACTTTCAGACCTTGGCTTATTTTATTCTGTCAAAATTGATGCACATTAAACATTTGACCGCTGTCACTCAGAGAACCCAAGTATTAATGGTTATCAGGTGTACCCTGAAATACGTTCCCCCCAGGTAGCTTTTAAAAAATAAATAAAAGATGAAAGTAAAAATAAATAAAAGATTGGGGCGGCACGGTGCCACAGTGGTTAGCACTGCTGTCTCACAGTGCCAGGAACCCTGGTTTGATTCCTGGCTTGGGGCACTGTCTGTGTGGAGTTTGCACGTTCACCCCGTGTCTGCGTCAGTTTTCTCCGGGTGCTCCGGTTTCCTCCCACCGTCTAAAGATGTGCAGGTTAGGTGTATTGGCCATGCTAAATTGCCCCTTAATATCAGGGGAACTAGCTAGGGTAAATGCATGGGGTTGTGGGGATAGAGCCTGGGTGGGTTCGGGGTCGGTGCAGACTTGATGGGCCGAATGGCCTCCTTCTGCGCTGTAGGATTCTATGATCTGCTTAATATTGCATATCAGATATCTCTTGTTTAAGTACGTATTACAATTATTTGTGTACTGAGGATAGCTAAGCTGCCTATTTGCATAAATAACTCATGGCTCAAACTGAAATGTTTAATACTGTGGGACCCAGTGCCATTTATGTATTTTTGAAACTTAATCTATATTGCTGGAATTCAAGTTAAACATGTTTCAAGTATAAAACATTTAGCAACAGAAATAGTTTGGATGGAAGATTTAGCTTTCATATCACCACTGAGTGCTTTAAGATTACTTGGAAATGTTTCTTGATAGCTGCCTGAGGATAAGATAACATTTAAAAAATGGCTATGAAACTAGGTTTAGATACTAGCAGAATCACAGAATTGTTATAGCACGGAGAGCAGCTCTTCAGCCTGTTGTATTTGCATTTGCTCTTCATAGGAGCAGTCTACCGAGTGCTGTTCTCCATTACCCAAGGGACGCAAGATTGGGACGGATCCTGTGGATGGTCAAGGTGGGAAGCTGAGCCAATCAGGAGCAAGGGTGCGGTGGGTAGCACAGTAGTTAGCCTGTGGTCAGTGGTCAGCCTCACAGCGCCAGGGACCCGGGTTCAATTCCCGGCTTGGGTCACTGTCTGTACGGAGTCTGCACATTCTCCCTGTGTCTCCCTGTTTCCTCTGGGTGCTCCTCGTCCAAAAAACATGCTGGTTAGCTGCATTGGCTGTACTAAATTCTCCCTCAGTGTACCCGAACAGGCGCCAGAGTGTGGCGACGAGGGGATTTTCACAGTAACTTCATTGCAGTGTTAATGTAAGCTGACTTGTGATGAATAAATAAATAAAGGATCCTGGGTCAAGGAGGTCCCACAGTTGCAGCCTAGGAGGAGAGTTGTTTAGTTCCATAGTTAATTCAATATATTCTTATTTATCATTGGCAACAAAGCCTTTGTTACTTTAAGCCACATTGGGTCACCCTCGATTTATGACATTCTCCTCCTCAGTGAGAGCTATGAAAAAGGCAGCATTGCCTGCTGCCTCCGTTATGTACTCCTCCTGGTCTTTGGGAAATTTGAACAGAGGTTTGATTGAACATAACTCTGCATTGATCACCTTCCATCACCTTGCTAGGGAGTCAGTACAGTACAGTACAGCACAGGAAACAGGCCCCTCGGCCCTCCAAGCCTGTGCCGCTCATTGGTCCAACTAGACCATTCGTTTGTATCCCTCCATTCCCAGACTGCTCATGTGACTATCCAGGTAAGTTTTAAACGATGCCAGCGTGTCTGCCTCCACCACCCTACTTGGCAGCGCATTCCAGGCCCCCAAAGAACAAAGAACAGTACAAGGGAGTCATTGTGAAGTCCTTGGGCTGACCTCATTCCAGGGATTTCATTCCCAGATCCTCCCTTGTAGCTGTTGCACAGCCTTAAGGATCAATAGAAGCTGACCCCATCCTCCCCAGCCAATTCCAGTTCTTTCACAGATGGGGGGTGGGGGTTTGATTTGGATCAGGATCTGGATGAATATGTCCAGGTGCTATGAGCCTCAGTCAGGGCACTATCAGACTGCCTGCTTTGGACTGGAGTAGAGCCCAAAGCTGCAACAATATAATGACTGTAATCCCTTAGGCATATAAAGCCTGAACCTATCAGCTGCTATGTATCTTTGGAGCTTCTTACCTCTGTACTTTAGCTGTTGCCTCTTTACTGATGGATTCTTGTGGCCTTTTCATATCCTTACGAGAGGAACAAATGGTAATTGAAATGGTCATTTGGCCCCACGCTGCAATGGATTCTCACAAGAATGTGTACCATGGGTAAAGGTGCCTAAATCCTTCAGTTGGCATTTCAGTCTTCCTAATGTCTCTGTGTCCTGTATTTGGAATTATTAAGATGCTCCTTCGATTGGCCCAGACGTGCAGTAATTGACACCTCCGCACACTCTCGGATCCCCTCTCGTGGTGATTCTATTCCAAGGTTATTATTCTATTGCATCACCCCATCAGCTGGTGAAATGGTGCTGCTCTGGTTCCATTCTGAGACCAGCTTTCACCCCCACATGTGACCATCTGCGATCCTCCCATTGTGCTGGAAAAGTATCATGTGTAAGTTTCCTGCCCTCTGATCACTCTCAATGCTCTCCCTCTAATGCTGGAGCATCGGAATTCTAGTAGATATCTCTGTCCTCTCCACTGAACCATTTTCTGGATGTCTCGATGTTGACCTGACCCCTCCTCATCTTGAGGCCCTATGCACTGTGGCCCACTGAGACCCTCGAGTGCCCCCTCTTAATGACCAGTTCTGCACATACAGGCTGCAGATGCCTTCGCTGACTGGTTCTGTGCCTCTGCAACTCAGTAACAAGCCACCGACCCTGGAGGACCAAGACGTGTGAGGGACTGACTGCGCCCTGTGCACCCTGTATACGGCTGACACAGGACAGAGAGAGACCCTCCCACTCCCTGGACTGGGACCAGGACATGGGTGCCAGACACAGCCTTGGCATGTGGTGTGCACAGTCCCAGAATTGTCTTTGTTTTCTGGCTCTGACTAACTGGTGCACACTGGCGCAGGATTGCATTCCATTTACGCCCACTCTTACTTCCCAACCTTCCCCGTACCATCCTCACCCCCTGTTATGTGTCTCTGCCCCCATTTCCCTCCTGGGCTCCAGGCAACTGCTCTCTCCCCCTAATTATGTGTCCCTGCCAACCCCTTCCCTTGCCTCTGCCTTGTCTTACCCACCACACCCCCCCCCCCCCACCCTTATCAAGTGTCTCCCTTCCAGCCTCTTCCCTTACCTTTTGTCCTGTGTCACTTACCATCAACCCCCCAGTCTAATGTATCCCTTATAATCCGCTGTCCCATTGCCTTTCCCCTGAACGTGCTTGAACAGCCTTGACTGCAACCACAGCACAGTGAAAGGTTGACTCGTGCTGAGCACTTGGTCTAATTAGCTGATGGCATGACCATTTGATTTGGAGTGGGGAGGGGGTGCGGGCATGATTCCAGCGGGGAGTGGGGGGGGCGGGGGGGAGAGGGGGTGGGGGCACGATTCCAGCCAGCTGGGTTTTGTAATGAGCATTTATGAGATGTAAAGACATGCAAATATGGTTCCCCGACCCACCAATGGAACTCAGGCGCAGAAAATTGTGAACCATTTTCACGCCAGTGGGAAACTGACTTTCTGGCCGGAATTTTAACCCCTCACGCCACGGGAATCGGAGTGGGCAAGGGGCGGACAATGGAAAGGTCCATTGACCTTGGGCGGGATTTTACAGTTTCAGGTCAAGCGAGGCCGTAACATTTCGCCCTTTGACTGCACTATAAATCTTCAGGACTTTGCCCGCCTTGACGCCTGCTGCTTCCAGGATCGGAAAATCCCACCCAATGGTTCACCTTCAAACATTACCGCATTCCCTCCCATCAGTATTACCAGGCAACGTTCCACGCTCTAGTCTCTGGAGTGGAAAATGAACCAGCCATCCTCTGTCTCAGATGTGAGACTTCCACCCACAGAGACAAAACTAACGCTTGAGCTTACTTTCTCAATCCCTGACTGTAGGTGAGAATTACTCTTGCTAAAATAAAGAAATTAAATTCTTTGTGTTTACTATGTATCTTTGGAACCATTCATCTGGATTGCTGCATGGGATCTAACAATGTTTGACAATAGATGGGCTTGTCAGTGTACATTTCTTTAACTGTCTAACCACAGGCAAATTCTGCAGTTTTCTCACACTGTGGCGAAGATCAGCTTTGATGTGTAGATTCATGAGTTGCAGCTTTACGCACGCAAACAATCTCCGCCAGGCAAGTATTCCAGCGTCTCTGGTGTTCACTGGCACACTTCGAAACTATATTTTCTAGGGTTAAATATTCGATAGCACTGGAAAACTGGTGCGAGGCTGGTGATGCGTGATTAACTCGCACCAGTTCAAAGTAAAGCTGGAAGCACGCAAACTTGATGCAAGCTGCTGACATAAATGATGGTAGCGTGCAGCCCAGCGCGAAACATGCTGCTGAGTGGCTGCCCCAGCAGGAGGCTTGAGTTCATGTGAGGCGAGCACCACTTAAAGCGAAGCTGCACCACTTAAACCTATCCTGCAGCTCATAACAGAGAGGTACATTTCGGCTGCAGCTGGGACTGGAAGTCATTGCAGAACAGCATCTGACCCACAGCCAGAGTGGCGGCGATGCAAAGCGGCAGAGAGCAGGCTCCCAGATTTTCCACTTTAGTACATCAGGTCTTCGTGCAAGAGCTGGACAGGAGGAGAGAAGTCTTCTTGCCCTAGAGAGCCAGGAGACCCTCTAGGCAAACACCTAGAAGGGAATGAGAAGAGATAGTGACAGAGGTCAATGCGAACACTTGTCATCCCTGAGGTCCTGGTTGCAATGCTGCAAATGTAGTGACCTGACACATGTGGTTAAGATCAGTAAATTAATCTTCAAATGTCATATCCTTACAACGGAACCACAGAGCTTATAAAATTCTCTGTACACCACCTTCACTTAGCTGCCAACATTCTTTACTCAGCATAATGCAGCCTTCACTTCCATAGCTCTTCACATCCTTACACACTTGGCACTGCACAACCCTCACCGCACACCTCACAGCTTGCATACACTACCTGCTATTCAACCATTGTAAGCACACCACCCAACTCCATTTCACCATACTTGCTGACATATGTCCCTCTTTCTTGAAGGACAAGGCACCACACAACTGGAGTTAGCCAGTGGACAGCACAGACACAGATGAATGTCCTCACGTCCCTAGGGGAGACAGTGGTCGCCGACATTGGAGCAGCCATGGCTGAGGCTGTAGCCAGTCCTGTGCTGAGACCACATATCAAATCCATCTTCTCACATTCCACTTTCCCTTTATCCCACAACATTTTCTGATTTACACACTGCGCATGGTGCCAGCACTCACCCCTCACCAATACCCTACTCTGTGCTTTTCTCCTTTCAGATACCCAGGAACTGCCTGCTGCACAGACAGTGATGTGGCCTGTGAAGGCCTAAAGGAGCAGGTCACTACTGATGAAGAAGCGCTGCCTTGCGATCTCAAACTCACAGCCACCAGCTCGGATTGTGACACTGCATGTACTTCAGAGGCTAGAATAGAGGTGAGAGCTGCATGCACTGAGCAAATGGGTATGTGCGGGTTACAGCCAGGGCAGATGGAGAGGGTGGCACTGCTGCCTGCCCACTGGAGGGCGAGATTCTTCTGCACAAGGTGCAGGTGGGGGCTTTAATGGGATGGCACACAACAAAAGGCTGATTCGTATCACAGTGAAATGCTTAGAGTTTTGCAGCACATAATGGATATTTTGTTGGATAACATGGATGTGGAATGGTTGCTATGTAATGGCGTTTGCTTCAGCCTTCGAGCAAAAATGCTGGGGATTGGAGTTAAATCAGCATTGCACACTGATTGATGTCACAATCTGCCTAATCTGCAAACATTTGCTGCATGATTTTAACGCTCTCGCTAACGCCCTCACCAAAACTACAGACGCTACGGATCCCAGTTTTGCAGTTTCAATCTTTAGTGAGATCCTTTGACTAAACCATCTGTTTGACACAGGTACCTCTTAAATATCTGAGAGATATTCACTGCTGTTGTTATCAGGTAATGTTTCTTGCTTGATTCGACAATCTTTTTCTTTGGTGGCTAATGTCATCTCTCATGTTCAGAAGAGGAGCTAATCACTTGTGGGGATAATTCTCCTACTTTGCACTGAATTCCTAATCTGTATTTCCAGTGAGTGAGGCTTCCTGCCAAGGCACAAAGTCAGAACATTATCTGGTGCTGCCCTGAAAATGCCGCACATGCCCACTCTACAATTGTCATGGTATGTATGTAAATACATTTTAAAGTCTTTTTAAATAATTACCTAAATGTTTTACTTTGCCAGTTAGTTACATAACTGATCATCCCAGAACACCGTTCTCTCAGATCAGGTGACTGCATTTCCAATGTTTTGGCAGGACACTAGGGACCCTAACTGCTTATCTAATTTCAATATGTACCACTGCTGCTCTCTTAAATATTGCACTATTGCTGCCTTCATTAAGCAACTAGGCCAAGCATCTGCACTTTCACAAGTTACTCTTCAATGTTCAGTCCCTTCTTGGAGCAAATAAATACAAAAGGCTTTCTAAAACATGTAAGAAGGCAATGATGAAAAGTTCATGCAGATCATTTTGATGGACTTGTTAAGGACCAGATCAGAAACTCCAAGGTATTTTATGAGGTTAGCCGAGAACCTAACTTTCACATTTTATTTTGGCATTAAGTTTTTAGGTTTATTTCTTAGTGTCACAAGTAGGCTTACACTGCAATGAAGTTACTGTGAAAATCCCCGAATCACTACACTCCAGCACCTGTTCGGGTTCACTGAGGGAGAATTTAGCATGGCCAATGCACCTAACCAGCACATCTTTTGGACTGTGGGAGGAAACCAGAGCACGCAAAGGGAACCCACACAG
The DNA here is from genome assembly GCF_964213995.1 of Mustelus asterias. Lineage (NCBI taxonomy): Eukaryota > Metazoa > Chordata > Chondrichthyes > Carcharhiniformes > Triakidae > Mustelus > Mustelus asterias. Next base: position 47,910,496 of record NC_135815.1, on the reverse strand, counting down.
ACAAATGGAGAACGTGCAGACTCTGTACAGACAGTGACCCAAGCCGAGAATTGAACCTGGTCCCTGGCATTGTGAGGCAGCAGTGCTAACCACTGTGTCACCATGTTGCCCCATTGAATGGCGGTGAGCATATAAGGTGTTTCACTCCAGGTATGATTCCAGTGACCCACTAGGAAGCTTTTATCAATTCAAACTTTATTTAAGAACACAGTTAGAATATAACAAGAAGAACTAGCATAATGTTTACCAATAATAATACTTAAACATGACAAAGTAAAATTCTTGAAAGCTAGTTGTCCCTATTGTTCCAATTTAGCAGTATCCCCACATAAGGATGCATCCCTTCTTTAGAACCAGTTGGCACAGAAAATCAAATATGCTTATGTGCTGTGAGATTCTTGGCCTTTTAATACCTCTAAAGTGTGATCCATACAGATATTTGTCTTCTAATTCTCAAACCACAACTTCCAGAGAAAGCTCTACCTCCAGACAGTAGAATCACAGAAACTTATTTCTTGGCAGATTCCAGTCTCCACTTCATACAGAACAAGAAATACAGAGAAAGCAACCTCTTTCTAAAGATCCCAAAAAGCACACTGCGTTGTGTTCTCTGTGATAGCCTAGCTTCACCCAATCATATGACGTTACCTGCCAGTCAACCTAATCAAGTCCGACTCTGAAATATCCTGGGGAAAATATAAAATAACAGAACCCTGCATTCGGCCAGATTAAAACAAACATGGTAACAATTAAGATCAATTATGTTGCTGTAGTAAAAATAGAATGCTGCTGGATCCAGACAAAATGGCTGTGAGTGCATCGAGCAGATCCTGCACAAGAAACATGACTAAAATACATTCCTTAAAGGGACAGTATCGAAACAAACTAATTAATTAGCTCAGTGTTCCAGTTCAAAATTCACCATCTATCGCGTCTTTGTTTCCATTGTCAGTACTGGAACTGAGCCAATATTATTGCCACCCTTCACTTTTGTTCATTTACGCTTACCTGAAGCAACATACATTCACACAGAGGGACCCGCTCACAGCAAACAAAAGGAACATGTTCAAGCCTTGCCCTTTTTTTAGAGTTCCCTGTAAGCATAGGGAAAGCATAATTCTCCCTTGATTTCTCCATGGCGATGCCTCGGCCAATCAGTGTTGACTTGCCAATCAATCAATACCCCTTTTCTCCTGCGGTGTAAGTTGGTATGATCCTTTGAAGTTTGGCATTCTGGTGTTTGTCCTGATGAGCACAAGACAAAAAGCTTTGACAACATTTTTTTTCAGCAATATTCAAATTCTGCATTACCAAGCAAAAACGGATGACATGCTGTCCTAATGTACGGCATTCCACGAGACAGGACGGTTGTCGATGTTCAGTGTGGTGCTTTATGCTAAACTTGATCCTGAAAGATTTTTGCTGTGCCCATCAAACATTCTGTTTAAAACATCAACTTTTTATGTTGAAGGAATGAGCATTTTTGCTCTAAATATTTTTCTGACAGCCTGGAGAATTTCCTTAAACCTTTTGCTTGTATTTCTCTCCAAGAGGATTGTTGCAACAATAGTTTCACTCTTGTCACTTCATCCATTTCAAACCATCTGTTCATTCAGAATCAGACATCCTTCACTGACTTTTAGTTTTCTCTGCATCGTTTTCGCAAACTCTTAACTGCTACCAAAGATATCCTGCTGACGAGAAACTGACCCCCTGGAGAGTGTCCTCTTCAAACACTTTATTGTAATTTCAAAGCCTGGTACAATAACTTGTACTTGGAACAATTTATTTAAATAGCCCTGCACTTGGCTGCCCTCGACAACTTAATGGATATAAGTGTTTGTGAGCTGCATTAGAGTGTTACAGATCAGGAAGATACCCAGGCTTATACCTTTTTCCAAGTGCTATCTGCCTACAAAGCCTGCAATATGGAAGGTAGTAAGCTATGCATATTTCTAGCTGGAAAAGAGTAGGAGCCAAGGGCCCTTGACTGAGACGAAGATAACTCACCTTCTATATGCACATAAAGGGCTTCATACTTGGATGAGGCCCCCATTACAAGACTGGTTTCCCCTCGGGCAGCTGGCACTAGTGCTGGCTGCACCCAGTAAAAACCATACTGGGGATCAGAGTTTTTCAAATGTACTTATCTGAATCTGTTATCTGGTGCATTTAATGTCACACTATCAGTAACCCCCACAGCTTGCCTCCTGGACTTGCTGGCTGTCCTGTCTGGAGACAATACACATCTCTTTAACCTGTGCTTAATGCTCCCTCCACTCACATTGTCTGTATCTTTAAGAACTGATTGGCTGTAGAGATTTGCATTCTAATCAGTATTCTGTAACTTGATTTTGTGTCTCTGTGCCCTGTTTGAGAGCAGATTTCCACTCCATCTGACAAAGGAGCAGTGCTCCAAAAGCTAATGGTATTTGCTACCAAATAAACCTGTTGAACTTTAACCTGGTGTTGTTAAAACTCTTACTGCATTTAACAAACACAGGCACTGATCTCCCTGATCCGGCTTCTGCTCTTTTCTCACCACCATATAGCCCCCCTCCACTCCCAGTCTCCTCAATTTCCAATCCCTAACCTCCAATATACACATTGGCCCTCACCATTCGGGTGTGGAGAACACCCACCTACACACTTGAATTTCCACCCCTGGGCTTTGTTGAGTTAATTCATTTCTGGAATGTGACAATGAGGGAGCGAATGCCGCCAGACAAGGAAAAAGACAAGTTAGGCCAGGTCGCTGAAAGTAATTATTATTGAACCATTGGCGAAAGTACAGTTGTGTGGATGAAGGTGATCAGAGGGTCAATTTGCTGCCCCGTGGTCACCACTATTAATTAATTTGCTGACTCTAAGTGATCAGGATTAAAATTGAAGAACAGTTATTTCTCTGAGGTACCACGAGACAGCTAACACCTGCAATCTTGCACCATCAGCACTCACTATTGCGTCAACTCGCTATTGTAGCTGATATGAAAGCTTTGCACTGCAATTTTCAGAGCAGATGTTCATACCTTTTCATTACATCAAACCTTCTGGAAAGCTCCCAGGATCGACAAAGTACATTACTGTGAGTGGTATAATAAATTGTTTGATATGTTTATCAGTGTCTAATGCTGAAGCAGAGATTATGGCCTGGAATTTCAGTGTCAGGATGACTCTTTTAAAAATGGTGGGCGGGTCCAGGACCCATGGTGATTCCTGACCCTATTCCCAGGCTGTCTGGTTTTAAGGATTTTTAAAGAATTTTAAAGAGTGCAGGTTGGTTCCAGTCAAAATCCCACATCAGACACTCTTGACCCGTCTAGCTCCAATGCAGCAGTAGGTTTTAAAGAGATGTGGTTTACAGTCCTCAGGGGAGTCATGAACCCTAGTCCTCATGAAGGGACCATTTAAAAGAAAAGTTCAGAGGGTCCTCCTCATACTCTGTTTGCCAAGCTCTACCCTTCCAACCATTCCCATGATTCTCATGCGCTTAGTTTTGGAACTTCCATGCCCTTGATCCATTATATTCTGTCTAGAACCAGTAAGCATATGGTGTATAATTAAAAGCTTTAAAAAAGTAATTCATTAATCATTAAGAAAGTCATTTCAATACAAACTAATAAAGGTGTCAATCATCCAGACCCTTTAAAGGATCATTAGCACAAATGACAAAACTTTGAAACCATTTAACTTTGTGTAAACAGACATTGTGTAATTGACAGCAGAGATCAGCGAGCTTGAGCTGCCAATCACACCATGTTTTCTATGGGCCCCACGTTGTCTGGGCTCTCAGCCTAAAATATGTAACGAGGCTTGGCTGAGGTCCTAAACATCCATTAAGCTTGTTGAAACACAGAATTTATTAGGTTGGAGTGAATTTACTTTTTTCTCAACATAGTTATGAGTAAATTATTTTAAAACATTTTACATATTTCACTATAAAATATAGGGCTGATTGCTTCGAAACAGCATATGGACATAGAAATGCTACAGCTGGGAACAGGAGGAATGAACGGCCATGGGGTGGGTGGAATGGTAGAGCTTGGCGTGGGACCATGGGGATGGATAGGGAAATGAAGTGACATGGCTGGGACATATATGTGGGAAATTTTACAGTCCCCCCTGCCACGGGAATCGGAGTGGGCGAGAGGTGGATCATAGGAAGGTCCGTTGACCTCGGGTGGGATTTTCTGGTTTCAGGGCGAGTGAGGCTGGAAAATCCCACCCATGGAATATTTTCTGGCTATGGGGATATTAGGGCTGAGAGCAGAAAGGCGTTTGAGAATTTTATTTTAACTGGGAGGAAGTCCTACTGCCCCGAGGCAGGTCTTTTAAACAGCTGGCTTCCACACCTGGCAGCTCCCCTGGCTGACTCCAAACCTCTTCCCAGTTTGGCTGGTACCTATCCCCTGACCCCAGCTCTTTCTCTGGGGGTGGATGAGCTGATCCAGAAATGTTCCTGATTCCCACTCCCTGCCTCACGGATGAAAAGCAAGGCCTGCAGTGCAGAATGATTTAATGTATGACATTCTGTGAAAGGTATTTAATTAACATCAATGAGCAATTGTTATTTACTTTTGAAGATCGTAAGACCAACTTTATCCATGTGATTACAATCATTCATTCTAATGCAGAAATCATCCATGTGTTTACAGTCAAAACAATAAAAATACACGTGGAAATATGAGTTGCACATGGGTTATTGTATAGTGCTTTCACCTCTGCAACCTGAGCGTTCATTCTGGTACAATAGGCGTGTTCTTCTGAGGTTGTAGCTAAAATACATTATTATGGCAAAGAGTTGATCCACACTGAATCTGTGGCATACCTGACTGGATGATCCAATATTTGTGGGGATGTGTGGAGGTGGAGGAGTTGAATGGTGGGTTTTGGCAGTGGAAGTGGAGACTAAAGCAATCCAAACATCTGGTAAGACTGGGAGCTGAAACTCCTGCTGATGTTAATGACAGGACCTCATTATCATGTTTCTTCTGTTTGCTGGTGAGTAGCCAGCTGCTAGGAGAAATATATATTTTGACAAAAGTCGGCATTTTAAGATGGAGACTACATCACTTCATAGCAACTTCTGTTGCCTTTCATCAGCACACACTCAATGATGATTCCGAAGTGCTGGAACAAGGCAATGCCAAGCGCCACGCCTGCAACAATCACAATGTTGTTTTGAAGCCAGGTATTAATAAGGCTCACATAGCCCTCCTGGTATATGTTGGCAGCAGTTGGGAAGACCAGGTGCCAGAGTTGGAGAGGGTGGAAGATCTGCAGTCCTGCTGCTGAATGGAGTTGTGTTTGATCACGAACAGTTGGAAGGAAGGAGGCTATTGGAGTTGGAGCGCAGGAGATTGGCAATTGTGGCCGAGAGAAAGAAAGGGAGAGAGAGAGAGAGAGGCCATGTTTGATAGAGCGAGGTAGAGAGTTTCCTTGAGGGCCTGGAGGAGCACTCCTGCTCCTTGTGACTTACAAGGACTGCTGTAAAAGGCACTTACCTTGGAGAGCTGAAAGTTCCCACCTGAGCACTTTCACTGCTGGGTTTCCTGATCGCTGGGAAACCCACACAGTAACTGTAAAGTTTAAATCAGAATCGCTATTGCACTGTGGATACATGATTTAAATCTGTTAATGAATGTCCCACCTTTCCACAGTGAGATACATGAACAACATGAAATACCATTGGCATATAAACAGCACCAATGATGTCGCAACTGCTGAAGGATGCAATGACCATTTATTTACACTTTTAACGTCCCTGGCACCCTCCTGCCTAGATGTCAAAGTTATGGTCTTGAAACTGTGGGATAAAAATGGAAAAATGATGCGCTGATTTCTTTCTCCTCGCAAAGCATTTAAATTCACCCCAAAACATTGATCAACAACATCATTTGTCAGTTTATGCAGCTCTACCTTAAAAGCAGCACAATCAACAAAGAAGGAATATCAACAATTTTTTTGTTGAATCTGACATGCCGACCAAATCGTAATAGACAATACAACAAATGAATGTATGTGCCAATTGTTTTATGCTTGAAAACGGCCAATCACATGTTTTACTTTTGTATCATTATGCCCTTGTCTCCATGGTGCGCCTCATGAATCCCATTTTCCATTTACTGGAGTAAACCTTCACCACTTCCTGTCTCTTACCAAGGGCTGCACCATCTGGAGAACCAACAAGGAATAGCACAGAATGCATTTTCTGGTCAGTTGCACAATGTATTTTGGGTGCAAAATAGCACAAGGCACCATGAAATTGGCCAGAGATCTACAATATTTGACCTATGTCCACATTTCAAGTCTGAATTTATGACTCACTCTCAGAGCGGAATTTTACCGTCCCGCTCACCACCTGTATTATGGGGCACGGATCTTGCAAACGTCCAATGACCAAGGGCGGGATTTTCTGGCTTTGAGCAGAGCCTGGCTGGAAAATCCCGCCCTCAATGTGCTTGGGAGCATCTTCCAGTTTATGCTGAGTGTATGTAAATGAGTGCCTAATAAAGTCATTGTTACATTTATGTTATTTTATCATTTCTTTTGTGTCCTTTACTCACACATAGACACTGGGTGTGCTTGTTTCTAGGTACTGAGGTCAATATGGTGATCAGATTAACAAAACTAGAAATAAGATGAAAACATTGTCAAACTATTCCTGCTCCATTCCTTGCCTGTTTATATTTAAAAAAAATCTTCCTCAATGGAGTTTTCCCTGAGAATTTCGTCATGTTCAAATTTTTTGGAAAGAAAGGAAGAACAGAGACATTGGCCGTAATGTTCCTCATTGAGGCATTGTAGTGGGACACGGGAAAATTCCTGTTTCTGGAGAATGTGCCTATAAAGACGGGATCATCATTCCTGGGCTAGGGAGTGGGGAGGGGCTACAGGCTGGAGTCAAGCTAGCCAACCAGGGAAGGAGGTCAGAAGCAGGCAAAGAGACAGTCGGCTACTGTGGGGCTTTGTCCCAGTTACAATAAAAACACAAAGGCCCTCCAAACATCACCCCTCACATTCACTCATCCTGCATACAGACCCCATCTCTCATCCATGCCACCTTATGCCCTATGCCAAGGTAAGGTCTCACCCCCCCCCTCCCACTGATCCCTCATATCCGCTGTGTCAAGCAATGGCACTTCACCTACCCCATGGTCCCTCTTATTGCCTTTATGCTACCCCTACACACCACCTATGACCCCTCATTTCCTATGCCAAGCTATGCCCCTCACCTACACCCTATGCCCCCTCTTACCCCCAAAGCTGAGGTCAAACATCTAATGCTCTTGTTGAAATATCTGCACCCTTGATTGGCAGCTCTGACTCTGATCTCTACTGTCAATTTCACAATGTTTATTCACACAATTTAAGTGGCTTCAAGGATTTCTAGTTTCTGTGATTTGACATTAAAGGGTCTGAATAATTAATACTTTTATTGCCTCGTAGTGAAATGACTTTTTAACTTTAACAAAGCAGAAAGTAATGAATGAATTTTTTAAAATGCTTTTTTTTGACATCCTACTGTTATGAGAAGGTTCATTTGTTATATACAGTTTATAGCAGATCAGATCAATGGACACGGAAGTTGGCATAGGCGGCATGAGAGGCCATGGTGGGTGAGTGGAGGGCAGAGCTTGGCTTAGGGACATAAGGGACCATGGAGGTGGGCAGGGGGCATAGCTGGGTATTGAAGATATGAGGGGCCAAGCGGGGGTCTTACCTTGGCACGGAGGCATGATGAGGCGTTCCCTTTGAAATTCACATTTTAAAAAGTCCCCCCCGCAGGCTAGGGTTCACAGCTCCTCTGAGGGGTCATGAACCACGATTCTTTAAAAGCCTGGTCTGACTCCATGTAAATTGCAGAATGGATTCCCAGGTATTTTAGGGATGGAAATGATTGGGGACGAGTTTGAGCTTATGTTCACCGCCTGTGCGAATGCTGGTGGGGCCTCAAGATCCAGAAATCACAGTTCACGCCAGCAGGAACGCAATTTTGGATCTTCCCTGCCCTTTGCCGGCGATGTCATCATGTTTTACATGAATTTGAATCGATTTAAATATTATTTACCTGCCTTCTCACCAGGTATTGACACCGCTGTTAACTGACACAATGTCACGTGACATTGGGCCCGCTTTTATCATTTTCATTCTAAGTGCTGAATCTGGGCGCAATTCAGATCTGACTTGGAAATCTGCTCTCAGGCGCCTCCACACACACTTAGCCCGAAAAAAAAATCGCGAGTCTGCATTGCGCTGTGGGCGGGGCTTATCGCGTCTGAAACGCTGCTGCTCCGATCGGCTTACTCTGAACTGCGCATGCGCAGTGAGAAAACAATTTGAAAAACATGCCCCTGTCACACCGCTCCGGGTCACAGGAAGCGGATAAAGCAGCTCGGGAGTGAAAAGTGGGAGCGAAGGCCCCCATAGACATCACCCCACCCCCACAACATAATTGTCCCCCTGATCCACCCACCCCCCCACTATCCAGACTGGTCGCAATCCCCTTGCCCCCCCCCCCCCCCCCCCGGCTTCCCCCCACCAGAGATCCATCTGGCCTCACCCCCTCCCCCAGAGAAGATCGGGCCTCCCATCCTCCTCCAGAGAATGATCGAGCCTTCCTCCCCCCAGAGAATGATCGGGCCGCCCCCCCCCCCTCCCCCAGAGAATGACCGGGCCTTCCCCCCTCCCCCAGAGAATGATCGGGCCGCCACCCCCCTCCCCCAGAGAATGATCGGGCCTTCCTCCCCCCAGAGAATGATCGGGCCTCCCCCCCACCCCCACGAACCAGACAATGATCTGGCCTCCCTCTGCCCTCCCCCTCCCCCCACCCCCACCAGAGAACGATCCTGCCTCCCCTCCCCCTCCCCACCAGAGATACATCTGACTCCCTCCTCCTCCTCCCTCCCCCCCACCAGGGAAAGATCGGGCCTCCCGCAAGCTCTACCAAGTTTTCGCGCCCGTTTTTGGGCTCGTTGTGCCTGCGCGGTTTACAGCAGGTTCACACAGAAGTGATCTGGAGAGATCTGGAGAGAAAAGCAGTGTGTTTCTCTGGAGAAGTTGACTGGTTTCCTCGCTGGAAACAACACCCCGCCATTTTTTGATAATATTTAGCTCTGTATTTCCACTGTTAGGAGAAAATCACCATGAGAAACGACTATTAATAATGCGATCGAAAACATATCCAATCAAAATCATGCCCCTTGTGCACCAGTTGATGGGGGTGAAAGCAATGTGAAATTTGACAGGTCTGCTCCCCTGGATTTCAGCTGAGCTTGTACGCCACACATATTTGCACATTAAAAATCCATCAGGAAGATCCCAGCTGAAACAGAGTGAGCTCCAGATTACTACTCACTGTAAGGCCAGGCAACATCATTTTAATTTACACCAAATTGCCAGTGTTGCAGCATGAATTACATTGAGGGATCGCCTACATTAACTTTCTGGCCTACCAGCAGGATATCTCTGCATGCTTCAAAATCTACATTCGGAGGTTGTAAGTGATTATGAAATGAAGCTGATCCAGGAGAAAATGCATTTGATTCGCTTATTGCCATTTTGAATAAAGTTGCACCAATTTTTAATAACTTGGAGTCAAATTACATCAAGTGTCAAAAATTAGTGGCAGTGGATCCAATTGAAGAGCTCAGGAGACAATGAAAAGAATGAGGCATCATTATTCCTCTGTGTTTGGCTGCAGAGGTTTGCCTTTGCTGCTGCCTGTCAAGGTATATGTTGGTGGATGTATGTCAAAAGGCTGGCTTCAATTACCCGCATAATGCTGAGACTGACAACATGATGACAGACCCTCTTGGACATCCGATTGGTTCCTGTGGCAGAGAGGTTGATGGTAGCTGTGACCTCCTCTTCCACTGGCGCTCCAGTGTAGATGACAGCTGGCCATACAGATCGTCACGCGTTAGGTTGCATACTTTAACACACTGCCTCCATGATGAGTCTGAGCCTTATCATGCACAAGTTAACACTGGAACTGCATATCTACTTGGTCAGTTTGTCTTTTGAATGTTTTTTTCTCCCATCCTGCCATTGAGGACTTCCTGTACAGGTGCCACGTTGTGGAGATGCCGGCGTTGGACTGGGGTAAACACAGTAAGAGTTTTAACAACACCAGGTTAAAGTCCAACAGGTTTATTTGGTAGCAAATGCCATTAGCTTTCGGAGTGCTGCTCCTTCGTCAGATGGATTGGATATCTGCTCTCAAACAGGGCATATAGAGACACAAAATCAAGTTACAGAATACTGATTAGAATGCGAATCTCTACAACCAACCAGGTCTTAAAGATACAGACAATGTGAGTGGAGGGAGCATTAAGCACAGGTTAAAGAGATGTGTATTGTCTCCAGACAGGACAGCCAGTGAGATTCTGCAAGTCCAGGAGGCAAGCTGTGGGGGTTACTGATAGTGTGACAGAAACCCAAGATCCCGGTTTAGGCCGTCCTCATGTATGCGGAACTTGGCTATCAGTTTCTGCTCAGCGACTCTGCGCTGTCGTGTGTCGTGAAGGCCGCCTTGGAGAATGCTTACCCGAAGATCAGAGGCTGAGTGCCCGTGACCGCTGCACTTCAGCGGGGAGCACTTCAGCAGTCACATGCATTCAGCCTTTGATCTTCGGGTAAACACTCTCCAAGGCGGCCTTCACGACACACGACAGCGCAGAGTCGCTGAGCAGAAACTGATAGCCAAGTTCCGCATACATGAGGATGGCCTAAACCGGGATCTTGGGTTTCTGTCATACTATCAGTAACCCCCACAGCTTACCTCCTGGACTTGCAGAATCTCACTGACTGTCCTGTCTGGAGACAATACACATCTCTTTAACCTGTGCTTAATGCTTGTGGTAAACCACTGTAAAGCTTACTGCCTGTGTGTGTGTGACATGCCTGGGCATGCCTCTGCCGGCCCTGCCTGAGACTCCTCCCCCCCTGGTCCAGGTATAAAGGTGACTGGCCCCAACCCCTGCCTCAGTCTCTGGACCAGTTCATCAGCATGGGTGTGCTCCAAGTCTTTTGCGAATAAAAGCCTATTTGTTCTTGCATACAAACTAGTCTTTGCTTGATTAATAGTGCATCAATTCTGTTCGCAAAAAGTTTTGGGATGGAGCAGATACTAAAACCCGATAGACTAGAATTGGATCCTCAAGCCGTAGGAGCCTCTAACAGCTTCGATCACTGGCTGCAATGTTTCGAAACTTTCCTCTCCGCCTCCGTCGTCCGGACCGAAACTGACAAGCTCCACGTGCTCCATGCCTGGGTAAGCGATCAAGTATTCTCGATGATTAGAGACGCTGAAACTTACGAGGATGCGATTGAACTTTTAAAAGGCCAGTACAACAAACAGTCCAATGTAATCTACGCCAGACATCTTCTGGCTACTCGCAGACAACAGCCAGGAGAATCGGGCGACCAATTCCTGCGTGCGTTGCGAGCACTTGGCAGGGCCTGCAACTGCAAGGTCGTAACAGCCACCCAAAACACTGAGGACTTAATCAGAGATGCCTATGTCACGGGTATCAGGTCAAACTATATCCGACAACGGCTGCTGGAACAGGGTGGGCTGGATCTACAAAAGGCTGTAGTGCTTGCTGACTCGTTAGAGGTGGCCTTCCGTAATCTCGAGGCCTACACCCCCGACCACGGGGACGCATCGTGGATGCCACAGTCGCCGCCACCTCAGTACTTGCAGGCCTGCGCCACGCCACATCCCATCAATGACCCGACAGCCTCTGGAGGCCCGAAGTGCTACTTCTGCAGCCTGGGGAAGTACCCACGACAACGCTGCCTGGCGAAGGATGCGATCTGCTCCGGGTGTGGAAAGAAGGGCCATTATGCGAAGGTATGCAGGGCGAAATTGACCTCCAAGCCCAGTAGCGCCGCATGCGACCCACGGGGGCCGCCATCTTGGGCACCGGTAGCCGCATGTGAGCCGTGCGGGCCGCCATCTTGGACTCCTTCAGCCGCGTGTGAGCCGTGCGGGCCGCCATCTTGGATGCCTTCAGCCGCGTGTGAGCCGTGCGGTCCGCCATCTTGGACGCCGTCAGCCGCGTGTGAGCCGTGCGGGCTGCCATCTTGGATGCCGTCAGCCACGTCGCAAAATCCAACGGTGGCTTCGGTCACGCTGGACCAATCCAAGCCTCACCAACTCGCCAGGTCTATGATGGACATTGAGGTAAACGGTCGCACTACACACTGTTTATTTGACTGTGGGAGTACGGAGAGCTTTATTCACCCTAACACAATGAGTTGCTACGTCCTTTTAGTACTGCCAGTGAAGCAAACAATCTCCATGGCTTCAAAGTCCCACTCGGTGGATGTCCTCGGGTACTGCGTGGCGACCCTGACTGTATGGGGCACAGTGTACAAAAACTTCAGGCTCCTCATGCTGCCACTACTCTGTGCTGCCATACTCCTGGGGCTAGATTTCCTGTGTCACCTTAAGAGTGTCAACATGGAGTATAATGGGCCTTTTCCCCCGCTCTCTGTCTGCAATCCCCAGTTCTTAGATCGCCCACCGCGCACCACCTGCAGCCTCTCGACCCTTAAAGTCGCCCCTCCCTCACTGTTTATCTCACCCCCGACTGCAAGCCCATTGCCACCAAGAGCAGATGGTACAGTGCTGGAGACAGGGCTTTTATCAGGTCCGAAGTACAACGGCTCCTGGGGGAGGGGATCATCGAGGACAGTACCAGCCCCTGGAGAGCCCAAGTAGTAGTAGTTAAGACTGGGAAGAAACATCGCATGGTCATTGACTATAGTCAGGCCATTAACCGCTACACGCAGCTGGACGCGTACCCCCTCCCCCGCATATCTGACTTGGTTAATCAGATTGCGCAATATCGGGTGTTCTCCACCATCGATTAAAATCTGCATACCACCAGCTCCCTATCCGCCCGGAAGACCGCCAATATACTGCCTTCGAGGCGGATGGCCGCCTCTACCACTTCCTTAGGGTCCCCTTCGACGTCACCAACGGGGTCTCAGTTTTCCAGCGTGAGATGGACCGAATGGTAGACCAGAACGGGCTGCGGGCCACCTTCCCGTACCTGGATAACGTCACCATCTGCGGCCATGATCAGCAGGACCACGACACCAACCTCCACAAATTCCTCCACACCGCCACACTCCTAAATCTGACCTATAATAAGAAGTGCGTATTCCGCACATGCCGCCTCGCCATCCTTGGTTGTGTTGTGGAAAACGGGGTCATCGGTCCCGATCCCGACTACATGCGTCCCCTCCTGGACCTCCCCTCCCCACCAGCCTCAAAGCACTGAGGAGATGCCTGGGCTTCTTCTCATTTAAGGCCCAGTGGGTCCCCAATTATGCGGATAAAGCCCGTCCGCTCATCAAATCCATCTCTTTTCCCTTGACGGCAGAGGCCCGCCTGGCCTTCATCCGCATCAAAGCAGACATCGCGAAGGCCACGCTGCACGCTGTAGACGAATCCATCCCGTTCCAGGTGAAGAGCGATGCGCCTGACTTCGCCCTAGCCGCCACCCTTAACCAGGCGGGCAGACCCGTGGCCTTCTTCTCACGAACCCTCCAAGGCCCTGAAATTCGACACTCCTCTGTCGAGAAGGAGGCCCAAGCCATAGTGGAAGCTGTACGGCACTAGCGCCACTACTTAGCTGGTAAATGATTCACCCTACTCACGGACCAACGGTCCGTTGCATTCATGTTTAATAACACGCAGCGGGGCAAGATCAAAAATGATAAAATATTGAGGTGGAGAATCGAGCTTTCCACCTACAATTACAACATCTTATACCAGCCCGGGAAGCTCAATGAGCCCCCAGACGCCTTGTCCCGGGGAATATGTGCCAGCGCACAAATAGACCAATTGCAGACTCTCCACAATGACCTCTGCCACCTGGGAGTCACCAGGTTTTTTCACTTCATTAAAGCCCATAACCTGCCCTACTCCATTGAGGAAGTCAGGTCTATAACCAGACACTGCCAGGTCTGCGCAGAGTGCAAACCGCACTTCTATCGGCCAGACAGAGCACACCTCATAAAGGCCACCCGCCCTTTCGAACGCCTAAGCGTCGACTTCAAAGGCCCCCTCCCCTTATCTGACCGCAACATATACTTCCTCAACGTCATTGACAAATATTCACGTTTCCCCTTCGCTATTCCCTGCCCGGATATGACCTCGGCCATGGTCGTCAGGGCCCTACACAGCCTCTTCACCCTGTTCGGTTTCCCTAGCTATATCCATAGCGACCGGGGATCCTCCTTTATGAGTGATGAGCTGCGACAGTACCTGCTCTCCAAAGGCATAGCCTCGAGTAGGACCACCAGCTACAACCCCAGGGGAAACGGACAGGTAGAGAGGGAGAACGCGACAGTGTGGAAGGCCGTTTTACTAGCTCTGAGGTCTAAAGGTCTTCCAGTCACCTGCTGGCAAGAGGTCCTCCCTGATGCAGTACACTCGATTAGATCACTCCTTTGCACAGCTACTAATGCTACCCCTCACGAAAGAATGTTTGTTTTCCCCAGGAAGTCCTCATCGGGGACCTCACTACCATCGTGGCTGATGTCCCCAGGCCCTGTCCTGCTCCGGAAGCACGTGAGGACCCATAAGTCGGACCCCCTGGTCAAAAGGGTCCAGCTCCTCCACGCCAACCCCCAATATGCCTATGTGGCGTACCCCGATGGGCGGGAGGACACGGTCTCCATTCGAGACCTGGCACCCGCAGGTGCCCCAGGGACCACGACGACCCACAACCCCCCACCCCCAACCCCCGTATACAGCGCGCCTGAGCCCCAGGAGCCGCCACCACGCACCCGACAATTGGAAGGGACTACAGATGACTCGAGCGACCACGGCCTGGCGCCTGAACCAGCACCGCGGCCACCGGAACCGACACCACAACGGGCACTACGGTGGTCGCAGCGGCAGATCAAGCCCCCAGAGAGACTGAATTTGTAAATTTGTAATTCTGTAAATATCATTCCACTCACCTCATCCCCGCTGGACTCTTTTTTTAAAAGCAGGGGGTGAATGTGGTAAACCACTGTTAAGCTTATTGCCTGCCTCAGTCTCTGGACCAGTTCATCAGCATGGGTGTGCTCCGAGTCTTTTGCGAACAAAAGCCTATTTGTTCTTGCATACAAACTAGTCTTTGCTTGATTGATAGTGCATCACAGTCCAAAGTTACTCCCAGCTTCCAATGGGCACTCTTCTCCCTATTTTGCTGAGTTGTAACATTCAGTCACCACCGAAGGTCCTCTCCCTCATTCATCCAAGAAATCCCAAACAGACTTCCGGTAACGTGGCTCACTATTCGGTGATTCATTCCCACAGTTACATCAAGATGAATCTACCAGAGTCCTTAAATTTCCGGCACGGTGGCACAGTGGTTAGCACTGCTGCCTCACAGCACCAGGGACCCAGGTTCAATTCCCGGCTTGGATCACTGTCTGTACGGAGTTTGCACGTTCTCCCTGTGACTGCGTGAGTTTCCTCCGGGTGCTCCGGTTTCCTCCCACAGTCCAAAGATGTGTAGGTTAGGTGCATTGGCCATGCTAAATTCTCCCTCAGTGTTCCCGAACAGGAGCCCAAGTGTGGCGACTAGGAGATTTTCACAGTAACTTCATTACAGTGTGAATGTAAGCCTACATGTGACTAATGAATAAACTTTAATCCTTTGTATAATTTCTTGTGTTCACACTTGCAACTTCTGTACATGCCTAATGGAAGTACATTACCTATTTTACATGCGTCCCACAGAGGACAACTTCACATGGTAAGATACAACTTTAGCAAGCTTTTCAGTCACTAACATTGTCCTTTCTCCTGCTCTTATTACAGTTATTCTGGACGACAAGAAAAACTGAAAATTATGATAATGGCTGAAGAAAATTGCATCGCTGCCAAGCCTTCTCAATTTAGTCACAGCAACCATTTTTGTTAGACTTTACATATCCAGGAAAACATCACCTACGTTTATCATCTGCACATCAATATGTAATGGGAAATGATAGATTAAACTTACTTGAAATGTCAAATCGACATAAGAGATGAACTCACACAAAAAAAGCCTCAAGCATAATGGAATTGATTTTTCCAAAGCTGTTTTTCATGCTATGTGGTTTTTAGTTTTTTTTTCATTTATACCTTTAAGGTAATACTTGGAGCTTTTATGTGAATAAATGGATTTTAATATAAAATGAAATTCCAATTTCATTAAAACTTTGAAAAGTGAATTTTAAAAAAAACTCGAGTGATGATTTTAACATTGAAGATATGACTTTCATTATAGAAGTGGTATTAATAAGATTTTTACTAGTGCTGGTAACAAAACCAGAAAAGATTGTATATTATGTTTCGTCAATAAAAAGGACTGCAGAATTGAACTGTACATTGGTATTTATTAATAGGCTCTGAGAGCAATGGTGAAACATTAATATTTCAGGGAGGGTATGGCCAATTGGTCTGCCAGCTTGTATACCTGCCATTTCAATGAATTTGTGTAATTCTGAGTTACTTCAGAAAAAAAGAACAATGATTTGTTATCTCATCTGGTACAAATTCCAACTATTTAGGATTGAACTTTGGATGTTTGTACATAGAAACATAGTAAGTAGAAGCAGGATTAGGCCATTCGACCCTTTGAGCCTGCTCCGCTATTCATTTTGATCATGGCTGATCATCAAATTCAATATCCTGATCCCACCTTCCCCCCCATATCCCTTTATTCCTTTAGACCCAAGGACTGGATGTAATTTCTTCTTGAATAAAACTGACCTGAGTTGATGTGACCCTTTGGTTGTTTGATGATGTTCGTTATCCTCTGAAATAAGTCACCTTGGTTATTAATAAGTTGGAAGTGCTGCTTTTTTGTTTCTGCATAGTTTGCAGGATAATGCTATAGTTTCCATGATTAAATACACACAGTTTATCAGCACAGAGAATTAGTAAGTTTGTCTTGAGAGGGAAAAATGATCTGACAGGAGAACATCATGATGAGTGTGATAGTCCAGGATTGAGATGCAATAGGAAGTCCATTTGGGCATTTGTTGCTTCTGGGGAGGCAATAGCTACTGCTTCCATAAATGCCTCAAAAGCACTTTGTTAGAATCATATTTCAACTAAGCCTACATTCAACAGTGATAAGTGTTATATTCTAGAAAGCCAACTGGTCAATTGAAGGATTTAGGCAATCTGTGCACACATTTATGAACAATTATTTACAGAGTTGCAAGCAAGCACTTCCCAATTCAAATGCCACATTTTCGGTCTGTTCAAACCATCATCAATTAAGTGCCCATTTGAAAGGGGCATTATCATCTCAGTGTAACAAAGCAAAAACATTAAAGGAAATGTATCAACTAAAAATTAAAGTAGCATTCCCAGTATTTATAATGCACCCTAGCACCCCAGACATCCAGTAGTTGCCTGGACTGTACTGATTAGCACAACATGGTTCCTCGACAGAGAAACCCGGTGTGAACGTAACCACAGAATAGAGGCAGGCAGCAGGCCAAGCACCGCCCCCCCCCCCGCCCTTCCCCACCCCACCTCCCACTGTCTGGATCTGTTAATGGATTCTTTGGCCAGGAGGTCCTCTGATCTCCCCACCACCCTCCTCACCCGATGGCCAAAGATAAGGGGGAGTGATTCTCCCAGCCTGCTGCGCTGCTCGTAGTGCAGTGGGCTGGAAGACATCAGCGGGGGCCGTTTTGTGGGCTTCCCACTGGGCGTCATGGCCTCTGCATGTCTCCAGGACCAAGAATTTCAGAATCATCAGCTCCCCGCCGATTTCCGGTTAGCCGAGTAGCGTATTGAAATCACAATTTACATATGATTAGCGGGCTGGGACTGAATTCTCCAGTGGTTCCCTCCAGCGGGATTTACACCTGTTCCCCGCTAATGGGGATCAAGCAGCCAACCCTGCTGTAGGGAAGAGAGGCCCTTGAGGGCCCCAAGGTTGGGGGTAAAGGGGAGAACCTTGAACAGTGTCAGCCCGGCTGTGCCTGCCTGGCACCCTGGTACTACCCAAGGGGCAAACTGGCACTGCCCATTGGGCATTGGGCACTGCCAATTGAGTGGGGCCTGAGGGGGGCAGGGCTTACTGGGAGTTGGGGCATATTGGGGGCGATCAGTGGGGGTGGAGGGACCTGCTGCCACTTTGCAATTGGAGCATTGGGAGAGAGAAGGAAGAGGATGATCGGAGTTGGCCATCGGAGTGTGGGTGGAGGGGGATTGCGGGACTGGCCAGCGATCTGGAGGCAGGCAATGGGGGTGTCACTGCACATGCACCGATCTCAGTGCTGACAGATCGGCGCCTGCATAGTGACCCGCTCAGTGTTATGCTGCCGGCCTCTCCAGTCAGAATAGGCCCCGTCCCCAGATTTCCAGATTGAATCCCACTGAGACACTCTGTGATGCACAGAGTAGGAGAATCATTCTGGAAATCACACTAAAAAAACCAAAGCGATTTACCTCAATTTTCCCGCACTTTGGGAACTTAGAGTTTTTTGGGAGAATCCCGGCCAAGGAGCCTGTGGTTGAGGTGCAACAAGAAATCGAAGGTAGCCCTTTTCTAATGGAAGAGGAACTGCACACTCCGTACAAATATGAAAGATGGACTCCTCCAGCTGCAGAAATTATAGACAACCCAGGAGTCTGTGAATCAGCTGAACCATCAGCTGGCAGATGGAGTATAACGTTAACAAATGCGAGGTTATTCACTTTGGAAGAAATAATAGCAAATTGGATTATTATCTAAATGGAAAGAAATTACAACATGCTGCTGTGCAGAGGGACCTGGGGGTCCTTGTGCATGAGACTCAAAAACCCAGTCTGCAGGTGCAACAGGTGGTCAAGAAGGCAAATGGGATGTTGGCCTATATCGCAAGGGGGATAGAATATAAAAGCAGAGATGTCTTGCTGCATCTGTACAGGGCATTGATGAGGCCGCAGCTGGAATACTGTGTGCAGTATTGGTCCCCTTAATTGCGGAAGGATATATTGGCCTTGGAGGGAGTGCAGAGAAGGTTCACCAGGTTGATACCAGAGATGAGGGGTGTTGATTATGAGGTGAGACTGAGCAGATTGGGTTTGTATTCGTTGGAATTTAGAAGGCTGAGGGGGGATCTTATAGAGACCTATAAGATAATGAAGGGGCTGGATAGGTTAGAGATGGAGAGATTCTTTCCACTTAGAAAGGAAACTAGAACTAGAGGGCACAGCCTCAAAATAAAGGGGGGTCAGTTTAGGACAGAGTTGAGGAGGAACTTCTTCTCTCAGAGGGTGGTGAATCTCTGGAATTCTCTGCCCACTGAAATGGTGGAGGCTACCTCGTTGAATATGTTTAAATCACGGATAGATGGATTCCTGATCGGTAAGGGAATTAGGGGTTATAGGGATCAGGCGGGTAAGTGGAACTGATCCACTTCAGATCAGCCATGATCTTATTGAATGGCGGGGCAGGCTCGAGGGGCTAGATGGCCTACTCCTGCTCCTATTTCTTATGTTCTTATGTTCTTACCATCTATTGCATGGGACTGCCATGTGCAACACACTTCATGTCAAATCCCCATTGAACTAAGAGTAGACTCACACATAGAGAGGTCCCACTGGAGACATCCGTCTCCTCTGGATAGCAGGACAGAATGCCATGGTATGTCTTAAAGTAAAGTTTATTTATTAGTCACAAATAAGGCTTACATTAACATAGCAATGAAGTTACTGTGAAATTCCCCTAGTCGCCACACTCTGGCGCCTGTTCGGGTCAATGCACCTAACCAGCACGTCTTTCACAATGTGGGAGGAAACTGGAGCACCCGGAGGGAACCCACACAGACACAGGGAGAATGTGCAAACTCTGCACAGACAGTGATCCAAGCTGGAAATCGAACCCGGGTCCCTGGCACTGTGAGGCAGCAGTGCTAACCACTGTGCCACCGTGCCACCCCATGTCTGGATGGCCAATGGGGATAAGGAAGTGAAGGGTGTGCAAGAGCAACCCATGCAGGAAAGCCTGCTTTTGTGTCTGAATGAAGGGGCAAACTGAATCCCCAGTTAATGCACACCACCTATATGAAATTAAATAAAATTCATGTTTCATTAATGGTGAGTGGGTTTCAATGTTACTGTTTGTCCTCTGATAAGCTACACACTCTGAATTGAACCCAGTCGACATTAAATGCACAAATAACATGGGATTACAAGGAGATCCTTCAAGGGAATCAGCAGCACTGAGATTACCAGTACCTCATTTCTCGAAGACTGCATCAATCTCAGCCACAAACCTGCACTTACACTGATGTAATACCACATAGAGTAAGAGGCTTACTGTAAGTGTGGAAATCTAAGGGTGCAGTGACATTATGTTACGGGACTAGTAATCCAGAGGTCAGGACCAATAATTTGAAGAGAACAATTCAGATCCCACCATGGCAGTTCTGGAATTTAAATCCAGCTCATTAAATAAATCCAGAATAAAAAGCTATGGTTCAATTTTCACCATGGAAGCACGAATCGAAGTTTGGGATCTGAAACCTGCCTTCAGAGGAAAAGTGTTTAATGTTAAGATTTCCTTGGACGAAAACTCTTACTTTATCAGTTGAAACTCTTAAAGGAGTCAGATCTCCTGTTCACATAGAGCCAATGGGAATGGGAACAGAAGTGGGTCACATGAAGCGTGGGACACATGAAAATACAAACATATATGAACATATGAATGAAGCGAGGGAGTAGTCAATTTGGCCCCTAGATCCTGCTCCGCTGTTTGTAAAGATCGAGGCTGATCTGATTGCTACCTCAAACTCGACTTTCCTGTCAACCTCCTTGACTTCCTTGTCAATCAAGAATCTATATAACTCAGCCTTAAAAAATATTCAGTGACTCTGTCTCCCAGGGTTTCTGGAGCAGAGAATTTCAACACATTTAGACATCCCATGGCAGCCCTCACTAAGGCTGCTGGTGCTACTAAAGGAGAGACCTGGGGTTTGTGCCATAGCCTTTCACTTTACCAGATAGAAGCGAGATATCATGGTGGAGTTGCAGGCCTGGCACGTGGGGCACAGCAGACACTTGCTTCATTGATACCAATTTGGATCTAATACTGGAGGCTGTGAGAGAGAGGAACAAGGTCCAGCCTTGCGATTGTTATTGTTTTAAGAGCCCATCTCACTCTTGACTCTTGATTTTCGACTATTTTTTTGATTTTTTTGTGTTTTCCACTGTAAAATTAATTTGTTCAAAATCTTTGCTATTTCCTTGTTTCCCATTATTAGCTCCCCAGAGTCACCCTCTGAGGAACCAATGCTCACTTAAGCTGCCCTTCTGTTTTATAAAATTGGAGAGTCTTTTACTTTCTGGAATTTATATTTCTTGCTAGTTTTCCCTCATACTCCAACCACAGTAAAACTAATAAAGATAACCACTCTATCTTTATTAGTTTTACTGATCCTTTGCTGATGTAGAACAAAAGAACAAAGAACAAAGAAAATTACAGCACAGGAACAGGCTCTTTGGACATCTAAGCCTGCACCGACCATGCTGCCCATGTGAACTAAAACGGCCTACCCTCCCAGGGACCATATCTCTCTATTTCCATCCTATCCATGTATTTGTCAAGACGCCCCTTAAAAGTCACTATCCTAATTGCTTCCACTACCTCCCCTGGCAGCGAGTTCCAGGCACCCATCACCCTCCATGTAAAAAACTTGCCTCGTATATCTCCTTTAAACCTTGCCCCTCGCACTTTAAACTTATGCCCCTGAGTAAATGACTCTTCCACCTCGAGAAAAAGCTTCTGGCTATCCTATGTTTTTCTCAATCTTCTGGCTTACCATTGCAGTATTATTTGCCTTTTCACTCAACTTGATACCAAGCTGAACTTCCTTAGTTAGCTAAGGATGTTGCATCATTGTCTTAGAGTCCTTATTTCATTACTAAATATCTTTTTGTTGAGAGTTTTGAAATATCTCCTTAAATATCTGCCAGTGCTTCTCTATCACTTTGTTTTAACCTATTTTCCCAGCTTGCTTTAGCCAACTGTCTTCATACCCTTATAATCACCTTTATTTAAGTTTCAGACATTAGTTTTAGACCCGCATTTCTCACCCTCAAACTGAATATGGATTTTTATCAAGTTATGATCCACCTATGTAGAGGATCCTTTACGAAGTCATTAACAACCCTGTTTGCAACTGATCTTCAAAGGATCATGAAGCAAAGAAGTTCAAAACCACAATGACTTTAATGGCCACTGGCAGGGTTTGGTGACCAGTACTGTGAGGGTACAAGAATACAGATATTTGTGGCCATCTGTCTGGAGAGTTGCAATCTTTTGCAGCACTAGTTTCCAGTCATTTCCAGGTAGCTCTGTCTTTGTTATTGAGGGATTGGGTTCCATTGCATTCCTCCCCTTCTTTCCTCTGCTGTGCACTCCTGGTACTTCAGGCTCTGCCATTCCTTCCTTCTCTTAATGCCATTGGCCAAAATTTGGCATTTACTTCCCTGTTGCCAGGTGCTGCCTTCCTTTGATTTGATTTGATTTATTTTGTCACATGTATTAACATACAGTGAAAAGTATTGTTCCTTGCGCGCTATTCAGACAAAACATCCCGTTCATAGAGAAGGAAACAAGAGAGTGTAGAGTGTAGCTAGGGTGTAGAGAAAAATACAGAGTTTTAAAGTGTCAGAATGAAGTTTTAGAAGCATAGAACGAGAGTGAAAGATAGAATTAGAAGGTATGCTGGGCACAGCTTGCAAGAAGTCACCTCCGCTCCGGGACCTTCTGAGTAGGTGGCTGCCCAATTGTCCTAGATGATCTTTCCCCTCACTCTTCTGCCCCCGCATTGCCAAGGGATGCCGACCCTGTTCAAAGACCAAGTGCTGAGTGCCCATGCTCCCTGCCCCCTGGACACCAAGGACACTCCCTTACTGAGTGCCCAGTCCCCCTTTGCCCTGCTTATCCTCTTATGGGGCCTGGGGCAGCCATGACTAATTCTCCACTGTGTCCCTGGCTCACCTCAGGTGTTCTGAAAATAATTGCTTCAGAAACCCATGTTCTAAGTTAAAGTTTATTTATTAGTCACAAGTAAGGTTTACATGAACATTGCAATGAAGTTACTGTGAAATTCCCCTAGTCGCCACACTCCGGTGCCTTTTCAGGTCAATGCACCTAACCAGCACATCTTTCAGACTGTGGGAGGAAACTGGAGCGCCCAAAGGAAATCCACGCAGACACGGGGAGAACATGCAAACTCCACACAGACAGTGACCCAAGCCAGGAATCGAACCCAGGTCCCTGGTGCTGTGAGGCAACAGTGCTAACCACTGTGCCACCGTGCTGCTCCCTTAAATATTCCATCCTCCCTCATTAACGAGCTCTGATTAACTTTTGAACAAGTTTTATTTGCCTCAGTGGGGAGGTGAGTAGGATTTCTGTCCTTTCCCTCTCCCACCCTAATTATTATTGCTCATGCTGGGATCAGCGCCTTGAAATTGAGACAGTGCCTGGCACCAATAATCTGCTTCTGGGTGAGACATTGAACCTGCTCTCTCCTTCCGCTGGAATGGCGGCTGTGTCTCAAGATCTGGTGAAAGTCGAAAGTCACGAATCTTGCCGGCGAGATCACAATGTCTGGTTTTCACTGTCCCTCGCCGGTGACATCATCAGTTCTTGCCCACAATGGATGTAAACCTGATTCTGATACATTTTAATATAGTTTCATATAATTAAACACCTCCAACAGATATTGACCACTCGCTGTAATTTCAAACCTCGCCAACGTGACTTTGGTGAGGTTTACAACGGGTTCACCCAGAGGTCAACCTGTCATTGGGATCCCCCCGTGGGCTTAAAGGTGAGTATAGCCCATAGGGGAGAGGGACAGGGCCAGGCAGCGCCCTGGCAATGCCCCTTGACACTGTACTTTTGCACAGGTTGGCACCATGCCAGCCTGGCAGTGCCAAATTGGCAGTGCCAACCTGTGCCAGGTGGCAGTGCCAGGAGCGGACCCTAGTGGAAGCCCCAAGTGGAGGGGGGATATAATTTATTTGTGGTGGTGGTGGGGAGAGGATGTACGATCTGGGGATGCTGGCGACATCTGTTCAGGTGCGGGACTGGAGAAAAGGGAGGAGAGTGCCGGCATTGACTGGGGGGGTTTGGGGGGCGCAGGCTCAGATCACAGAACGGGAAGCTGGGTCTGACCATGGGGGGTGGTGAGGGGAGGGCTGGCTCTGATTGGGAGGGTGGGGGATCCCCTGAGACCTCTGTGGTGGGGTGAGAGGGAGGTTATTTTTTGATTTATTTGATCAGAAACACGCACACCTGTATTTTTGTGACAATGTGCCATTAGATCTGGAGAGAAACATGTCGGTTTTCAGTCAGAACCTGACACTTTACCATTTGCCCTTGCCTTCAGGAGGTCTGAATATTCAGCTCCTGGAACCGATAATGATGACCATAAACCTACCGGATTTTCATAAAAACCCAAATGCTTTACTAATTTCCTTAAAGGGAAGAAAATCTGCTGTCCATAACCAGACTGGTCTGTGTGTGATTCCAGGTCCACAGTCATGTGACTCACGCTTAGCTGAACTCTGAAATGACCTTACAAGTCACTCACTCAAACCTCCACAAAAACATCTGATAAGAATGAAACCAGACCCATCACTGGGCATCAACCTAGGCACGGTGGAGCAGTGGTAGCACTACTGCCTCATAGTGCCAGGGAACCGGGTTCAATTCCGGCCTCGGGTGACTGTGGAGTTTGCACCTTTTCTCCATGTCTGCATGGATTTCCTCCGGGTGTTCCGGTTTCCTCCCACAGTCCAAAGCTGTGCGGGTTAGGTGGATTGGCCAAGCTAAATTGCCCCTTAGTGTCAGGGAAGCTAGGCAGGGTAAATATGTGGGGTTATGGAGGTAGGGTATGAGTGGGATTGAGGGACTGTTGTCAGTGCAGGCTCGATGGGCTGAATGGCCTCTTCTGCACTTAAGGGGTTCTATGATTCTATGATAAAGAGCCACCCACCCCAGTAAACCCTATAAGATGTCACCTCCTCACTAACCTCTGGGGATTTCTGTCAAAACCGGGGAGATTTCCACAGATTTGACAAACAACAGCCTGACATTGTCTGATTCATAGAATCAAATCTACCAGCCAACGTCCCAGGCTCCTTGAACACTATCCCTGGATGTGTTTGGTTGGATTGGCAGGCCAGACTGACCA
Source organism: Mustelus asterias (assembly GCF_964213995.1). NCBI lineage: Eukaryota > Metazoa > Chordata > Chondrichthyes > Carcharhiniformes > Triakidae > Mustelus > Mustelus asterias. The sequence continues at coordinate 47,885,281 of NC_135815.1, read as the reverse complement.
GAGGAGGCACGAAACAAGAGTGACCTTGGAACCCGCAATATTGACTCTAGATCTCATTAAGTCTCAAACCTTCAGGTCAAACACAGAAAGCTCTCCACTGATAACAAAAATACCACTATCCCTTATCTGGTGAATCAGTGCTCATCCAAGTTGAACACAACTTGAAAGAAGTGCTGTGGGCAGAAAGGGTACAGAAAGTACTTTGGATGGGAAAATTCAATGTCTGCTATCAAGATTGGCTCCAAAGCACCACTACCAACTAAACTGGCTGAATCCTAAAGAACATAGTTGTCAGTTATATATTAATTGAATGCAGATAATGGGCACTAACTGGAAATGCAGGTCTCTCTCCACCCTCCCCCACACGCACCCATATAAACAGACAGAACAGAGGGCTTCCCTGAATGGGCTCTTCTAACAGACCCCCCACTTCTTTATCCTCATTGCCATCCTGTCATCCGAAGGAGGCAGATGTCCCTAATGGAGGGCTCTCTACATGTGAGTCCTCCCATTGTCCATTGAGGATTAATCTTGGAGGGTGTTGTAAGGGGCCAGTCCTGTGCAATTGATGGTTAAGTCAATTCCTGGACTCATGGACCACTGGTCACGTCTGCTGCCTGGAGGAGTCCGTGTTTCACATTTATAGGCAGTATAAGAGGTTACAGCCACTCTTCCATTACCTGAAGGAGCTACCCCTTCATTTATGGTTGCACTTCAGCCCTCCAGTACTGATCCTTGTCCACCTAGTGCAGAGGGAGGTGTGCAGATTAGGGAATCTCCTGATTGGACTGCTCTTAGGCCTTGCCAAGGTGGCAATTAATAGCTTTAGGCAGCGGGAAGTCGAGGGGTTTGATCGATCTCAGTGCCTGCCTCTCTTCTACAATTCCACATACGCCTGTAGGGGTGGCACTCAGTGTTCACTGATACATTTGAGGTCTTCCACAACTGTGCACACTGGGGAGACTGGAGTGTATTACCTATCCTGGGAATGCCATTTCAATTTGATTTAATTTTCCCTAAATGTTTTGTGTTTTTGCTACAGCGGGTTGGCAGTACACATTTAATATGGGATATTTAGTTGTTTAAGGTTATTTCAAAAGAGGTTTAAATAGACACACTCTAAAATTGGAGTGGGGGTGTTAGAAGGTGTCTGTTTGCAATGGTCAACACTAAATAAATATAAAATGCATAAAGATTCACTCTGAATTTATCCATCACTAACCAGTTTTCTGGAATAGAACAATAGCTAACGGATTGGGATTGTAGTGGGAAGTAAGTGAACTAGTATGAAGGAAATACATACTTGACCTTTTCCTCACCCATCTACCCATCACAGATGTATCTGGCCATGACATATTGATAGGCGTGACCCCCACACAGTCCTTGTGGAGATGAAGTCCTGTGTTGACACTGGGAAAATCCTCCATCATGTGGTGTGGCACTGACAGCATACTAAATGTGATAGCTTCAGGACAGGTCTATCCCCTCAAACTGAACATCCGTTGAGGTATGGTGCAAAACCAGCAGTAACAAAATTGTTTTTCAATAGTAGTAAAGTTGCAAATGTTGGCAATTCGGTTTGTGTAGCATTTTATTCGAGGCCTCCTGTTTTTTCAGATGGTGTTTGCAAGTGTCTGGTCCATAAGAGGATGTTAGAGGTAATATAGACTTGAATAATGATCATCAAGTAAGAAGGCAAAGGATAGAACAAAAACAACCACCTAAATTCATATGGCACCTTCAATGTAATGAAACTTCCCAAGGCACTTCACAGGAGTGAAGATGGCACTGAGAAGCAGAAGGGAATATTAGGTTGGATAACCAAAAGCTTGGTCAAAGAGGTAGGTTTTAAGAAGCATCATGAATGAGGAATGTAAGATTGCGAGGCAGGGATGTACAGGGAGGGAATTCCAGAGGCTGGTGTGTAGGGAACAGAAAGCATGGGAGGGCAATGGGGAACAAATTATAATTGAGACTATACAGGAGGCTGGAGTTAAAGCATCATAAATATTTTGGAGGGTAATGGGGTTGGAGGAGATTATCGAGATAGGGAGGGACAAAGCCATGGAGGGATTTGAAGACAAGGATGAGAAACCAGAAATAGAACATAGAACATAGAACATTACAGCGCAGAACAGGCCCTTCGGCCCACGATGTTGCACCGACCAGTTAAAAAAAAAACTGTGACCCTCCAACCTAAACCAATTTCTTTTCGTCCATGAACCTATCTACGGATCTCTTAAACGCCCCCAAACTAGGCGCATTTACTACTGATGCTGGCAGGGCATTCCAATCCCTCACCACCCTCTGGGTAAAGAACCTACCCCTGACATCGGTTCTATAACTACCCCCCCTCAATTTAAAGCCATGCCCCCTCGTGCTGGATTTCTCCATCAGAGGAAAAAGGCTATCACTATCCACCCTATCTAAACCTCTAATCATCTTATATGTTTCAATAAGATCCCCTCTTAGCCGCCGCCTTTCCAGCGAAAACAATCCCAAATCCCTCAGCCTCTCCTCATAGGATCTCCCCTCCATACCAGGCAACATCCTGGTAAACCTCCTCTGCACCCTCTCCAAAGCCTCCACATCCTTCCTGTAATGTGGGGACCAGAACTGCACACAGTACTCCAAGTGCGGCCGCACCAGAGTTGTGTACAGTTGCAACATAACGCTACGACTCCTAAATTCAATCCCCCTACCAATAAACGCCAAGACACCATATGCCTTCTTAACAACCTTATCTACTTGATTCCCAACTTTCAGGGATCTATGCACACATACACCTAGATCCCTCTGCTCCTCCACACTATTCAAAGTCCTCCCGTTAGCCCTATACTCAACACATCTGTTATTCCTACCAAAGTGAATTACCTCACACTTCTCCGCATTAAACTCCATCCGCCACCTCTCGGCCCAACTTTGCAACCTGTCTAGGTCTTCCTGCAAACTACGACACCCTTCCTCACTGTCTACCACACCACCGCCTTTGGTGTCATCAGCAAATTTGCTAATCCACCCAACTATACCCTCATCCAGATCATTAATAAATATTACAAACAGCAGTGACCCCAAAACAGATCCCTGAGGTACACCACTTGTAACCGCACTCCATGATGAATATTTACTATCAACCACCACCCTCTGTTTCCTATCCGCTAGCCAATTCCTGATCCAATTTCCTAGATCACCCCCAATCCCATACATCTGCATTTTCTGCAGAAGCCTACCATGGTGAACCTTATCAAACGCCTTACTAAAATCCATATATACCACGTCCACTGCCTTGCCCCCATCCACCTCCTTGGTCACTTTCTCAAAAAACTCAATAAGGTTAGTAAGGCACGACCTACCTGCCACAAAACCATGCTGACTATCACCTATCAATTCATTACTCTCCAAATAACTATAAATCCTATCCCTTATAATTTTTTCCAACATCTTGCCGACAACAGAAGTGAGACTCACCGGTCTATAATTCCCGGGGAAGTCTCTGTTCCCCTTCTTAAACAATGGGACAACATTCGCTAACCTCCAATCTTCTGGTACTATACCAGAGGCCAACGACGACCTGAAGATCAGAGCCAGAGGCTCTGCAATCACTTCTCTTGCCTCCCAGAGAATCCTTGGATAAATCCCATCCGGACCAGGGGATTTATCTATTTTCAGACCCTCCAGAATATCCTGCACATCCTCCTTATCAACTGTAATACTGTCTATTCTACTCCCCTGCAACCCAGTGTCCTCCTCAGCTATATTCATGTCCCCTTGCGTGAACACCGAAGAGAAATATTGGTTCAATGCTTCACCAATCTCCTCCGGTTCCACACATAACTTCCCTCTGCCATCTATAACTGGCCCTAAACTTGCCCTAACCAACCTTCTGTTCTTGACATACCTATAGAACGCCTTAGGATTCTCTTTAACCCTATCCGCCAAAGTCTTCTCATGTCCCCTTTTAGCCCTTCTAAGCTCGCTCTTCAACTCCCTCTTAGCCAATCTAAAGCTTTCTAGTGCACTACCCGAGTGCTCACGTCTCATCCGAACATAAGCCTCCTTTTTCTTTTTAACCAACAAAGAAACTTTTTTGGTGCACCACGGTTCCCTAGCCCTACCAATTCCTCCTTGCCTGACAGGGACATACCTATCACAGACTCGCAGTAGCTGCTCCTTGAAAAAACTCCACATGTCGGACGTTCCCAGTCCCTGTAATCTCCTAGTCCAACCTATGTTTCCTAATTCTCTCCTAATAGCCTCATAATTACCCTTCCCCCAGCTAAAACCACTGGCCCGAGGTTCATGCCTATCCCTTTCCATCACTAAGGTGAACGTAACCGAATTGTGGTCACTATCACCAAAATGCACACCAACTTCCAAGTCTAGCACCTGGTCTGGCTCATTTCCCAGCACCAGATCCAATATAGCCTCACCTCTAGTTGGCCTGTCTACATACTGAGTTAAAAAACCTTCCTGCACGCTTTGAACAAAAACTGACCCCTCTAACGAGCTAGAGCTATAACAATTCCAGTCAATATTAGTCAAGTTAAAATCCCCCATAACAATTGCCCTATTACTTTCACTCCTAAGCAGGATTGACTCCGCAATCCTTTCCTCAACCTCTCTAGAACTTTTAGGAGGTCTATAAAAGACTCCCAACAGGGTGACCTCTCCTCTCCTATTTCTAATCTCCGCCCATACTACCTCAACAGATAAGTCCTCATCAAACCTCCTCTCTGACACTGTGATACAATCTCTGACCAATAATGCTACCCCTCCCCCTCTTCTACCTCCTTCCCTACTTCGACTAAAACATTTGAACCCCGGGACCTGCAGCATCCATTCCTGCCCCTGCTCTATCCATGTCTCTGAAATAGCCACAACATCGAAGTCCCAGGTACTGATCCACGCTGCAAGTTCACCCACTTTATTGCGAATACTCCTGGCATTGAAGTATACACATTTCAAACCCTGCTCCACCCCACCTCTGCAATGCCGTGCATTGCAGTCCCCATCCATGCATCCCTCACTTTCAGCCCCACTACTCAGGATCCCTCCCCCCCCCCGAATCAGTTTAAACCTCCCTGCATGGCCTTAGCAAATTTACCCCCCAGGATATTGGTCCCCTTCTGATTAAGGTGTAGACCATCCTTCTCATAGAGGTCACACCTTCCCCAGTACGAGCCCCAATTGCTTAAGTACCTGAACCCCTCCCTCCTGCACCATCCCCTCAGCCATGAATTCAAACCTTCCCTCTCCCTATTCCTCTCTAAACTATCCCGTGGTACAGGCAAGAGTCCAGAGATAACCACTCTGTCAGTCTTGGCCTTTAGTTTCCACCCCAACTCCATAAATCCCTGCCTAATATCCCCTTCCCCTATCCTCCCTATGTCGTGTGTCCCCACATGTACAATAACTTGTGGTTTATCTCCCTCCCCCCTAAGAGTCCTGAATACCCTGTCAGACACATCCCGGACCCCAGCCCCTGGTAGGCAACACACCAACCCTGAGTCCCTACCTTTAGTTCCGACCCTCCTATCTGTCCCCTTAATTGTGGAGTCCCCAATCACAAGGCCCAGTCTTTTACAGCCCCTAACCACCTGAGCTTTCTCACTCGGCTCCCCCCCAGAGATCTGCTCTCTATGCTCAGTTGATTCCTCCTCAACTGTAGCCTCCAGCACCGAAAACCTATTATGGAGGGGAACCGCCCCAGGGGATTGTCTTCCCGATTGCTTCTTACCCCTCCTCCTGGCATTGACCCAAGCCTCATTTCTAGGAGTTACTATTTCTCTATAACTCCTATCAACTTCCACCTCCGCCTCACGAGGTTGCTTAACCAGGAGCCAACGAGGTCTGCAAGTTTAAATAGTCTCTGCATATTCAAGGGGGGTAACCAAGGTTATGTTGTTGTGCAATAACTTGCATCGTTCTAGTGGAAGAAATTGATGATGATTCCTGCCTGGGGGGGTAAGTTGTTAATATCAAGTTGACCCCTGCCAATGGCCAAATTATGACATCTGCAACAAACCACTATTATTCTCAATCTTTTTTATGCTCTACCTTAGGGCTCTCCTGTCCTACCCAGGCAAAATAAACATGAGTTCAGAATTCTAATCTAATCAACTAGAATATTTGTAGCTTTCAATAGCACTCAATGTTTGACACTGAAAGTGGGTGGAGGTAATGTTGTGTGTCTGCAAGTAAATATGTCTCAAAAACTAATGTACAGATTTCAATGATATTGAACACACAGTCAGGGTAAGAATTTGGCCCAAAACTGGTCAGTTTTTGTCAAAGACAAGAAGGGCGATTCTCCCAGCCTGCTGCACTGTTATAGTAACACAGCGAGCCGGGAGACTCAAGCAGATGCCATGTAGCGGGCGTCCCACTAGGCGTCACGGCCTCCAAATGTCTCTGGCCGCCAGAAATCGGCGCGGAACTGCACAAATTATTTAAATGATTATTTAAATATAATTAGCGGGCCTGGGACTTCTAGCCTCACTCACCCCACCCAGGAGTGTTTCACTTCAGCGGGGTTTACAATAGCTCCCCACTAGTGGGGAGCTGGCAGCCCGACCCTGTTGGAGTGGAGGGAGGCCATGGAGGCCCACCAGGGGCTCGGGGGCAAAGCGGGGTGCCCCCTCGGCATTGCCAGCTTGGCAGTGCCTGCTTGGCCCCCAGGCACTGCCCAAGGGCACCTTGGCACTGCCCACCAGGCGTCGGGCAGTGGCAAGGGCGCAGGGCCAGAGTGGGGAATGGCCTTTGAGAGGCAAGATTGGTGAGGGTGCGGAGTTCCTGCTGCCATTCTGCATTTGGTTGTGACAGAGGGAGGGAGGCCAGTGATCGGGGCAGTTCGTCGGTTTGGGGGCAGGTTGGCCTGCTGGGGAGGGGGGTTCAGAGCTGCAGGGAAGGGGGTGTTCGGGGCTGCTGGTGTAGGGGGAGGGGGGATTGGGAGATCAGGACTGCCGTGAGTGGTAGGTGGGAGATCAAGGCAGGCCAGGGGCGGTGTGGGGTCAGGGCTAGCCTGGACACATTCGGATGGCCAGCGATTGGGGCATTGGGGGTGTCACATGGCCAATGATGGGGGGTTTTGGGACTGGCCAGTGATTGAGCTGGCCAGCGCTCAGGAGGCCGGCAGTGCAGGGCTACTGTGCAAGCACCAATTTTGGCACTGACAGATTGGCGCATGCGCAGTGGCCCACTCAGCGCAATGCTTCCGGCCTCTCCGCCGGGATTTTTAATGAGATTAATGAGATTCATGCTAATGCACTCTGCAGTGCACAGAGTGTGGGAGATTCATTTCGAAAGTCCCGCTGAAAAAAACAGTGGGATTTACTTCAGTTTTTACGTGAATCTTTTTGGGAGAATCCCATGGATCTGTATTCTGATCCTGGATTTTTTATAAAGCATCTTTTAATGTTGGGAGATAGGATTAATTGACATTTTTAAGAAGGCTGTTGGTTGTTTCATTTCAAAAGTTGTGGATTGTCTCAGATGCTGTGGTGGAATTTGTCACAATTCACAAAACATGCGCAGAGTTTTCAGAGCACGTTGTTAGATGTGGATTGGCCTGAAACCTCTTCATCGAAGCAAGCGATTAATAAAAAGAATTCTTTTTTTTAAGCTTTGTAGTGACAGAGTGGGGGAAAACCTGAAGGAAGAACTATTAACTATTAATAACAGAATATTAATAACATTGTGTTAACGTGGAAGAAGTATGCACTCTACTGAGTGTCCACTTGAATTTTTGCCCCGTTTGTGGCCTGCGCCATCAGATGACATCATTCATCATCTCGATAAATGTCTCTCAATCCAGATACCAAAAGAGAAAACGCTGGAAAATCTCAGCAGGTCTGGCAGCATCTGTAAGAAGAGAAAAGAGCTGACGTTTCGAGTCCAGATGACCCTTTGTCAAAGCTAAAAAGCATAGAAAGTTCCATCGCATTTGTTCCGATGATGCCACTTTCCAAAGTGGTGCTTCTAATATGTGCTCCTTTTTCCTCAACCGTGGATTCCCATCTACAGTTGTCAACAGGGCCCTCAACAGCGTGCAGTCCATTTCCCGTGCCACGACCCTCATCCCCTCCCCTCCCCTCCCTCCCAGAACAAGGATAGAGTCCTCCTTGTTCTCACATTTCACCCCGCCAGCCTCCGCAAGCAAAGCATAATCCTCTGCCATTTTCGCCAACTCCAGCATGATGCCACCACCAAACACATCTTCCCTTCACTCCTTCTGTCAGCATTCTGCAGAGACCGTTCCCTCCGGGATAACCTAGTCCACTCCTCCACTATACCCAACACCAACACGGGGCGGCACGGTAGCACAGTGGTTAGCACTGCTGCTTCACTGCTCCAGGGACCTGGGTTCGATTCCCGGCTTGGGTCACCATCTGTGTGGAGTTTGCACATTCTCCTCGTGTCTGTGTGGGTTTCCTCCGGGTGCTCCGGTTTCCTCCCACAGTCCAAAGATGTGCGGGTTAGGTTGATTGGCCATGCTAAAAATTGCTCTTGGTGTCCTGAGATGCGTAGGTTAGAGGGATTAGTGGGTAAAATATGTAGGGGTATGGGGGTAGGGCCTGGGTGGGATTGTGGTCGGTGCAGACTCGATGGGCCGAATGGCCTCTTTCAGTGCTGTAGGGTTTCTATGATTCTATGATTCTCTCCCGTCACCCATGGCACCTTCCCATGCAATCGCAGAAGGCGTAACACTTGTCCCTTTACCTCTTCTATGCTCACCATCCAAGGTCCAAAACATACATTCCAGGTTAAGCAGCGTTTCACTTGCACCTCTTTCAATTTGGTCTATTGCATTCGCTGCTCCCAATGTGGTCTCCTCTATATCGGAGAGACCAAGCATAGACTGGGTGATCGCTTTGCTGAGCACCTTCGGTCTGTGTGCAATCAGGACCCTGACCTTCCGGTTACTTGCCATTTTAACACATGATCCTGCTCCCATGCCCACATGTCTGTCCTTGGCTTGCTGCAACGTTCCAGTGAAGCTCAATGCAAACTGGAGGAATAGCATCTCATCTTCCGGCTAGGCACTTTACAACCTTCCGGTCTCAACATCGAATTCAACATCTTCAGATGATTTGCTCCACCCCACCTCGGCCCCCTTTGTTTTCATTCTATTTTATTTAATTTTTTACTGTTCTCTACCTTTTATTTCTTTATTGTCTTTCTTCATTTTTCTTTCCCCCCCCACTCTTCCCCCCACTTCATCCCCTTTCCTTACCTTACTCCCTCCCCCCCCCCGCTTTCCCTTTTCTACATTCTACCTCTGTCCCATTCCCCCCCTCACCCCCCCCCAAAAATCTTCATCTGTCACAGTTTACAGCTTCTCTGCTGTTTGGCCATTCACACCCTTCATTCTCTCTGTGGATAGCTATTAGCAGTCTTTTCCCCTGGTTTCTATCGCTATGACTCATCTTTCATTCCCTCCCCTGTAGTATAAATATCTCCTACTTTCTATGCCTTTTAGCTTTGACAAAAGACAAGGAACTCGAAACATCAGCTCTTTTCTCTCTTTACAGATGCTGCCAGACCTGCTGAGATTTTCCAGCATTTTCTCTTTTGGTTTCAGATTCCAGCATCTGCAGTAATTTGCTTTTATCTCAATCCAGATATCCTGGATTGCGTGAGGAAAGAAGAATCACGCCTACTTTCTGAGTTTAACATGAAGAATGTAATTTCTTGTACCACTCACCACCTGTGAATTCAGTGCATGAATTCCACTCTTGCTCAAGAACAGACAACACCTTTATCACCACAAAGTCAGCATCAATAGCATTCGGAAAGATCCAGACACATGAGACAACATTGATTGCTGTCTCTCTATTTTGCTCGGTCCTGGGGAGTTAATGAATTCAGAGATGTATTGGCCAGAGCATTATTCTCCTCCCACGCTGAGCTGCGAGTCAAATGATTAAAGACATCAGTGGCTGCTTGGAAACATCTGGATGTATGAAGATATAGGACTGTTGTCGCATGTACATCCACAGTAAAGCTGCTCCCCAGTTAAATAAAGGGTGCAAGTCAGGATCGACCAGTAAGCATGTTTCAAGGACAGTAGACTTCTCAGACACTTGACCCCAAATTGGGATCTCTAGAGTTATAGAATCACAAAATGGTTACAGCACAGAAGGTGACCATTCAGCCCATTGTGTCTATGCCAGCTTTCTTCCAGTCCCACTAACCCTATCCCCCAGCAAAAATCTTTCTTCTTCCCATTCCCTTTTGAAAGCCGCCACTGTGCTCTCAGCTGGTGCATCCCAGATCCTAACCACTCACTGCACAAATTGATTTTCCTCATGTCGCACTTTCTTCTTTTGCCATGAATGGCCATAAATCAGTGCCAGCTGGTTCTTGACCCATCTGCCAACAGGATCAGTTTCTCCCCACCCATTCTGTCTAGATCCCACTGAACCCTCGATCAAATCTTCTCTCTCGCATCTCTAGTGAAAAGAACAACCTCAGTTTCTACAACATATCCTCATTACTGAAGTTTCCCATCGCTGGGGCCATTCTCATTAATCTTTCCTGTTCCCTCACTGAAACATCCTTCTGAAAGTACTTCCTTGCTTTGTACGTTACGGGCGCGACCTTACCAGCTCTTCACACCACACTCCCGCTGCAGCAAAGGCGGGGAATTTGGTGCCCACCCAAATCTCTGTTCACTGCAGCAGGATGGGAAAATCCCCTTGGCATGAACGGTGGTAACATTCCAGTTTATACATCCAGCATCCCATACATCTTTCAAACCACGTTCTCAACCTGCCCTGTCGGAGTTTGTGCACGCTTACCCCCCGGGGTCTCTCTGCAACTCCTTTAGAATTGTACCCTTCATTTTATATTGTCTTTCCTCATTCTTCCGACTAAAATGAATCACCTCACACTTCTCTGCGCTAAATGTGATCGGTCATGTATCCAAAGAACAACAAGAACAAAGAACAATACAGCACAGGAACATCTGCAACACCAGGCCCTTTGGCCCTCCAAGCCCGCGCCACTCCCTGGTCCAAACTAGACTATTCTTTTGTATCCCTCCATTCCCACTCTGTTCATATGGCTATCTAGATAAGTCTTAAACGTTCCCAGTGTGTTTGCCTCCACCACCTTGCCTGGCAGCGCATTCCAGGCCCCCACCACCCTCTGTGTAAAATATGTCCGTCTGATATCTGTGTTAAACCTCCCCCCCTTCACCTTGAACCTATGACCCCTCGTGAACGTCACCACCGACCTGGGGAAAAGCTTCCCACCGTTCACCCTATCTATGCCTTTCATAATTTTATACGCCTCTATTAAGTCTCCCCTCATCCTCCGTCTTTCCAGGGAGAACAACCCCAGTTTACCCAATCTCTCCTCATAACTAAGCCCCCCCATACCAGGTAACATCCTGGTAAACCTCCTCTGTACTCTCTCCAAAGCCTCCACGTCCTTCTGGTAGTGTGGCGACCAGAACTGGATGCAGTATTCCAGATGCGGCCGAACCAACGTTCTATACATCTGCAACATCAGACCCCAACTTTTATACTCTATGCCCCGTCCTATAAAGGCAAGCATGCCATATGCCTTCTTCACCGCCTTCTCCACCTGTGACGTCACTTTCAAGGATCTGTGGACTTGCACACCCAGGTCCCTCTGCATATCTACACCCTTTATGGTTCTGCCATTTATCATATAGCTCCTCCCTACATTATTTCTACCAAAATGCATCACTTTGCATTTATCAGGATTGAACTCCATCTGCCATTTCTTTGCCCAAATTTCCAGCCTATCTATATCCTTCTGTAGCTTCTGACAATGCTCCTCACTATCTGCAAGTCCTGCCAATTTTGAGTCGTCCGCAAACTTACTGATCACCCCAGTTACACCTTCTTCCAGATCATTTATATAAATCACAAACAGCAGAGGTCCCAATACAGAGCCCTGCGGAACACCACTAGTCACAGGCCTCCAGCCGGAAAAAGACCCTTCCACTACCACCCTCTGTCTTCTGTGACCAAGCCAGTTCTCCACCCATCTAGCCACCTCCCCCTTTATCCCATGAGATCCAACCTTTTTCACCAGCCTACCATGAGGGACTTTGTCAAACGCTTTACTAAACTCCATATAGACGACATCCACGGCCCTTCCCTCGTCAACCATTTTGGTCACTTCTTCAAAAAACTCCACCAGGTTAGTGAGGCATGACCTCCCTCTCACAAAACCATGCTGACTATCGTTAATGAGTTTATTCCTTTCTAAATGCGCATACATCCTATCTCTAAGAATATTCTCCAACAACTTCCCCACCACGGACGTCAAGCTCACCGGCCTATAATTACCCGGGTTATCCTTCCTACCCTTCTTAAATAACGGGACCACATTAGCTATCCTCCAATCCTCTGGGACCTCACCTGCGTCCAGTGACGAGACAAAGATTTGCGTCAGAGGCCCAGCGATTTCATCTCTCGTCTCCCTGAGCAGCCTTGGATAGATTCCATCAGGCCCTGGGGATTTGTCAGTCTTTAAATTCTCTAACAAACCTAACCTAACAAACCTATCCACTCATTCCACCAGCCTATCTGTGTCTTCTTGAAAAGAAAATCCCAGACAGAATGGTCTTGCTGCAGAGAGCCAGTTGAGCTGATAACCATTTGCACTGGTATTTTTGTAGCATTCACGCTGCTAATTCTATCTTCACTGTCATTCTCCTCAAAGTACAGGAACAGCGGAAATATAAGACAAACATCCGTTGTTTTCCTAAAAGTAGCTCTTTTATTACATTAACTACAAAATTATAAGGAGTAACCTTTCAATACACAGATTTTATATATTGTAAGTTATTTCTAGCCAAAACCGACCACAGAAAATAGTTGAGACCAAAATGTTGTGTGATTTCAAGAAGAAATTAGGTATAGCTATTGGGGCGAAAGGGATTAAGGGACCTGGGAGGAAGGGGGAATCAGGATATTGAATTTGATGATCAGCCATGATCATAATGAATGGTGGAGCAGGCCTGAAGGGTCGAATGGCCTCCCCCTGTGTCTAGTTTCTATGTTTCTATGACCACTGATCTTCCTAAATCAATATTGTACCTGATATCGTCACCTTTATAACAGCAGTTTTTTCATACAATTAAATGGGCTAAAATTTTGGGAAATCTTGGGGATCATTAAACCACATTCTACCTTAATCTGCAAAGTCTGGGTGAATTCTCAGTAGATTTCTCACTTACACGAGGTACTGGAGGGAAGTCATGGCAGTCAGTTTTTTTTGGAAAACAGAATTTCAGCAGAAAGCCAACACTTGCCAGACTGTCTCCAAATTGCTTTGAAACAGGCAGTTTCTGAAGGAAGACTCCCTTCCTTATAGTTAACCTTGATGTGTTGTCTTAGACTTGACAGCAAGGCATTAGAGGCATTTTAAGTTGAGTTCATGTACATGCTGAATGGAGATAGGAAAAACTCAGTCTCTGCTGTGAATCTTGACTTGTCGAAATGGGGTTGACACAATTTTTTTGAACTCAAGGCAGCTCCTGGATGCTTTGTACAACTTGTTGTCTGAAATTTGGGATTAATTTTACATCAAACTGGTTCTTATGCTCTGCGTACCCCATCCCTGCTTGAAATGCCAAGTTTCCTTTTGATCTTATTAACTCTGCTGGTTACGTCTTTGTGTTTCAAGACTGGAGGATGATTTTTAAATAATAATAATTATGATGCATTTAGTATCAACCTATTCCATTTCATTGGACAAGACAGTTCACAAAACCTGAGCACTCTGTGTTGGAAAACTGAGGGGAGCTCAACCTGATTTTCTAGGAATAAATACATATCTAATTCAAATGTATAATTCCCATTTGTCAACCAGTAAGAGTTAATGCACTCAGAACTCATGCTTACTGGCAGATAAATCTCTGTTGTGTGGTCAAAAGAGTGTAATGAGTTTGACCTACATAACTGGAGCCTATCTTCCAGTAACTGAGAGTTTTAAGGCTTTTGTGGCTTAAGCTGTGGTTAAGCGTATTTTAGTATATTTGTAATTAGTGTGCGGTCTACTTTATGCTCAAGGAGTATTGCGTTTTTTGCTATATTGCATCCAGCATTGCTGAAAAAAGGAGCGATACTGTCAAACCTTTTCGTCTTGTGATGCAGCAGTGTGGTTTATGAATTTCAATGCTGGTGTGTATGCCTGCGAACTGTCCCAGTGGCCAGTGGATTGGATGAAATAGCATGTGAAATAGCCTGTTCGCAAGAGGCAATGTACTGAACCTAGAACCATAGAAATGTTACAGCACAGAAGGAGACCATTCGGCCCATCTTGTCCATGCCAGCTCCAGGACATCCAGATGCTCTTTCTAACCCCACTGTTCTGCACACAGTCCATAGTTCTGTAGCTTACAGCACTTAAGGTGCAGATTCAAGTCCTTTTTAAAAGGGTTTAGGGCTTCTGTACACAACCAGCCAGTACTTGCAAAACTCACAACACAGTGTCCAATATTAGATGTGATTCTGTGATCGGACAACACTTGCTAAACAATTCTTAGTGTGCAATGAATTACACTGACAACCAATTTAAGATTATCAGACAGACTGGCAGTGTGGCTCACTTACTCACATTCTCCATGGCAATGCCTCTACCAATCAGAGTCTACTTGACAACCAATCAGCACTCTCTTCTCATACAGTATAAATTGTTGTTTCTTTATAATTGGTGTTCTTGTGAATCTGTTTTGATGAGTGCAAGTGTAAGAGGAATTTTCTGAGGTTTCCCCTGGGGTGCTCTGTACTTGTTGAACCTCATTCAACCAATACATAGACTGCGAAAGACAGTACATAGTTAAAGAATGAAAAGAAATTTATTTGCTAATGCATGCATCAGGAGAGAGACACAGTCAATGAGGGTTACCTGTCCTCTCTGAGCTAATATTGCAAGGTAAAATTATATTATTCTGAACATTTCACTGTCCCACCCAGTCTTGTCAATCAAAACTGGAGGGCCCAATCACAACATTACTCGTTCCATTATTCCCTTAGCCAATAACGTTCCACCTGTCAACAGGAGTGGGAGATTATTAGCTTATTGCCCATGTAGGTTCCTTCCCCTTTACCTAGGAAACCTAACCCACGTCATTAGCAGTGTCCTAGGCTATTATTAACATCTGTGATTTTTAATTGGTGAAAGGAGTCACTCTTTTGCTTGTACTAGGGCCTCCTCAATCAGCTGGAAGACTGCTCCAGCCTCGTTATCCATGAATGAATTCACTCCCTGAAATAGCAGGCCTATTAAACTTGCTTTTCGCATATCCAAAAACAGATAACACCCTAAAAGACAAAAAAAAACAGACAACAGAAGCTGGCTTTCTATGCTCCATTGCATTAAAAGAATTTGGCCTGCCTACCACTGTGTTTCCCATCATGCAGCATTCAAAATGAAGCTGAGCAAGGCTCACAATACATATATATTGAAAATACAGCTTAAGCTTATAATACTTGGTTAATTTGTGGTTATACAGTTTATAATGTCTTTGCAGTTTATAATACCTTTGCATATTTTGCTCCAGGCACATTGTGAATTCTCACTATATATATAAGGCATTTTATAATTACCTTAACCTAGTCTATTTATTATAGTAAAACTAAAATGAAGGGCCTCATACTAAGAATTCCATACTATCTCCCCTCTGCAAGGCAAAACGTTTTGACAGCATGGATGGAGCTTTATGATTGTGGCAGAGTGTGGCAGAGGATGGGAAAAGCGGCATGGCACCAATGGCCGATTTCTCCACCATAGCGTCAGGAAGATAATGCAAAAAACTTGAAGAGGCAGGTCCAACGACATCACGCTGGCTCTGATTGTTGCTGTGGGCTGCAGTTCACCAAAAATTAGGATCACAAGGACCTCCAAAAAGACATCAGGAAATTGATGTGATCTGTTGTTTCTCCATCTCTGCCAAGGAGAATGAAAAGGGAATCCATGTGAATGGAAGCTGCTGCCTTTAAGATCTACAGTTGTTCCCTAATTCCCAACCAAGATAACAGCAGGCTCCTGCTCTAATCCAGACTGGAATAGGAAAACCTATTCTTCAACATTGCATCTATGCAGTTGTTATGTATTGTAAACCAATGCATCTGTTTGATTAGTCACGTGATGTGTAGTGACAGCATCAGAGACATTTGTGGGTTTTCCTCTCTCTTTCATCCTGGACTGTAAGCAAATGACACCCATCTGATAAAATTCGACTAACTGGGAAAGTAAACCACCAAGTGGCAACCTTCTATCTTGCTGTACAAGTGAGATGACCACCTTAATATACAACAGTAAAAGATATAACTGGTGATGAGGTGTGTTTTCCAGCAAGATTAGGAACAAAAAACAGTTTTAGACAAAACTGGCGATGAGAAGCATTTTCCAACAAAACAGTTAAAACAAATCAGCTCAAACCTGAACCTGGCATCTCGAAAGTATTTCCAGAAGCCCACACCACCATCAATTGTTTTACGGTAAAAGTGACTGAGGGAATTGGATATTAGTAAAAGCTACGAGTAGCAATTACTTTTTAAAAGTACTCCGGACCGAGGCCAACTTTTTTTCCTCTCTCGACTGCAACCCTGGAGGAAAGAGAGAGTTGGAGGCGGGAAACCAGAAAAAAATATAAGCCAGTGAATTGACTGCAAAACAGGTCCAATTGATACAACAAAAAGAACAAAAAAAAACCCTTCCAAAAATCAAGGAAACTCTTAGAATTACTGAGTTGGCTGCTTTTAAAAGAAATTACTTTACTTACCTGTAAACCTCTGTAGACTCTTCTGAACTGCAAGAGAGTCTACATTCTTTTTTAAAAAAGAGAAAGCTGCAATTCCCGAAATAAAGTTATACCAACAAAACCAAGCGAGAATTAATGCTTAAATCTTCTTGTTTTGGATTAGATTGGTGATTGCATATTAAAAAAAGTATAGTTCCAAAAAAACGCAACAAATTTAATGAAGCAACAAAAGAAAGAATACAAATTGAAAAGGAAGAGAAAAGAAATAAGAGGGATGGAAGTTAAAGAAGTAACATGACCTAAGAATCGGTAACTGCAAAGGCAGGCAAAGGCCTGAAAACGTGGAATGCTTATGAAGAGAGATTTCAAAGTTATCTTGCAGCAAACAAGATACTGGATCGACTTAAATTAGTTACTTTCCTTAGTGTAGTAGGTCGTAAAACCTTTACACTACTACAGAGTCTTGTCCATTCCAAAAACCTGGTGGAAAAACCTATGCGGAAATGACCAAGATTCTCAAAAATCATTTTTAGCCTAAACCACGAATAATTGTTGAGAAAATCAAACTCCATTGATGGAGCTAGGAAGAGGGTGAAAATATATTGCAATTTGTAGCAATATGAAGAAGGCTAACGAAGAATTGTGTGTTTGGGTTGATCCTCGTAGACAGTCTGCGAGACAGACTTGTTTGTGGACTTCAAAATGAAGCAATTCAAAGATGATTGCTCACCAAAAGCACTTTAACACTAAAACTAGCAGCTGAGATCATGGTATCCATGGAATTCATAGAATCATAGAATCCTTACAGTGCAGAAGGAGGCCATTCAGCCTATCAAGCCTGCACTGATAATAGTCCCACCTAGGTCCTATCCTCATAACACTGCATATTTACCCCACTAATCCCTCTAACACTAAGGGACAATTTAGCATGGCCAATCCACCTAACCTGCACATTTGTGGCCATGAAAGAAGCTTCCCAAATTGGAGCTGGAGCCATAATACATACAATTGGAACTGACAGAAAGAAATCTCTTAAAATGCAAGCATTCCACAGGTTTGATCTTGTGGGACACTCTGCTCATGAATGTTGGAGTAGAAAAAATAAATGTGGAAGCTGTGGCAAGGAAGGCTACATAACAAAGGTATGTTCAACTGACTTCTCAAACCCCAAACGTGTGCAAATGCAAGAACACATCAAGATCTACAAAAGAGATCTACAAGATGTTTGATGAAGATAAAAATTCCCAAGACGATGCCATCTTAGAGAAGATCCAAGAACTTAAACCAAGTGTCCTATCCATGCAAGGGGATACACAAATGTTCTGGGTTCATCCAAAGTTAAATGGGAAAGAAGTAAAGATGGAACTAGATGCAGGAGTAGCTGTCTCACTCATCACAGGAAATATATATAATCAGAAGCTCAAACATTTACCCCTGAAACCATCAAATGTAATCCTGTGGATTTATAGAATGATAGAATCCCTACAGTGCAGAAGGAGGCCATTCAGCCCATCGAGCCTGCACTGACAACAATCCCACCCAGGCCCTGTGTATTTAACCTGATATTCCCCTGATCCGAGGGGAGGAATTTTCCCATCCCGCCTGCCGCGGAAATCATAACAGAAGGTGGGTGGTGGGAGGGAGAGAGGTGGGTGGAGGGGGGGTGGACAGACCATGCAAAGGTCTGTTGGCCTCAGGTGAGATTTTATGGACCGAGGATGTTGTTCCATTGAAAGGATATATCATGGTTCAAGTAGAAGCTAATAATCAATCAGCAGAATAGGCTAGATTCTTTGGAAGACCATGGTTAAACAAAACCAAACTTAACCGGGGAGTCCATTGTCTAACTATTGAAGTAAAGGGGGAGGAATGTTATGTATTGTAAACCAATGCATCTCTATTTGATTAGTTATGTGACATGTTGTGATGTCATCAAAGACATTTGTAGGTTTTTCCCTCTCTTCCATCATGGACTGCAAGCAAACAGCACCTATCTAATAAAGCTCAACTTACTGGTTAACTAACCCACCATGTGGCAACCTTTTCATTCTTTCATCTTGCTGTGCAAATGAGCTGACCACGTTACTATGTAACAACAGTGAATATCAACAAGCTCTGAGGGGCATCATAACTAAACCCCATTCCATCCTCATTCACTGGCAACACGTACAGATTTTCTTGCCTGGGTTCGGAGTCCGAACCTTGGCAGGTTTGCCCCTTCTTTAAGCTAATGATGTCGTGACAAATTATATTATGTTGGCTGGCGGCACAGTCTAGTGACAAGAATTTTCTCGTCTCCACAGCTTAGCTTTGCACTGGGTGGTGGATTTAGCAGCTGAAACAGCAGGAGAGCTCTACTTTGAGAGCTTAACCTGTTTCCTCTGTGCCCGAGCATTCTTCAACTGATGCTTAAATGGGAAGCGTGTGAAAAAATGTCTCCAGGAGATAGTGTCAAACATATTTCAAAGAGATGTGTCCCTTCCTATACATGGAGATCTTTGTTCTTTCTGTCTCCTCCGATTTTAGTGCAATTTGCTCTTCATTTTTAAGTAACCCTGAAGTCCCTTCCTTATGAGTTGCTGATAGACTGCTCGTAAATAATGAAGAACGGGATAATGGAGGGGTGGAAGCAACACGACTCTGAGCAGTAATTTGACTGAGTTCAGATGATGTCTGAAACCCCGGGAGTAAAGGCTCATCTTTAACACTGTCAGTGATAGGATTGGAGCATTGAAAGCGTTTCCTGGTATTTGTCCTCTTTCTGTTTTCTGTGGGGCATGTGTTCTTTTTCGGTCAGCTTGTGTGCTGGCAGTCGCTTGTTAATATGGGTGCCAAATGTTAGCAGGGAGGCCAAATGCCTTGAAATATGATGTTGAGCGCACAACATTATGAACAATTGCTGTGGGTTTAGGAAGAAATGATTTGTGGTTTGACTGCCGATAAATACAGTAGCCATTGCGTACCTTTTTAAGAAAAAACGATTTGGGTGAATGTACAGTTCTGCTGCGATAGTAAATAACAATTAACATATTCATCATTTTTTTAATTGGAAGAAACCACTGCAGAAATTGCGGAGTCATATGCCCTTTACTTGGCCCCAGATTTACAGGGTATTTAGTACATAAATAATCACACTTTCTTCTGTCTGATTTTCAACCTTGCTCTTGCAGAGACACTGACTCATCCTGAGATATGGTTCCATGGGTGTCAGCCACCTTCCAGTACTTCACCTATATGCCATCCTTTATGTGAGAGCCTTGACAGTGAATGTCAGCAGGCAATTTGACCATGGGCTAATTGACAGCTGTTGAATAATGGATGAAAGCATTGTGCAGCCTGATGTTATCCCCACCTAATGTCGATGCAAATACTTTGCAGCGTTATTCACCAGGCAGCCGTCAGAAGAGAGATCCTTTTAAAATATTTTTAAAAATCTATTATCATTACATCTTTGTCTATATGGCAAAATTCTCCGAAAGGGATGTGAAAGTTGAATCAGCCGTGCCAGAAGCTGTTTGTGAGGTGTGTTTTGTTTGTGCCCAGCTGCTGGTGGATTAGAATGCTGACACTTTCTCGCAGTCACTCGTCAGCTCCGACAGAATTTCCAGCCCCTCGCTGAGGAAACATCATGGTTGCTGGTATGTACACTAAAGAGAACACGCCAGTGTGTCGTAGCAGTGGAGAGAACAGCTGCAACAGGACAAAATGATGAATTTAAGAGTATTTCCACTGATTGTTTGGGAAAGGTTGCAGTTATGATGTGCGCAAGGCTGACTATTTAGGCGTTGTAACTCTGGGATATTGTAGGGAGAAATCTTACCAAAAAATGGCAGAATGCTGGTTCCAGCACGAAAAACAGATTGATTCCTGCCAATGGCGCCAGTGTGATTTTGGACCGAATCTTATTAAAGTTTAAATTTATTAAGTTTATTTATTAGTGTCACAAATAGGCTTACATTAACACTGCAATGAAGTTACTGTGAAAATCCCCTAGTCATCACACTCTGGTAGCACCTGTTCCAATACACTGAGGGAGAATTTAGCATGACCAATCCACCTTTCGGACTGTGGGAGGAAACCGGAACACCCAGAAGAAACCCACGCAGACACAGGGAGAACGTGCAGACTCCGCACAGTGACCCAAGCTGGGAATTGAACCCGGGTCCCTGGCACTGCGAGGCAGCAGTGCTAACCACTGTGCCACTGTGCCGTCCCTGATCTTATGCTGAATCTTATGCCTCATTAGTGAAAATCTTTATGCCCACAAGAATCACACCGCGCCAGCGGCATGTTCCCTCTGATTTGCCCGCCTGCAACAACTTAACCACTGCAATTACCGGGGAACTCCACATTAACAGCTCCCCGGCACTCTCCTGCACTTGTTTCAGAACAACGGTGGGGGGTGGCAGGCATGAAGGCCGCACGTCAGTTTTCAGAGCGAGCCCTCATCAGGATGCTGGATGGAGTGGAGAGAGGCAGCACACACTCTACCCCAGCCCCAGGAGACGCTCTTCCAGCAGGGTCAACACCCCAGCCTGAGATGCAGTGGCAGCCCTGGTCAGTGCAAGTGCATTCCATGGGAGGAAGGGACAGCAGTGTTGGAAGAAGATGAACAATCTTCTTCATTCAGCCAGGGTATGTGAACCATCCTCAGTCTTCCACTGGACTCCCTCACACAGGCTCCCACCTCCAACTCCATCTCTCGCTCAGCAACCTCGCAGGTTGCCAACACCAGGCCCTCCCCTCCCATCCACAATCAGCATGTTCCTGAAAATGGCTGCTATGCTCCTCACACTCCAGCTCCCACTCAGGCCCCACACCTGCCACACCTCATCGCCATCTTAAATCTCATCACCTTCACGCCTGCACTATTCCTATCTGTGTAATTGCAGGACAAACTCAACCACAACAAGCGTGAGCGGGCGCAGCCAGCTGGCATCATGCCAAGCTCAGAACTCTCACGCGTTTCGAGGAGTGAACCCTCAAGCTGGCCAGGGAGAAGGAAGATTGTGGTGAAGTCGGGGCAGCAGATCAATGTGAGAAATCCTAAGATACACTGTCATTCCTCAAGTCCCAAAGTGAGTCATGAAAGTTCCCTCCATATTCCCTGTCATGCACTGATGCCATGTACCTTCTCTTGCAGGCCAATCAGCCAAACAGTCTGGACCACCTTCACGCCCCCTGGACCCACTAGATACAAGTGGCTCCAAGGGAGACTTCTCCAACCCCACCATGGAAGAGGCGTCATAGCTGTCACTTGTACCCGGCACTATCACAGTTACTCACCTCGATGGGTTCACTAAGTAGGCAAGCCTCTGGATCATTCACTGGTGATCACCTCATATTTGCGAAAGGATATATTGGCCTTGGAGGGAGTGCAGAGAAGGTTTACCAGGTTGATACCAGAGATGAGGGGTGTTGATTATGAGGAGAGGCTGAGCAGATTGGGTTTGTATTCGTTGGAATTTAGAAGGCTGAGGGGGAATCTTATAGAGACCTATAAGATAATGAAGGGGCTGGATAGGGTAGAGGTGGAGAGATTCTTTCCACTTAGAAAGGAAACTAGAACTAGAGGGCACAGTCTCAAAATAAAGGGGGGTCAGTTTAGGACAGAGTTGAGGAGGAACTTCTTCTCTCAGAGGGTGGTGAATCTCTGGAATTCTCTGCCCACTGAAGTGGTGGAGGCTACCTCGTTGAATATGTTTAAATCACGGATAGATGGATTCCTGATCGGTAAGGGAATTAGGGGTTATAGGGATCAGGCGGGTAAGTGGAACTGATCCACTTCAGATCAGCCATGATCTTATTGAATGGCAGGGCAGGCTCGAGGGGCTAGATGGCCTACTCCTGCTCCTATTTCTTATGTTCTTATGTTCTTATGAAAATCCACAAAGTTAAACTTTATTTATTAGTCACAAGTTAACATTGCAATGAAGTTACTGTGAAAATCCCCTAGTCGCCACACTCCGGCGCCTGTTTGGGTACACTGAGGGAGAATTTAGCATGGCCAGTGCACCTAACCAGACTGTTTCAGACTGTGGGAGGAAACCGGAGCACCCGGAGGAAACCCACGCAGACACGGGGAGAATGTGCAGACTCTGCACAGACAGTGACCCAAGCTGGAATTGAACCTGGGTCCCTGGTGCTTGGAGGCAGCAATGCTAACCACTGTGCCACCGTGCCACCCAACAGACGGAGACAGTGATGTCCCAGGGAACTGGCACTCAGAAGGATATTGGAGGCCAGGATTCTGCTGAACCCTTGGCCAATGATGTGCCCCTGGGCCCAGTCATCGCATAGTGCTGGAGCTGCAAAGGCAGAGTGACGAATATTGGGAAGGGGTGATAGAATCCCTGCTTAGATTGAAAGACCGACTGGAGGAGTCCCATCACCTTCTATCCGAGTACATGGTGCCATCACTCCTGTGCAATGAGGCCCACACTGCGAGGGTGGCATCTGCAGTGGAGATCTTGGTGCAGGACATGCATCCCATGGCAGGAGATGTCCACACCATGGCTCAACGCGTGAGCTCCATGGTTCAGGGTTCCAACTGCATGGTGCAGGCACTGGTAGGAATCCACGAGTGTCAGTGTCAGAGGATGGCAGGGTTTCTGGATCTCACTCCAGCTCCACTTCTAACTCACAGAGGAGCACAGGGGGACTGGATCTCAAAGGGAAAGGGCTCTGCAGGGGTACAGCCTGGGGTTCTCCAGCCAGGGGATCCTAGGCATCTCCACCCCATATGACATCCCCCTCCCTGTGAGCGACATACCTCCAGCCCTCGACACTGAGGAGGGAAGCAGTCAAACATCCATGCTGTCTGAAAGCAGGCCTGGACCCTCAAGGTCCCTCAAGCTTGCGGCCCCCAAAGGGACGACCGCCAAGGTCATCTCAGGCAACAGGATGTGGAAGTCAGCAGGCTGCCTCAGCCTCAGCTGTGGATCTTAGGGATAGAAACATTGATACATAGAAACTAGAAGCAGGAATCGGCCTTTGGCCCTTCGAGCCTGCTCCACCATTCATTTTGATCATGGCTAATCATCAAATTCAATGTCTTGAACCCCCTTCCCCCCATATCTCTTGATTCCTTTAGCCCCAAGAGCTATATTTAATTTCTTTTGAAATCAGGCAAAGTTTTGGCCTCAATTACATTGTGTGGTAGTGAATTCCACATATTCACCATCCTCTGGGTGAAGAAATTTCTCCTCACCTCAGTCTAAAAGGTTTACCCGTTATCTTCAAACTATGACTCCTAGTTCTGGACTCCCCCACCATCGGGAACATTCTTTCTGAATCTACCCTGTATAACCCTGTTAGAATTTTATAAGTTTCTATGAGATCCCCTCTCACTCTTCTAAACTCCAGTGAATGGAATCCTAACCGACTTAACCTCTCCTCATATGACAGACCGCCATCCCAGGAATCAGCCTGGTAAACCTTCACTGTACTCTCTATATAGCAAGGACATCCTTCCTCAGAATAAGGACAACAAAACTGCACACAATTCTCCAGGTGTGGCCTCACCAATGCCTATACAATTGCAGCAAAACATCACTATCCCTATACTCAAATCCTCTCGCTATAAAGGCCAACATACCATTTGCCTTCTTTACTGCCTGCTGTACCTGCATGCTTACTTTCAGCGACTGATGCATGAGGACACCAAGGTCTTGCTGAGTATCCACCTTTCTCAATTTATACCCATTTAAATAATAATCTGTCTTCCTATTATTGCTACCAAAGTGGATAACCTCACATTTATCCACATTATACTGAATTTACCGTGCATATGTCCACACACTCAGCCTGTCCAAATCCCGCTGAAGCATCTCTGCATCCTCCTCACAGCTCACCCTCCCACCCAACTTCGTATCACCTGCAAATTTGAAGATAATACATTCAGTTCCCTCTTCCCAATCATTAATATATAATGTGGACAGTTGGGGTCCTAGCACAGATCCCTGCAGATACATCTGGATGCATTGGAAGGAAGATTAAGAAATCGTTGCTCTTAGTGGGCATGGGTGAATATAGGTTCTAGTGTAAATAGGTCACCATTTTGTTTTGAACGTTTGGCAATAAACTTCACTTTGTTCACCAACAGAGCCTCCACCCTGTCAGTTCATGCCACCAGGCTTGGGGGAACCACTGCATCACCCGACGCCTCATCCCTGTGGAGTGTGAGAATGCAGTGCTATGTCCCTCCCACACTGGTGATGCAGTAAGGAGGTGCTGCTGCTGGCAGGCCCCACCCCCACCCCCCTGGAGGCCACCCCTCAACCCTCATCCATGAAAGGGTGAACTCCCCATTCCATCAAAGCGCATCCCACTCATGTCTAACAGTGTTCTCTAGTGATCATGAGGCCAAGAGCTGTCGAGGTTCTGCCAGGCTGCCCACCTCAGCTGTAAGTTGGATGTGAACACCAGAACCTTGACATGAGTGGGGCCTGTAGGAGCTGATGCTGCATATTTCTGTGTCCTATGATAAGCACATTCGATGGCTGGACACGTGCAGCTCTCTGTTAGACAGGAGTCAGACATATCGCTGAGGATGAGAGGAACATTGCTCTGTCCTCAATACAATTCATCAACATTCTCCTGCAGAGTCCTGCCAATAGCTTCAGTATCCTGCCCATGACGCCTGGCAACAGCATGGGAGCAGATGTTAGTCCCCGCGGTGGGAAAGCTATTTATTCACTAGTTCTGCTCATCCCGTAGCGAGACGCTATGAAGCCATCCCGAGAGAGTCGGCCCAGTCGGGCCCCTATCCATTGCTCGGGGCTCTTACGCCTCCTCCTCGATGTGGCCACCTTCACTGCCCTCCTCGACATCCTCCTCAACCGAGGAGATGTGCTGCTCCTCCATCTCCTCCAGGTCCAGATCATCTCCCCACTGCAGCACCACATTGTGGAAAGCACAAAAGACTACAACAATGCAGGAGACCCTCTGGCAGCTGTACTGTCGGGTACACCCCAATTGGTCCAGGCACCAGAATGGCATCTTTAGCAGGTCAATCGCCTGCTCAATCAGCATGTACATTGCAGCATGAGCCTTGTTGTAACGAGTCTCAGGTGTTTGTGGCCTCCACACTGGCATCATCAGGGCGTACCTATCCACGAATAGGGACGCGCTGTCCCTAAGGAGCCATTGCTCCAGCCGCTGCTCTCCCTTGAAGACAGCTGAGATCTGAGAGTGTCCAAAGATGTAGCTTTCACAGACATTCCCTGGGAAATGTGCACACACCTGCATGAAGAGCATCATGTGGTCACAGACGAGCTGCACATTGAGGGAGGAGTATCCCTTGCGGTTCAGGAGTGGCGGCGCATGGCGCCATAGAGCGCGCAGGGCCACATGGGAGCAGTCAATCAAACCTTGCACCTGGGGCAAGCCTGCTAAGCAGGCAAAGCCCATGGCCCTGGTGTCTTGGCTCACCTTGTCCTGGTCCAAGTTACTCATATACAAGTGAGTCCTTGCACTCAGGACATTTGTAACCTCCCAGATACATCTGTGTGCGGTCGACCAGTAGATGCCACACAGGTCGCCCATGCTGTCCTGGAATGAGCCACTCGCATAGAAATACAGAGCGGCTGTGAGTTTAAGGGCCACAAGCAGTGGGTATCCTTCCGTTCCACGTGTTGCCAGCTCTTGCAAGCCCTGGCAGAGATTGTCCATCATTCCCCGGGACAGATGGAGCCTTCTACGGCACTGAATCTCTGACATTTTCAGGTACGATGACCGATGTTGGAATCCCTCGGTCAGTACCTACGAGGCTCATGTATCTGTGATGAAGCTCTGGGAACAGCGACAGGCCCACCCTCATCCTCCTCCGCAGGGCGCTGGTCCTAGCCAGGTGCCGCAGCACATCAGTGTCTCTGCCAATGCTCTATGGCAGTAAGTAGGACAGATAACTCGACAGGCTCCATGATCCTCCAGACCATGCACTGTATGGAAGAGAAGACCACAGTGAGGTATAAGGATTCGTGAGCAAGTCCTGACCCTCCTCTCTCGATTCCTCTGGGTCTACAACCCAATGGCAGCACATTGAGCTGGTGCCTCAACGCCAAGCCTCACACCCTCCACTCTGACACTAAAGCTACATCTCCACTTTCTGGTCTCTGTCAACTCCAGCAGGATGCAACATATGAATCCACCAGGGTCTCAGTGACACAAAATGCCTGCATTCCCCCAATCCCCAAGCCCCTCCTAAGAAACCTGGCGTCACGTTAGAGGGCAGTTGAGTGGCTGTATATGACCAGTGTTTGCATCCTGACAGGGGACCTCACTAATGCACCCCAACATGATCTCGATTGGGGTGCATAATGATAGATATCACCATCACGTCTTGCATCAGGGTCCACATCAGCGTTAGCTGTGTGGGTGTGCAGCCTTTCTGGAAATGCTTGGGACATATGCTTTCAAAGGGTTAACAGTTGACCTCCACTAGATGGCAGTGCTGTTTGGCTGTACAGCATATATTGGCATAACCACTGGTAAGGGGAGGCTGGGTGGCTGTTCAGCCAAGTGTCTGCCTCTTGTGGTAGACGAGGCACAGCCGAAACATGAGGCCAGCAATTAGCACATCCGGTTAATTCCCAGAGTGCACCCTGTTTCTCCCAGGTCATAAGAGGTGCAGAACTGAGCAGCCTCCCATGACCCACTGAGATCGACCCTTACACACAAGCACCCCAGACAATGGTTTTGGACTTCTGGGCAGCTTCTCCCTTTGTCCTCACACCATTACCTGAGCGTGGGTTCCAGTCACGTTGCAGTCATTCTCCTCTGAGTGCGAGGCCTTTCAGGCTGCATGACCCCAGGATTGCAGGCCATTCCCGATTCTCCCACTCTGCCCTGACAGCCCAGCCTCGAATGAGACCCCACCCAGATAACTCCCAGTCGCTCCTAGTGCTGAACCGCTTGTGTCCAAGCCCACCCATCCTCTTGCCAGCCCCCACTAAGGAAAGACACTCAGAGGTGAAGGTGCCAGGTTCACGCTTACACAGAGTTGTTATAAGTGGTGCTTGTGTGACGCCTGCTGAATATCCAGTGAGGGGGTGGTGGGGGTGCGGGAGGGGGGGGGGGGGGGGTGCGGGAAGGGGGGGGGGGTGCGGGTGGAGGGGGGGGGGAGGGGAATGTCCCAAAGAGAGTGCTCACTAATGACATGATAATGTATTAAAATAAGCTTTGTCAGGTGCCGCGGCATGTTTCAGGCCACTTCACCAGCGAAGAGGCTGGAAGATCGGAACTCAGGAGCACGCTGGCACGGATCGCATTTTCCAAGTCTTTCGGGATTTTGAGCATGAGCCGACATTCCCGTGGACAGAGTGTGGGCTCCAAATCGCCCCCGTCATCTCCAATCATAGCATTGACGGAGACCAGTAGAATCTCCCCCACCCTATACCCTACTGCTGACAACTCCAATATTCCAGTCCTCTGGGCATTTTACATTGCTTCCACCAGCATTGCAGCGGGAGACTGGGAAAAAGACCACAGAAATTCAGGGATCTAATTTAAATTGTGACTTTTGTATTCCAGGGAGAAAGGAACTGAGACTTGAAAAGACATTTCAAATATTCTATCAATGTAAGTAATGATTCAGTGCATCATTCGGTGGGCCGGAGTTTTGTTTGGGGGTCAGATTCCGAATATTGGATGAATTTCCAGGTCTTGAACCTACATTGCTTTGGCACCTGATGCAATCGTTGACCAGCTAGCCAGCCAGTGTACAGGGTGCAGAACTGTCCAATTCAAGGTAGTGGTTTGCCTCCTGAGGCTTGAGGGCGATTATGAGGGTATACAGCAATGACACATATGCAGCCCCGCTGTCCAAGATGAGAGCTGCCGAGGCGAGTAAGAAACAAGAGAGTGCCTCATTATGGAGGCACCTTTTGAACAGATTTCCAGATTTCTTTCTCCTTAAAAAGACCTCAGGATGGCTGCAACTATTGCCAAACAGCTATGATGGGTGCTGGGGGGAGTGGGGAGAGTTTGGCATCCTCTAACTGAATGGAAAGTTGGCCACCCCACCCGCCCCAGGTCTGCCAATAGAAAGTTTCTTTCATCCTCTGGTCATGTTTGGTCTCTGTGGGTTGCCCACAAGCCAATGGAAAA
The DNA here is from genome assembly GCF_964213995.1 of Mustelus asterias. Taxonomy (NCBI): domain Eukaryota; kingdom Metazoa; phylum Chordata; class Chondrichthyes; order Carcharhiniformes; family Triakidae; genus Mustelus; species Mustelus asterias. The sequence continues at coordinate 47,856,426 of NC_135815.1, read as the reverse complement.
TTCCAGTCCACTTCTGAGTGGCCTTGTTAGGCCATTTAATTATTATAATACCTACCTGCTGTTTGTGGGCAAGTATCTGTCTCTCCCACGCAACCCCCTCGATCCCCCTGGAACGTCAGAACATTGGCAGGAGACTGGCACCCTGGTCAATGTCAGGAAATTACAAGCCTGTTCGCCTCCATCCCATCTCTGAGGACATTTAAAAATTTGACCTCTTGTGGCCCAGGTCTTCTGGTCTCTGGACAGTTGGAGACCAGCCATACCCTGGAGGATATGCTATTGAGCCCTTGGAAGTCCTATTGGAAGGACTTTGTGCCAAATTCCTGGCAAGCGTGAACTTGCAATGGGCAATTCCTCTGTTCCCCAGGGCCCTCTGAGTGAGAGTTGGAGGACACGATCTTACCGGCCGTTCACGCTACGCTCCCGCTGCAGCGACTTCGGAGAATTTGGCACCCAGTCACTGCAGTAGGATGGGAAAATCCCATCGGCGTGAACGGTGTTAACATTCCAGCCACAGACTTTGGATTGTTCTTACTTTCCTGGACAGTTACCCGGAAAATCGTGGTCAGGGAAATATCTAGTCTAACATCTAGGTAACTATGCAACTGACCCCCTGTCACTCACACTGACTATCCTTTTGACCCGACAACCCCTCTGACCTTCCAATTAAATCCCTGACCCCTTGACTTCTCCTGACCTGACCTGACTAACCCCCAACCCATTTACTCACTCACCCACCTGTCACTCTACCCACCTCACCCACCTGCTATCCTATGCACTTGGCCACCTACCACCCTGCCACCCTACCCATCAAGCACCTTACCCACCTGCCATCTTATTCCCTTACCGACCCTACTCCTTAACCAGTTTACCCTCTTACCTCACACATTAACCTTCTCTCCAGGGCTGTTTTCAAAGCAGCTTTGGTACATTTGGTGCTGTAAAGAGAGGGGGTGGTTTCTGCACCATTCTCTGCCCTGCTCCCAATGAGGATTGCTGCACTGAGGATCCTTCATCAGAAGGCCGTCTTGAAATATCAATGGAACGGCAATGTCTTTTTGTCTGATCAGTGTCGAAAATAGGATTTCTGATCCCGATCGGAATATGTGAGCCACTGGACAAAGTGTCAGGAAATTGTGGACTGTTTGCCTTTGGCCTTGCCTGCAAATGTTGAAAAATTTGGCTAAGTATATTCTTTACTGTTCACTATTTATTATTCCCTAAAGACTCAGATAGCCCAGTGCCCAAACCATACCATTATCAACTGAGTTTTCAGCACAAGAAAACATAGAATCCCTGCAGTGCAGAAGAGGCCATTCAGCCCATCAAGACTCTCTGACAGAGTATCTTACCCAGGCCCTCTCCCCCACCTTAACCCACACATTTACCATGGCTAATCCCCCTAACACACACAGCTTGCGACACCAACGGGGAATTTAGCATGGCCAATCCACCTAACCTGCACATATTTAGACTGTGGGAGGAACCGGAGCACCCAGAGGAAACCCACACAGACATGGGGAAAACACAGGGAGACACGCTCACCCAAGGCCGGAATTGAACCCAGGTCCCTGGTGCTGTGAGGCAGTAGTGCTAACCACTGTGCCACCATGTCGCTCTGTTCCAGCGAATGTGTAAAAAAAAACATACATTTTTATAGAGCCTTTAATGTCACAATGCATTTCCTTGGAGAGTTACCAAACAAAATTTGACACTGAATCACATTCAGAGAGTTTAGGGCAGATGGCCAAATGTCTGGTTGGAGATTGATTAAAGGAGTGTCCAGAGAGACAGGAAATTCCAGTATTTTGGTCTTCAGCAGTTGAAGGTACGGCCATCAATGATGGAACAATTCAAATTGAGGATGTTCAAGAGACTGAATTGGAAGAATGCAGAGATTTCAAGCATTTGTGGGGCTGGAGGAGATTGCAGAGATAGCGAGGGGTGAGGCCGTGGATGGATTGGAGAAGAAGGATAAGAATTTTAAAATCAAGGCATGACTGCAGGAGCCAATGTCGGTTCGGTGAACTGGATTTGGTCTGGGTTCAGATATGGTCAACTGAGATTTAGATCAGGGTAATTATATGGAGGGTGGAAGATGGAAGGGAATCCAGGGGTGCAATGGAATAGTCAAGTCAAGAGACAACAGAGGTATGGATGAGGCTTTCAGTAGCAGATGAGCTTAGATAGGACAGATCAGGAGATGGAATAGAGGCGCAAATAAGCGATTGAAGAGAAGACACGTATGTATGATCGGACATTCATCGCAGGGTCAGAGATGTGACCAGTGTGTTTGAGCCTTGGGCAGAATGGGAGAGGAATGTTGTTATTGACTATGGAACAGAGCTTGTGTCAGGGACTGAAGACAATGGCTTTCCAATATTTAATTGGAGGAAATTCCTGCTCATGTTCTGGATGTTGGACAAGCAGTCTGTCATCTTCATAGAAATCATAGAAACCCTACAGTACAGAAAGAGGCCATTTGGCCCATCGAGTCTGCACCGACCACAATCCCACCCAGGCCCTACCCCCATATCCCTACATATTTTACCCACTAATCCCTCTAACCTACGCATCTCAGGACACTACGGGGCAATTTTAAGCATGGCCAATCAACCTAACCCGCACATCTTTGGAATGTGGGAGGAAACCGGAGCACCCGGAGGAAACCCACGCAGACACGAGGAGAATGTGCAAATTCAGTGACCTAAGCCGGGAATTGAACCCAGGTCCCTGGAGCTGTGAAGCAGCAGTGCTAACCACTGTGCTACCGTGCCATCCTTTGAGACAGTGGAATGATTGCGAAAGATAGGGGCGGTTTCTGTCATTAGTACAGATGTGAACCGGATGTATTTTTGGAGGATGTAGCCAAAAGGCAGTATGTAGAATGCACAGGCAAACAGGCACAGGGAAAATTCAGATTGCATTGGTCTAGTAATCTAGCAAGATTAAAAGACAGAGGTGGCGATTCTTCCAAAATTTCTAAGTGCTAAATTTGCGGGGAAACTGATGTAAATCACGATTGTTTCTTCAGTGGGAGTTCAGACTTGAATCTCCCACACTCTGTGCAATGCAGAGGTCACAATTGTGAATCTCATTAAAAGCTCGGGGGTCGGAGCCTATTCACACCAGAGTCTGACAGTTCCGGGCCTCTGTGCATGCGCAGTGGCCCCTATCTGTCATCCTCCCGATCGCTGGCTAGCTCAATCGCTGGCCAGCCCGGGACCCTCGCAGTGCTGCCCCTCCAACCCCCCCACGGCCCAATCACAGCCCCTCCCATCCATTCACAGATCCAGTCCCGACCCCTCCCTCCCTGTCCCAGAGCTCCTCGATCTCCAGCCACCTCCACCCAACGCCCCAGCAGCGACAATCCCCCATCCCAGCAGTCCCCTCCCCCCGTGGGAGGCAGCCCCCCCCCCCCCCTCACCCCCAGGAGGCAGACCCCCTCCACCCCGGCAGACGCCCCCGCCCACGGGAGGCAGAAACCCCCACACCCCTGGCAGACCACCCCGCCCCCAGACTTCCCCGATCGCTGGCTTCTCTCCAGTACTGACTGATCCCCATGCAGAGTGTCAGCGGGACCCCCCCACCCCCACTGATCATCCATAAGCCCTTCCCCTACCAGGCCCCATCCTCAGGCACCATCCCTTGGCACTGCCCCCTTGGCATTGCCCCTTGCCCAGTGAGCAATGCCAAGGTGCCCCCTAGGTATTGACTCTTTGCCCCTTGGACAGTGCCAGGGTGCCCATGCCTAGGTGGCACCAACCCCCCGCCACCCGACTCCCTGGGGGAGAATCGATTGCCCCCTTCACTCCAGCAGGGTCTCCCGCTACCTCCCGCCAGAGTGAAATTGACGAGGTGGGAAATGGTATCGGGCCCGGAAACTTCAGTCCCGGGCCCGCTAATCACATTAAAATAAGATCTAAAACAGATTTAAATCACTTACCTGCTGTTCCCGCCTGTTTTCAGCGTGGTCCCGACTATGCCGGATATCCAGCGCTCGGAGACGCGCACGTGGCGTGAACGCATGCGCGAATCCTGCGAATCGGCCCACACGTGATTCTCCTGGCCCGCCGCGCTAAACAATCAGTGCAGCGGGATGGGAGAACCGCCTCAGAGTGTGGGATTTTACACTGCTGGGAGTTTACGGGCCCGCCAAAGTCAATGGACTTTTGAAGGGTTTGCAACTATTTATGGCCCTAATCTGTTGTAAATTTCCAAACTGTTAGAGCCTGGAGAACTTAAAACAATAAACTCGAATTAATTAAGATATCTGATTAATGGAACATGCCCTGAGATTCCCTGTGACAACAAATTTTGCATTAATAAGGGCAATTTTCTTGCTTTATGCAAGGAAAGGCTTTGAGCTTCACCCACTGCGCACAGTGCAGGGGGAAATCTGGGCCCACATCTAGAGGGTGATTCTCCCAGCTCCCCGCACTGCTCTAGCAGCACAACAGGCCAGGAGACAGCAGCGGAGGCTGTTTCACGAGCTCTCTGCTGCTCACCACGGCCTCCGTGCGTGTCCAGGGCAAGGATATTGGAGTCATCAGCTCTGTGCTGGAAATTGGCACGGAGTTGATTTCAATATTTAAATAGAGATTAGCAACTGATTAGTGGGCCCGGGACTGAAGTCTCCGGGCATGCTAGCATCTTCCCCTCTGCCCCCCACCCCCCGCCCCCAACCCCCAGGAGTGGTTCCCTCCAGCGAGCTTTACAACAGCTCCCCACTAATTTGGAGCAGGCAGCCCGACCCCACTGGAGGGAACAGAGGCCATGGAGGCCCCCCCCGGGAGGTCAGGGGTAATGGGGAGGTGCCGCCTTGGCAGTGCCAGCCTGGTAGTGCCAGCCTGGCCCCCTGGCACTGCCCAAGGGGCAAATTGGCAATGTCCAAGGGGCACCTTGGCACTGTGCACCAGGCATTGAGCAATGCCATGGGGCGGGGCCTGTGCGAGCCGGGGCCATTGGGGGGCCTATGGGTGGGGGGTGATCGGTGGAGGGTCCTGCTACCACACTGCACACGGTTCACAAGCAGAGGGAAGGAAGGCAGTGATCCAGGTGGGTTGGGGGGAGGGCGGGGGGGCAGTGGTTGGGGTTGCTGGGGGGGTCGGGGCTGCCAGAGTGAGGGGTTGGGTCTGCCATGGGGGGAGGGGGGGGGCGGTCAGGACTGCTGGGGGAGAGTGAGTGGGGAGATTGGGACTGGCCAGCGATCGAGCTGGCCAGTGATCAGGAAGCAGGCAGTGTGGAGTCACTGTGCATGCGGCGATCTCGGCGCTGACAGATTAGTGCATGCGCAGTAGTCCGCTCAGCACTATGCTGCCAGCCTCTCAGGCAGGAATAGGCCCTGCCCACAGATTTTCAGAGTGAATCTTGCTCGGGCACTCTGCAGTGCTCAGAGTGTGGGAGATTCATTCTGAAAATTATGTTATGATTATTTTGCTGTAAGCAGCAAGTGAAGAAATAATCTTAGTGAATTTGCTCGTAAATGCTTGGCAGATTAAAATAATTGGGATACAGGAAGAAAATTCTCCATTGCTTGGAGACATACTTTGCACAACATTAGATGGTTTTGGCTGTTGGAGGCAAAGCATCTCAGTCCCGAGACATTGCTGCAGTACTTTCTCAGGGTCGTGTCCTTGACTCAGTCATCTTCAGCTGCTTCATCAATGACCTAACTAACATCTGCTATAACTCTTCAGACACTGAAGCAGTCCATACTCATGTGCAACAAATCCTGGACTGCATTTGGCTTGGGTTTATAAGTAGCAAAGGACAAGCATACCACACAAGTGCCAGGCAATGGCCATCTCCAACAAGAGAGAGTCTGACCACCATCCCTTGACATTCAATAGCGTTATCTTTGATGAATCCCCAGGAGTTAACATCAGAAGCATACATGATACTGATATAATAAAGATGTCAGATCAAATGCCTGAGAAGCAAGCTTCATCTCTAAGGAGGAGAAACTCCAACCTTATGTCGAGTCCAAATGTGTAAATACTTGCTGTAAATAAGGAGTCACGGTTTTAAGAAAATACAAATTCGAGCAGTCCACTTTGGGAGAATAGACATTCCCCAAAACCTCAGTCTATAGACCCGAAACACAAAATAAAACAGCGTCCATTGAGTAGGAAATGAACTGGAACAACCATCATAAATCACAAGAGCAGGTCACAGTCTGGAAATTCTGCAGCAAATAACTCATCTCCTGCCTCCCCAAAGCCTGTCCACCATCTACAAAGCACAGGCCAGGAGTGTGATGGAATACTTTCCATTTGCCTGGAAGATTGCAGATCCAGCAACACTCAAGAAGCAGCCCATCTGATTGACATGCTATCCACCACCTTAAACATTCACTCCCTCCTTCACTGACGCACAGTAGCAGCAGCATGTACCACCCACAAGATGCAACAACTAGAGGGACACGGGCAGCAGATGCATGGGAGCATCCAAGGTCCCATCCAAGCCACTCATCATCCTGTCTTAGAAATATATCCAGTAAGAAGTTTAACAACACCAGGTTAAAGTCCAACAGGTTTATTTGGTAGCAGAAGCCACACAAGCTTTCGAAGCTCTAAGCCCCTTCTTCAGGTGAGTGGGAATTCTGTTCACAAACAGAGTTTATAAAGACACAGACTCAATTTACATGAATAATGGTTGGAATGCGAATACTTACAACTAATCAAGTCTTTAAGAAACAAAACAATGGGAGTGGAGAGAGCATCAAGACAGGCTAAAAAGATGTGTATTGTCTCCAGACAAGACAGCCAGTGAAACTGCAGGTCCACGCAACTGTGGGCGCAACTGTGGGGAGTGCGTGGGATGAGAGCACGGAGTACGTGGGCATTCGGCCTCTGATATTCGGGTAAGCGTTCTCCAAGGCGGCCTTCGCGACACACGACAGCGCAGAGTCGCTGAGCAGAAACTGATAGCCAAGTTCCGCACACACGCGGACGGCCTCAACCGGGATATTGGGTTCATGTCACACTATTTGTAACGCCCACAGTTGCGTGGACCTGCAGTTTCACTGGCTGTCTTGTCTGGAGACAATACACATCTTTTTAGCCTGTCTTGATGCTCTCTCCACTCCCATTGTTTTGTTTCTTAAAGACTTGATTAGTTGTAAGTATTCGCATTCCAACCATTATTCATGTAAATTGAGTCTGTGTCTTTATAAATTCTGTTTGTGAACAGAATTCCCACTCACCTGAAGAAGGGGCTTAGAGCTTCGAAAGCTTGTGTGGCTTCTGCTACCAAATAAACCTGTTGGACTTTAACCTGGTGTTGTTAAACTTCTTACTGTGTTTACCCCAGTCCAACGCCGGCATCTCCACATCATGACTACCTTAGAAATATATCGTCATTCCTTGACATTGGATCAAAATCCTGGAATTCCCTCCCGAACCACATTGCGGGTGTACCTACGCCACATAGACTGCAGCAGTTCAAGAAGGTAGATTACCACCACCTTCTCAAGGGCAATGAGGGATGAATCACAAATGCTGCCCTTGCCAGCGATGCCCATATCTCATGAAAGAATAGAAAATTTGTGATATTATTTATCTGATTTCAAGTTCATCACTTTATCAAATAGTCAAAAATAATCTTCCTTACTCCTGGTGTGGCTTTATGAATTCAAACCATGTTCACGACTAAAATTAAAAGAAAATTTCAGAAAAGCATGAATCTTGTGGAGATATACGGGATATGTTAACAAGCAACTTTGTTTTCGTCATCCGTTATCTTTCAAGTCATCAAAATGTTAAATGATTAATGAAAATATGTTGTAATGTGTCACCAAAAATAATATAGCATAAACATACAAGATTCAAAAAGTAAGTAAAGTCTCTTCTTCAGCATTTGAAACACCCTAACTCTCCGTGGATTTCCTTGGGCTCTGTGTTAGTAAACCTGTGGAGACAGAAAACTGACAGCATCTGCAGATGCCAAGTTTCTGTCGTGATGAACAACTAAAGAGAATTCTTAATGGTTGCTGGGACATGTACAAATTTCACCTTGTAGTTGGCAGTATGGTAGGAAGGAGGCAGAGCTGTGGGATAGCATACACTGCAACTCCTCCAAGATAGTTCAAAATGCACGTAGATTAGAGACAGCGCTCATTGGGATGATTAAGATTGGTTTCTGTGGAATTTCTGTGAGAGTTCTCCAGATCTCCCAGTGTAATTCCAGTGTATTGTCAGAAATCCTGGAGGTATGCCTTGAATGACCTAAGTTATGTTGGGAGATGAGAAGCACTTTGCCCGATTTCCACCCATTGGCTCCAGAATTGCTTGCTGCCTTACCTGGCCTCACTTGCAGTATAAATCGCAGACTTCAAGCAGAATTTAGTGCAGGCGACAATGCCACTTCGACACTTAAATGATCAGCAGTGGACCTCCCCCAGGATCAAAGTCCTCAGGGTGGCAATCCTGCCCCCTTCTGACCCCACTGTGAGCTGCCAGCCAATCAGAGGCTGGAAACTTCTCTTTGCTGTCAGCACTGCAGGTGAGAGACGGTAACTGCCGACAATGCACCCACTCGGGGTCCTGGATCAGCCAGGGACCCAGGCCACAGATGAGTAAAAGCACGATGTGGGTCGGGGAGGGAGCAAGCTAGGGTGGGCAGTACCCTAACTAAATGTCCCCCATTTGCCTTGGTGGAGGGCATTAAATTCTTCCCCTCTTATCTAGACCTGAAAAATACCAGAATTTGGTGGATAAGGTCCTTAGTATGGCCCAGTGATGTCGAGGCTGTAACTTTGCAGAGGATTACACACAGTACAGGAACAGACCTTTCAACCCAACCAGTCTGTGCTGTAGCTGATGCCCCTGATACAGCTCTGGGTTAGGATGCAGGCTTGGATGGGAAGAAGGTTACATTTTGAAGAGTGACTACCAGACTCGACTTCATTCGACTTCCGTTAGGTCTGAAGATCTGAAGAAAAGCTGTAAAGGAAATGTTCCGGTCACCTTTGTGTCTTCCCTTGCTTTGACCCGAGTGGGACTGAAGAGTAATAACCTTCTGCCAATGGCTCAGGTCCTCACTCGAAATGAGAAACCTCCTAACTAAATGATAGAAAATTGAGGGAGTGAAATGGGGAATGATCCTCATTACACTGTTTATCCAGTCCTGTATCTGCTCTGGTCAACCTGTAGAGACGGGGAAATCAGGAGAGACCAGACAGATACTGAAGAAATGTAAAGGTGGCAGAAGCCCAACATCTCCACCCTCTTTATCTCTCTGTAGCGGGGAAAGCAATATGAATTTATTATTTTTGTAATTGACTTTAGTTTATGCTTCTTGTTACAATCTCTCACAACTTCTCTTATCATAACCTGTAAGCATCTGGAAAACCTCTTCCTTGATGGTCATTAAAATTTGAAACTGTGGTGAAAACAGGCCAAAATTCTCAAATCTCTCTTCCAAAAATTTCTTCATCGCAGGTAACATCCAAATGAATCGATACTGTGGGCCCGATTTTACCATCGCATTGCGCCCGTTTTCAGGCACGAAAACTTGGTAAAGTTGAGCGTGAGGCAGGTAGCGCGATCCATGTCGGTTCCTCCTTTATCAAGGCCCGAAATAGGCCTAGATTGGGACCGTGCCCAAATTAGGCGCGACAACCATTTAAATGCATTTGCATGCATTTAAATTGACTTAATGGGCTGCACGCCCAACCATACCGGCACTTCCCCCTTTACCACCGCATTTGCCCATCCAGAATTGGCGCGAGACAGACATGCTCCATATAAGTTTGATTCTGGCACTCCGTCAGTGAGGGTTAGTGAGGAGGTGAGTGCCGAGCGTCCGACGGCTCTCTGCTTGAGATCAGTCGTGGGGGGGGCGGGGGGTGGAAGGAGAGTCTGGTGCCACTCTGCCTGAGATCGGTGGGGGGGGGGGGGAGGGAGGGGGAGAGGCCCGCGATTGGTCTGGGTGGCGGGGGGGTTGGGGGATAAGGGAATCAGTAATGTTGGAGGGGTGGGGCAATGTCTGTGGGGGCCAGGGGGAGGCATTATCCGGACCGGGAGCGATATGGCAGGGGAGCGGCATCCTATCGTTCTTTTCTGCGCATGCGCGGTTAGAGGCGCCGATCAGAGCTGCAGGGTTTCGGGTGCATTAAGCCACACCCACAGGCTTGTGCAGCACGATTCAGAATTGCTGATATTTTTTCGGGCAGAGTGCGTATGGGGGGGCCTCAGAACCGGTCTAAAAGTCAGATCTGAAACGCTCCCAGTTTCAAGTCCGCCCAGCACTTCGAATCATAACTGTAAAATAGAGCCCTGAATGTTCCCATTGCTCTACATTCCTTTAATAACTCAAAACTAGTTACACAAACGTCAGTTGTACAAGTTCAATATTCCTTCCTCGCTTTGGCATTCCAGAGACAAAATGAAGAGTAAAATTTAAAATGACCCCACTTACTCGCACCAATGGCTTTAATGAATTGCATATCTCGGCAGCAAGGTCTCTGCTCCATTTAAAATCTTACCATTTAAGCTTGATTCTTTTTGATATTCTTATTTCCATATTGTACCAATTCAGTTTTCACGTTGAAGTGTGTCTGTTACCTATCTGCCCATTCTGCAACATATTAATGTGCAGCATTTAACCAATTAATGCGTGGTATTTTACAGTATTCATCATAATTTTCTATCCTCTCCATTTTCTATCCTCTCCATTTAATAGATGAAAATTAATGGGAATCAAATCCACTATCATAGGATTCCACGTTAGCTTTACTGACAATATTAATTTTTAGAGGACAATTTTATTTTATAGAATACTTATCAGACAACTTAGGAACTAATATCATCATTCCCCTCCATCAAAGATATTTGCTGAGTGAATATAAACCATTTGCATTGATAAGAAATGGGAACTTAGCTTGACTGAGTGTAGGCTACCTAATGACTCAGCCTGCTGGGCACCGCAGGGGCTGGGTACATTATAAACCCCGATAATCACCTTTTAAGTTGATGTTTTAAGTTTCCTTTCGACTTTGGTTTTTGTTCGGGCTGTCCCCCCTCCTTTTGGGGAGCTGCCCCTTTTTGTCCCAAAGTTAATTTGAGTTAGTTTATTAAGTTGGTACCAGAAAAGAAGTACCTAATGACTCAGTTTCCCAGCAGGCCCATAGTTCTGCACATATGCAAAGGATGAGAAGGTGACAGGCAGTGTTTGCTCCATTCCAGCTTGTTTTTTTATTAGTTAAAGGGCTTGACTATCCGGGACATCAGGATTACATCTGTGTGGCACCAAAATAACAATCATGAGGCCAAGTTTAGTGCCATTACTAGGGGAAACCCTAGGCAGAGAGAGGGAATCTAGGGGGAGGTCCCAAAAAGACAGGACCCAGAGGGGGAGACCCACAGGGGAAGGAGCCACCGGGATGAGGAGACCAATGATAGGAACTGCCTGGAAGAGCAGAGACTCCAAGCAGCAATCTCCAGGTAGTGAGGGCTCAGGGGAAGCCTTGGAGAGCTGAAAATATATTTATTTTGGTGCTGAGGACCATTAGGGCAATGGTAACCTCTTGAAACAATGTTGTTTTGCTAGGTGTGGCTAAAGAGTTGGACTTGTGCCTGTGAGTTGGTACTGCAGTGTAGAATCAGGAAGCCAGAGGAACATAATCTCAGGAAAATAGATTGAACCATCAGGAAGTCAGCAGTTGTTGAGACAGTCTAAGTTGGAGTGAATTTTGAAGGGAATTCAGGGCCAGATCCTTGAAAGTGAAGCCTGGGAATTACTTGTGAGGAAGACAGAGTTTTAGTGAGATTGTGTAACTCACAGTGGACACTGATGTCTGAGTCAGTTGCTGAAAACTCCATGGGATCGGTCTTGGCTTCATCTGCCATTTATTTTGCAGTGTAATGGGTTCAACCACAGTTTTCCCGTTAATTTGTATATACCTCATGATAATTCTGATTGCTAGAGTATAAGGTAGATACTATAAACTATTTTGCTTTTCTTGCTTTGCACAATAAAGTTTATATTGTTGGTTTAAAGCCATGGAATCTTGTGGCGTTATTCTCTTAGCAAGTACCTGGGATTACTGGTCTCTAACCAAATTGCAATGACATGAAACAGAATCATGTAAAATATATAGAAAGATAGCTGGAGGAGAAATCCTTATCTGTTTCAGAATCGATTCTTTAAGAAAGGGTGAAGCAAAGTCCCCAAAAGCAGCCTTTTATTTGACTTATTGGCCTGATCTCAGATAATAAGAAAAAATGGTTTACAATTAAACTGGTTTAAAAATTACATTTATTTGAATCAGTTCATATCTACTTGAATTTGGTGTCTAATATAACTTATGAGGGGGGATTTTCCCATTCCATCCGCCATGGGAATCATAGTGGGTGGGTAGGGGTGGTGGGGGGAGGGGGGCGTGCGGGGGCGGAGGGGGGCGTGCGGGGGCGGGGGGGGTGGTGTTGTGGGGTGTGGGATGGTGGACCATGCAAACGTTGTTGACCTCAGGTTGGAGTATCCGGTTTTGAGGTGAGCGCAGCCGGAAAATCCCGCCCATTATCTCAATATTAATATTTCCTCCAAACAACTGGAATTATAATCATGAAGGACAACATTTTGTGCGTGTTTGGACTTTTGTTAAATTGTAAACATGGAAGCAGCGATTTCCTACAGTTCAAAATTAGTGCAGATGTAATGGAAATATATTTACCTGATTCTGTAAAATTTATAATGAAGGTTGAAACAAAAGCAGAAAATGCTGGAGATATGAACATCTGTGAAGGCAAGAGACAGATTGGATGTTACGTACAGACCCCTCATCAAAACAGTTCACTTGTCTTCCCTCTTCACAGGCAATGATAGAGCAGGTGTTTAGTTGGAGCATTTTCTATTTTTATTTTAGATTTCCAGCATCTGCAGTTTCTTTTCATTTTCGCTTTGCGATAAGTAATTTTTTTGTACAGATGCCAAGATGTACAGCTCACTTCTTCACACATTTTCAGCCCTCGCACTCACTGCCGTTGACACTAACCCAAAGGGAGAACATCAGAGATGAAGGTGCCAGTGGCAATCATTGGTACAGATGGAAACTCAATTACTCACTCAGCCGCAAACGGTAATTAAGAACTGGAGCAAAATTTATTTTGAGGGCTGGTTTCTGATTGCATTCAGGTTGCTGTACTTACTGGTTCCACTCATACTCATGCGGGCTAATTTCTTCTTAAATATCTCTAAAGGTGTGCAGGTTAGGGGGATTGGCCATGCTAAATTGCCCCTTAGTGTCGGGGGACTAACAGGGTAAATATATGGGGTTACGGCAATAGGGCCTGGGTGGGATTGTGGTCGGTGCCGACTTGATGGGCCAAATGGCCTCCTCCTGTACTGTAGGGATTCTATGATTCTATGATTCCAAGATCTTTTCGATGTTTGCCTTCACCTTGAATTGGAATCCGAAACAACAATAAAATAAATGTTGTGCACTTCACAAACTGAACATATTGTTTGCATTTACTGTCCAGGAACCCAGGGCAGAGGCCTACAAGGAGCTATAGCTTCTGCCATTCAATACTCCTGGGAATTCATCAATGCACATCTCATCCAAGATATCACTGACACTTCATTATGACACAAAGGGAGCTATTTTCCCGTCCTGCTCGCCACCGAGCCTGGGAGGGGTGGGGGGTGGGAGGGGAGAACCATCAGGTCTATGGTTTTGGGGCGAGCGTGGCCGGAAATTCCCGCTCATACTCTTTGAGATGTGCTTTGGTGCCTTCCAGCAGTAGAGATGCAGGTAACATGGCTGCTTTCATAATAATTAACAATTTCCCAAAGAAATGCTTCTACTTTCTCAGAAGACAAAGGAAATTTGGCACGTCAGCTTGCATTAAGTTGATCTTTCTCTACACCCTAGCTATGACTGTAACACTACATTCTGCACTCTCTCGTTTCCTTCTCTATGAACGGTATGCTTTGTCTGTATAGTACTAATATACTAATACATGTAACAATAATAAATCAAATCAAAGGATGTACGACATGAATGATTGCACAGACTTGTTGTTCAGGTTCCATCAGGTCAAGCTGCATCCCACAAAAATAGAAATGGATATCTGTCAATATGAATTTGGCAATATGGGCGGCACGGTAGCACAGTGGTTAGCACTGCTGCTTCACAACTCCAGGGACCTGGGTTCGATTCCCGGCTTGGGTCACTGTCTGTGTGGAGTTTGCACATTCTCCTCGTGTCTGCGTGGGTTTCCTCCGGGTGCTCCAGTTTCCTCCCACAGTCCAAAGATGTGCGGGTTAGGTTGATTGGCCATGCTAAAATTGCCCCTTAGTGTCCTGAGATGCGTAGGTTAGAGGGATTAGTGGGTAAAAATGTAGGGATATGGGGGTAGGGTGGGATTGTGGTCGGAGCTGACTCGATGGGCCAAATGGCCTCTTTCTGCACTGTAGGGTTTCTATGATTTCTATGATGTGTGGATAGTTGGGGTGACTTCATAATTCTCTCAATGAGGAGGTGCTCTTACAGAAGGTGCAAGAAAGGGAACAGATCAAGCTGCAGAACCTCGCTTCAGCAATCAGGCTCATTTGGCTGAAAGATACGGTGCTGTATCGTATTGAGATGCAGCTAGCATTACGATCATTTACCTTGGTAACATTCTCAACATCACAAAATTTCTTCTGGACTCCCTTAATGCTTCTTATAGTTTCCAGCACCGCATTGACAATCCATATCATCTCTTTCCACGTAATGGTTGGTGAGTTGGTGTAACCTGCTATTAGTTGGTGAGAAGCCAGCGCCATATCACCAACACAGACAAAGCACAATCAATAAGCACGCTTCATATTTGTTAATTGTACTAAATGCATCATTGGGCCAACACTATACTCCACGATAAATACCACTTGGAGAACATACAGTAATATCATAAAACCTTTAAAAAGGAACTTTTGACAATTTAAATGTTTTAAAAAATAACATACCTGAACCGTTAATTGCTAACATGAGTTTTCCTGTTTAACATGTCATCTGTTAGCTTGCATTTTTATTTTCTTGACATAAACTGGGAGGGAACATTAAATAAAAATATCTCAATTAATAAAAATCTTTCTTGTTCACCACTCATCATCACAAGTGCTTTTGCCACATTTACTCGGGCTGCTAAAGCACTTAATAGGTGCCCAATAGCTGCTACTTCTGTTTTCTCTTTTGTCACTAATGTGAGTGACATTTGAGTTAAATTAGCCACACACAAAGAGCTTGGGCCGTGACTGGTTGGACTGGCTGTCTTATAAATGGCATTATCAGCAACAACTTCAGAGGAGGCAATAGTCCTTGAAATCTGCTGAACTGACTGGATTCAGTGCAGCACAGTCTGTTCAGAGTCCATTAAAAAAAAATTTCCGGTCAATTCAGTAAGGCATCAGCGGTAAAATTAGAATCAAATCTGAGCTTTCTCAGAATTATTTGAATGTCTTCACTCAAATTATTATCACAGGCAAATTATATTATCAAAGTAATTAAGCAGTATCGCGCATATAAATGTAAAGACTTTTAATGAGCTTCATTTTTAACAAGTGTGGTAAAATTTAAGCCACCCTTGCTATTAATAAACTACTCATACCATTGAGGATGGTCCAACAGGCAATTAGTGTCAATTTAAATCTGCATGCTTTATTCAGGGCAGAATTTCATGATTTCTCCACCTGCAGGTTGGCAGGTGAAGCACCTGTAAAATTTCTCCTTGCACTGCCCTCCTACCCTTACTCGACCAGTCTGCGCTTTTACATGAGGTTGGGGCCTGGGGGAATTTTCCACCCAATCAGGCGGAGTTCAGGGGCAGTGGTTAAGACTGGCAGGCCCCGGGTGGGAAGAGGGCAACTCCTTCCTCAAGGCCTGCTCTCTAAATCACTTGCCCCTCTGAAGGTGCTCCCTCTTCCCTTGGACTCTCCATCAGGTCCCCTTAGCCTCCTCTTCCCACTCTATCCTTGGGTCTCTCCTCCTCTCCTCACTCTGTGACTTCCAAGGCTTACCTGGTCTTGGACTCAGGGATGAGGATTCTGAGGACTACTTGAATCCACAGTATTGATCACTGCTGTCACTGAGGCTGCTGGGACTGCAGATCTATAGGCCAATCGACTTTGACAGCAGCCATTTGAGGCAGGACAACTACTCCCATGAGGGTCAGAGCAGTAAATGCCTGTGGGGCTGCTGTGATTGGCAGAGATGCATTCTCTACCCACTCTTTGAGTGTTGGGGCAGAAAACCCCACCATCTGAAAACCCTGCCCTTATATTCTGCTGAATCATCCTGGCCACAGGGCAATGCATTGGAGAAGTGGATGCAGGAAACTAGATGGAAGCCACATCGAGACTCAAATGATGGGTCTAATGAGGAGCCAGAGGAAGTCCAGGGTGAGGACATAGCTGCAGAGGTAATGAACCTCACAGGAGGCAGGAGACCAGGGAGGTCTTGATTCATTCAGCCAGACATCCAATACAAAAGTGAGGGCAAGGGTGACGCACCTTACTGAATGTTCCTGATGAGGCCATCCTGTGACCTTTATGTCAAGTAATGACCTCTGAAATAAAGTTTATAGCCCTCCCGTCTGTCACAAGCCACTCTCAGTCCCAGCACCTATAAACACCATAAAGCACATTCAGGCCATGACACATTATGAAATCTTTAAATGGTGATGTTTACACAATTTGAACATTGAACACATATCAACTATAATATTTTAAACTTATACTTGAAAATGCTGCAACTCACTGCTCCCCCTCGCTGGCAGTAGCATTAGAGGTAGCCTTCTGACCATGATGTTGGCCCTGATGATCTTGGCAGATGTACAGGCACCGTCTGGGAGACAATGTCCAGTGTCATGGCTGAGCACTCCTCAGTCATTGCAACCTCATTAGATACCACAGGTAGTGGCGGGGGGGGCGGGGGGGGGGGGGGGGGGGGAGCAGGAAGCTGCTGCTTTTATCTGGTGCATCCTGAGAGGAGCTCACAGATGGGGCATACAAGCTCATCTGCCAGCGTGAGGTTGGTTTGAACCTCTCTGCTAACCTTTGATAGACAGGCACCTAGCAGCGAGACTCACTGTCTCATCCACCTGCCACACTGGCAATGACCTGCTGAGGTCACTGCTGGTTTTTGGGCTGCAGGTCTGAGTGCTAATTCTGTTCCTGGAGCTGCCTCAATGAAAGCTGTCACTCTTGCAATGGAGAAAGATGTGCGCTCAGAGCTCCGGCTCAGCGTATTGCCTATGCTCCACATCGACTCCTCCAAGACAGAGAGCATGGTACGCAGACCCTCAGGGATCTCTGCCACACCTCCCTGAGTATCCCACAGGACATTTGTCATCAACAGACCACTCTGGAGGCTGATCATCAGCATCAGAGCCAGCATGGTTCTGGTTTCCAGAAGTCCTCTGACTGCACTGGGCACTCTCTGCCTCTGCCAGCTCCTCATATGAGTGTGATGTGCCCTCACCACTGTGCGCTACCAATTGAACTGAAGCATTATTGCCCACCAAAATGCCTGTATCTCGACTGGTGCTTGGTACATAGAGTCAATGTGACATGGAAGCATCTGTCCACAGCTCCTCCTCAGGTGTCAAGGGAGACCCCTC
This sequence comes from Mustelus asterias, assembly GCF_964213995.1. Taxonomy (NCBI): domain Eukaryota; kingdom Metazoa; phylum Chordata; class Chondrichthyes; order Carcharhiniformes; family Triakidae; genus Mustelus; species Mustelus asterias. Next base: position 47,838,823 of record NC_135815.1, on the reverse strand, counting down.
AGGGTCTCTCAGGCATCGTGAAAATGGCTCATCTGAGGGAGGAAAAGAACATGTCAGCAGCTAACATCATTACAAAGTGATTGTGCATTCAAGGTGGTTGCTTGTCATAATGACAACTGTCCTACTGAGGCATTGTGATCGGATCAGCAATGGATACTCTTGATATGAACTTCTCATTGGAGATGCCATGAACCTCCGTCCCTAACACACTTCGCCAGTCTCTCACCTGCCCATTGGACTTTTACATTTCTGAGACCCCAACCTCTCTGCGTACTGTGGGCCTTGCTTCTCACTCGCATTCCACATCCAGTGTATCCATCTCAAATTTGGAAGGGATGAGGAGTTTGGGCATCCCACCACCTGTTTGTGTGTGTTCCAGCACATTATGACTTTTCCTCTTCTGCGCAAACAAAAATGCATTCATTAATCCACCTGAAACACCATACCAGCCTTGCCCCCCCCCCCCGCCCCCATCCTCCCAGGAGACCCAGGTTGAGGTGACCATCAGAGTGGCACATCTCACCCTTCCATACACCCAAGGCATGCTGGCACATCTACCAAACTTGGCCAGCACAGGGATTTGTGCCATTTGGCACTCTGCATCTCACAACCATGAGCGCCATGAGGAATGGGTACCCTCCAAGACGTCTATATACAGTTCCATGCCAGGTCAGTACTCACCCTCGCAGAGCACAGATTATTGAACCTTTTTTGGCACTGGATCCATGTGTGGCACGTAACATCATGACCACCCATATTCATGGAGTGTTAATCAATCAACAGAAACACTGCATTTCTACAGGATGATACTTTTCAGAGAGTGCTGCTCCTGAACCTATCCAAAGGAGCAGCAGGTACAGAAGGAAAACTATGGAAACTTAAATAAATGTGCTTACGGCCTGAATGATGTTTCCAGTCTATGGTGAGATCTATTTTGCTGAAAATAGGTTGTGTTCAACTCGCAATAATGTCCATAGAGAGACTTGAAAATAAGATTAAGAATTTTAATATTGCAGTGTTGCTCAACCAGGATTCAATGTAGGTCGGTGAGTGAACATAGGGATGTTGGGTGAACTGAAACTGGTGAGAGGTGGGATAAAGACAGCGTAATTTTACAAGGAGCTCAAATTTATGAAATCTCCAAGAACATAGGAACAACTGTAGGCCATTCAGTTCTTCAATTCTGTTCCACCATAGAATTAAATCATAACATTCATAAGAACATAAGAACTAGGAGCAGGAGTAGGCCATCTGGCCCCTCGAGCCTGCTCCGCCATTCAATAAGATCGTGGCTGATCTTTTTGTGGACTCAGCTCCACATACCTGCCCGTTCACCATAACCCTTAATTCCCTTACTGTTCAAAAATTTATCTATTCTTGCCTTAAAAACATTCAATGAGGTAGCCTCAACTGCTTCACTGGGCAGGGAATTCCACAGATCCACAACCCTTTGTGTGAAGAAGTTCCTCCTCAATTCAGTGCTAAATCTGCTTCCCCTTATTTTGAGGCTATGCCCCCTAGTTCTAGTTTCACCCACCAGTGGAAACAACTTCCCTGCTTCTATCTTATCTATTCCCTTCATAATTTTATATGTTTCTATAAGATCTCCCTCATTCTTGACTGAGTATAGCCCCAGTCTACTCAGTCTCTCCTCATACGCCAACACTCTCAACTCTGGAATCAACCTAGTAAATCTCCTCTGCACATCCTACAGTGGCAGCATATCCTTTCTCAAATAAGGAGACCAAAACTGTACACAGTACTCCAGGTGTGGCCTCACAGCACCTTATACAGCTGTAACATAACCTCGCTGTTTTTAAACTCCATCCCTCTAACAATAAAGGACAAAATTCCATTTGCCTTCTTAATTACCTGCTGCACCTGCAAACCAACTCCTTGAGATTCCTACACAAGGACACCCTGGGACACCCAGCAACATGCTGCAATTTTTTACCATTTAAATAATAGTCCATTTTTCTGTTATTCCCACCAAAATGGATGACCTCACATTAACCAACATTGTACTCCATCTGCCAGACCCTCGCCCACTCACTTAGACTATCTATATCCCTTTGCAGACTTTCAACGTCCGCTGCACACTTTGCTCTGCCACCCATCTTAGTGTCATCTGCGAATTCTGACACACTACACTTGGTCCCAACTCCAAATCATCCATGTAAATCATAAACAATTCATCCTTCCTTAATATTATTGTGTTGTTGGGTCGGAATAGTTTCAACAACACCTGTAGTCTGCCAACTGCACATATTCTAACAGTTGTTATGACCCCAGCTGCTGTTAAAACTTGGACAAGTCAGATCCCAGAGTGAAACTTGGTTTGGTAGATCCTAACTTCTTTTCAGAAACTGTAGAAGGAAGTTACTGAACAAATTCACAAGAGTCTGCGGATGAATTTTTAATGCAAAGAATAAAGTATTTGTTAAACCAAGAAAAATGAACTATATTATACCAAACACACAGATTGGAGAGATCACAATACAAACACAAAAAGGCGATTCAAAATCACACTATTCCTTTACCCCAGCAATATTTTTACACACACATAAACCAGTGAAGAGTTATCACTAGCTTGACACAAAAGCTTTCCACTTGGGACTGGCACCATTGCAAATGGTTTTCACTTGATGCTTCTTACCCAACTTGTATCGCTCTCTGAGACAACCAAAAAAAACCCACTCTAAATTCACTGTTAATTTAACTGCAGAGCAAATAAATGGTCGGAACTTTACCACCTCACCCACCACAGAATCGGAGTGGGTTAGGGTCCGACGATGGAAATCTCCGTTGACCACAGGCAGGAATTTCCGGTCTTGCTCGAGCGAGGCCATAAAATCCCTTCCAATGAATTCCCTTAACTCAATCTTCTAGTAGCACCTCTGTTAGACTGACCACTTCGCTGAGTCCTATAGCTGATTATTCAGTTAACCTATTGTCCCACTAGCCTTGTAGATGTTCTTCTCAGAGAGCTTCAAGTCTTCTCTCTCTGACACACACACTGAAATTTCACTCTCTCTCTCCAGTTCTGTTTTCTTTTCTGTCTGCTTTGTGTCTCTGGGTCACAGTTGCTCAGCAACAGGAAAGCATTTTTCTACTTTTTATTTGTTTTTGTTCCCGCATTATTGAATTTCCAATTCCTTTAACCCATCTCTTTCACTTCAGGGATTGTAAAACTTCATTAAAAATATGTACATGCTGATGCACATCAATTTAGACACGAGGCTCGAGGCTTCAGTAAATGAAGGCTTTTATTTACTATTAATGAAGCTATCAGAACTTAAGTACACTATCCCAGACTGAAGGGGTCCCGACCAGAGCAGGGACTCTTATACCTCTCCCAGGAGGCGGAGCCCGATTGGGATGTGCCACAACAGTAACAAACACAGGTGTAACAACCCCACCCTAACCCAACAGCAACAGTAGTACAATCCAACAGTAACATATATGCATCCTTGTAGCACTGGCCAGCCCTGGCTCAGTATTATCCAGTGGGAACCAACGATGGTTCACCACACATGCAAACAAACCCAAAATACCAGAAACATTTCAATGACAAGTTCATCCAGACACCCAGGTGCCGAGGTTCATAAACAAAACCTAAATAAAACTGAAACAAATGATAACTTTCTCAAAACACAAGTATCCACATTATAAATTCAACGTAAATTTAGACATGGTTCATAACTCTGTACTGCAACATATTTAAAGCTATGAGACCACTCATCTACACCAGTTTCTTCCCATGCTGCTTTCTTCTAGTTCCTCAGATCACATCAGTACATGTCACATCCTTCTCTGACACCACCAACTATCCTGGTCAACCCATTGGGAGACTTAATTGAACATGCTCCATCTTATTACATCTCTCCCCAAGTTTTTACTCAGACTTTGATGTTCTTTGATATTCTTGGAAACCCAATGCTCAGTCACCGAGTCAATCTGAACATTTCAGTGTTCTGTAGCTCCATTGAAAACGTAGGGTGGAATTTTCCTGTCCCACCCGCCACGGGAATCATAGTGGGTGGGACAGAAAGATTGGTGGACCATGGAAAGGTCCATTGACCTCGGGCAGGAATTTCTGGCCTTGGGGCGAGCGCCGCCAGAAAATCCTGCCTGTAGCCTCTTTTGCTCTTTTAGGTAAATGTCATTTTCTTTCTTTCTCTGTGTTCTCTTCTTGTTCTTGCTTCTCTCTCCTTCCTACTCTTTTGGAGATTTTCACCTTCTCTTGCACTGATACGTGCTATAGTGGCTTCAGTAGTCTACTATGCCTCATTCTCCTCTCGCTTTTAGGGAATAAGGTTCACTAATTCTGCTGCTGGTCCTCTGGATACTGTTGAACAGAATTGAGACCAGTAGATGATTTGGGTTAACCAGCTTCAGTGTCTACTTTCACTTCTGTCATGTGAGTGTACCTTTAAGAGAGGCATTAAAAAAAAAATCATGCAGCTTACAGCTTCAGCGATGACATTGGGGCGTGGAGGTAAGCTGTAGCAGTCAGGTGACAGGGCATTCAGTTTCGTTTATGGCACTCAGGTGATAGGGGTTTTTTCCTTTGGGCTTTCAGTTTCGTTTTGGGGAGTGTGTTTGAAGCAGTTTAGCAGCAAGCTAAGAGGCAGTCTCTCTCTCTCCCTGTTCTCTTTGTACGGTTCTGAAACTATTATCAGTTAGCTGAAGGGGAAGCTTATTGCCATAATGCCTTACAAAAGCTGTGTTTTGAAAAACAGATTCGATTACAACCTCTTCAGAGTTTCTTCACAAGGGATTTTCAGCATTCAACCCAGGAGGCTGGATTCTTGTAACAAGTGGGCATTAACCTATGCTGTATTGTGCTTATTTGGAGAGTTTTGTGTATTGAATGTTGGCTTTCATTGGAATACATTAGAGATATTTCCTTAAGAGTTATACATTATCGTGGTTGTTGTGTTTCTTGTTTATATGGGCGGCACGGTAGCACAGTGGTTAGCACTGCTGCTTCACAGCTCCAGGGACCTGGGTTCGATTCCCGGCTTGGGTCACTGTCTGTGTGGAGTTTGCACATTCTCCTCGTGTCTGCGTGGGTTTCCTCCGGGAGCTCCGGTTTCCTCCCACAATCCAAAGATGTGCGGGTTAGGTTGATTAGCTATGCTAAAAAATTGCCCCTTAGTGTCCTGGGATGCATAGATTAGAGGGATTAGTGGGTAAAATATACGAGAGTAGGGCCTGGTTGGGATTGTGGTCGGTGCAGACTCGATGGGCCGAATGGCCTCTTTCTGTACTGTAGGGTTTCTATGATTTCTATGATTTCTTTCTTTCTATAATTGTTAAAAGTTCTTGCTAATTGTCTTACTAAATATGTCAACAACATTCTTAATTAAACTTTGTTTTTGATAAAAGCTCCTCGTGGGTCAGTTGAATCACACCTGAAGTGAAAACTCTCATGCTCATCCTCTCCAAATTCAACGTAAAACGATACAGGCCAGGTGAGCTTCATAGAACACCTTGAAGCATCCAACCTGACTTGTAACACTTCTGATGATTGTGGTCTCTCTGGTCTCAAGTTTTCACTCTATTGCTCAATTGAAATCATAGCACTTCTGTTTATTCTTACTATGTCCTTTTCACCTGGACAATGTAAGATCTTGGTGTGGTGATTTCTCCACTATTTCTTCAAATCTCCACCGAATTCTGATCCACACCTGTCCTCTCTGTCAAAGAACTGATAATGTTTTTGCTCTGTGACTTGTACATATGATACAACAAGGTATCCTTTCTTCCAATGACTTTGAGAGACCTAGCCACCAAACTGAAATCATAGAAATCACAGAAACCCTACAGTACAGAAAGAGGCCATTTGGCCCATCGAGTCTGCACCAACTACAATCCCACCCAGGCCCTACTCTCATATCCCTACACATTTACCCACTAATCCCTCTAACTTACGCATCTCAGGATACTAAGGGCAATTTTTAGCATGGCCAATCAACCTAACCCACACATCTTTGGACTGTGGGAGGAAACCGGAGCACCCGGAGGAAACCCACGCAGACACGAGGAGAATGTGCAAACTCTACACGGACCGTGACCCGAGCCGGGAATCGAACCCAGGTCCCTGGAGCTGTGAAGCAGCAGTGCTAACCACTGTGCTACCGCGCCGCCGCTGAACAATGTGCTCTGGCTCTGCACTTGGTGATACCCAAATGAACTTGATGTAGGCGTTGTGAGGTCGCAAGCCTTACCAGAGACCAGGAAATCATTGATCACTGTTGGATGTGCTCTCTGCGCAACATACAATCTGAAGATAGGACTCTAGCATATATATGTTGGCCATCCCCGATTGCAAATTCTTCTGAGCTGCTTCCATTAATCATCTGCTTTTTGAGCCTCTCAAACTTTGCAGTTTCTGATAATATTTTGACTGTCTTTGTAGGAAACTCCTTAACTTCTTCCACAAACTTAACATTGCATTTTTCTGGATTCTGTTTCAATGCATCATAATGCATCTGCTGCGCTCTGCTGTTTCCCTTGAACATACACCACATGAGTATCAAACCGCATCGATCTTAATTTAAATTTTTGACCTCTTGATGGCATAGCTTCAAGCTCTTTCAAATTCAACAGCGCAAATAAAGGTTTATGGTGTGTTTCAATCATTATGTGAAGACATACGGACATAGTCAGCAAATTTCTCGCATGCCCACCAGGTTGCTAATGCATCTTTTCCAATCACTGTGTATCTCGTCTCTGTACCTGTTAATCACCATGATGCCTAATGGACAGTTCTACGTTTTCCATTCCTTTGAACTTGCAAAAGGACTGCCCCAATCCTGTGGAGGATGTGTCCACTTCAATAATTGTGTGTAACTTGGGATCGTAATGTGTTGATGTCTGTGATGACATTTATCTCTCCTTGATTTTTTTTGAATGATTTCTGATGTGAGTTTTCCCAATACCATTCATTGCCTTGGTGTAACACAATGGCTCATTGAGCTCTGTTAAGTTTTCTTTTGGAAATTTTGCCATTTAATTTACCATTCGCATGAATCTTTGTAACTCCACAATGTTCCTTGGAGCTGGAAATTCTCTTATGTCCCTGGTCATCAGTGGATCAACCTTTAATCCTGGTGCACTCACTATGTGACCAAGAAACCTGCTTGTTGGCTGTGAAAACTCACACTTACAGTTGAGTTCCTGTCCCTTGTGGTCTTCTCAGCACTGCACTCATTCTCATGTCATGTTCAGCCCCTGTATCAACACATCATCCATGTGGCAAATAATTCCGTGTAACCCCTCCTAAAGATTTGGCGCTGTTGTTTGAATGATATCTGCTGCTGATGAACATTGCGAGAAGCTTGGGCTCCTCTTCTCATGGTATTTTCCAGAATCTGTCGTTAGCATCTAATTTAGAGAATATTGAACTCCTCCCTAGTTTAGCTAAATCCTCATCAACTGATACCATGGGATGGACTTTTCTTTGCACAGCTTTACGGAGTTAGGTGAGATCAACAAGTATTCTGACAGAAAGGTTTCACAACAGAACCTATAGCATCCCTGAGTACCAACACACTGATTTTTGCCGGTGAAATACTCTTACTGTGATAGAATCCCATAGAATTCCTTAGGTGCAGTAGGAGGCCATTTGGCCCATCAAGTCTTCACCGATTTGCTGTGCTTACTGTTCGGATTATGGGAAATGTAAGCTTTACTAAGTGTACTACTTGGCTTGTCATAATCATGTGACTGCCATCAAGCAAGCTCACTACAGGCTGCCATGTCTGATCAGTTCAATAAAGCATCTCATTGAGAATAGACTGATGTACAGCTGTCCTTACGCATGAAACATGATGTCAGAAGAGAAAAAACAGATATTTGATCCCTGGAAATGGTGCGGAGTAAGCAGAGCTCAGAAAAACACACAGAAAAATTCAAATCTGAACAAAAAACTGCTAATAAAGTTCAGACAAAGTACTGAGCTGAAGAGAAAGGTCAAAGGAAACACAAACAATGGCAGTGAGTAAATTACTAAGGAGTGAAATGGCTGCAGTAAATTTTTCACATCCCTCTCTAGTTGAACTGAAAAGTGTTGCAAGACGAAACTGGCAGTTTTTCCACTTCCATCGGCAAAATTGTGAGATTGTAACAGACTTAATTAACAAGCCTGGACTGATAAGAGTAGCCACGTATGAACTAGGAGCAGAAGTAGGTCAGCCCTCTGTCATTCAACAAGCTCAAGGCTGATTTCCCTGTTTGAATTCCACATTCCCCATCTAACCCCGTTAACTTTGATTCCCTCGTCCAACAAGAATCTATCTACAGCTGCCTTAAAACATTCAGTGATCTTTATTCGACCACATTTTGAGGCACAGAGTTTCAAAGTTTCACCACCCCCGATAGAAAACAATCCACCTCATTGCAGTCCTAGCAGGGTGACCCCTAATCTTAAAATAGTGCCCCTTGAGTTCTGGATTCACCACAACAGGAAACGTCACTTCAACATCCACCTTGTCAACACTGTCATTTTTAACACTGCTGGGAGTGTATACCACCCAAAATCTAACCGATGAGCTCAGAAAACGGACAGCAGAGATTTTGAACACCTTGACTGCACATTTTAAGGCAAGGATAGATACATTTTTAAGGCAAGGATAGATAATTTTTTGAATGTAATGGAATTCAGGGTTATGGTGAACGGATGGTTAAGTGGAGCTGAGTCCACGAAAAGATCAGCCATGATCTTATTGAATGGCGGAGCAGACTTGAGGGGCCAGATGGCCTACTCCTGCTCCCAATTCTTATTATTTTGAGTGAATCTTATATTTGAACACTATGTATTCAACATTAGAGTTCAGAGTGAAAATGGGACCATTGAACAGTACGTGACCGCAGTAACAGAGCTTGCAGAAGCATGTGAATTCAGAGGGTTGAAAAATGATCTGATTAGCGTTAGATTAATCTTAAACATACAAGACTCCTTGATGAGAGCAAGCCTACTCAAAGAGGACAAACTGATTCTCAAGAAAGCAATAGATTTCTGATGAAATGTGAAAATTGTGAATCATCAGTGAGGGAATCTGTATGGCAGCAGCCCAGGCGATATATTATGTTGAAAGACAGGCAGATCAAAGAGCTAAACAATTGCAGACAAAGGGAAGGATGCATGTACTGTGAAAGATAGTAGACAAAGAAAAGAAAGAACTGTCCATCTGGGAAAGTAATGTTTTAACTGCAAGAAACAGAATCATTTTGCACACAAGTTTACATTATATATTAATGATTTGGAAGAGGAAACTAAATATATCATCTCAAAATTTGCAAAAGATACAAAGTTGGGTGGGAGGGAGAGCTGTGAGGAGGATGCAGAGATGCTTCAGCGTGATTTCAACAGGCTGAGTGTTTGAGCATCTGCATGCCGGATGCTGTATAATGTGGATAAATGGGAGATTATCCACTTTGGTAGCAATAATAGGAAGACAGATTATTACTTGAATGGGTGTAAATTACGAGAGGTGGATACTCAGTGAGTCCTTGGTGGCCTTGTGCATCAGTCACTGAAAATAAGCGTGCAGATCCAGCAGGCAGTAAAGAAGGCAAATGGTATGTTGGCTTTCATAGTGAGAGGTGGGGCGGCATGGTGGCACAGTGGTTAGCACTGCTACCTCACAGCTCCAGGGACCGGGGTTCGATTCCCGGCTTGGATCACTGTCTGTGTGGAGTTTGCACATTCTCCCCGTGTCAATGTGGGTTTCCTCCGGGTGATCCGGTTTCCTCCCACAGTCTGAAAGACATGCTGGTTAGGTGCACTGACCCGTACAGGTGCTGGAGTGTGGCGACTAGGGGAATTTCACAGTAACTTCATTGCAATGTTGACGTAAGCCTTACTTGTGACTAATAAATAAACTTTTAAAAAAAAATTTGAGTATAGGAATAGGGATGTTTTACTGCAATTGTATAGGGTGTTGGTGAGGCCTCATCTGGAGGATTGTGTGTAATTTTGATGTCCATTTCTGAGCTGCTATAGAGGGAGTACAGCGAAGGTTTACCAGGCTGATTCCTGGGATGGCAGGTCTGTCATATGTGGAGAGACTAAATTGGTTAGGATTGTATTCATTGGAGTTTAAAAGAATGAAAGGTGATCTCATAGAAATATATAAAATTCGAACAGGATTAGATAGGGTCGATTCAGTAAGAATGTTCCCGATGGTAGGGGAGTCCAGAACCAGGGGTCAAACTTGAGGATAAGGAGTAAACCTTTTATGACTGAGGTGAGGAGAAATTTCTTTACCCAGGGAGTGGTGAATCTGTGGAATTCACTACCACAGAAAGTAGCTGAGGCCAAAACGTGAGATTTCAAGAAGAAATTAGGGGCCCTATTTTACCATTTTACCAAGTGCTGGGTGGACTTGAATCTGGGAGTGTTTCAGATCCGACTTTTAGACCTGTGCTCAGGTGCCCCCATACACACTCTGCCTGAAAAAATATCAGCAATTCTGAATCACGCTGCAGAAGCCTGTGGACGGAGCTTATCGCGCCCGAAACACTACAGCTCCAATTGGAGCCTTCAACTGTGAATGTGTAGTAAAAAAAATAGAAAAAGGCTCCCCTGCCACATCGCTCCTGGGCCGGATAATGCCTCCTCCTGGCCCCCACACACATTGTCCCACCCCCACAAAATTACTGAACCCCTTATCCCCCCACCGCCCCGCTACCCAGACCGATCATGTCCCCTGCCTCCCTTCCCTCCATTGATCATACACAGAGTGGCAGCGGACCCCCCTTTACCCCCACCAATCACACGCAGAGTGGCAGTGGACCCCCCACTCCCCCTCACCGAACACACGCAGAGTAGCAGCGGACATCCCCTTCTCCCCCACCGAATACATGCAGAGTCGCAGCGGACTCCCCTTTCCCCCCCACCCATCACATGCAAAGTGGCAGTGGACCCACCTTCCCCCACACTGATCAACGCAGAGTGGCAGTGGACCCTCCGCCCCCCCGCCCCCCCCTCCAGAGAGCCATCTGACCCGCTTCTCTCCCCCCACATCAGTGAGCCATCCGACCCGCCTCCCTCCCCCCACCAGAGAGCGATCTGATCCACCTCTCTCCCCCACCAGAGAGCCATCTGACCTGCCTCCCTCCCCTCTACCCACTAGAGAGCCATCTGACCCGTTGTCCTCCCCCCCAACCAGAGAGCCATCTGACCCGCCTCCCTCCCCCCCACCAGAGAGCAATCTGATCTGCTTCCCTCCCCCCCACCAGAAAGCCATCTGACCCACCTCCTTCCCCACTCTCTCACCGCCAATCTGAGTCAGAGAGCTGCCGGAAGCTTGGAACTTACTTCGTCAGCAGCTGGAGCGCCTGAACCATGTTTGTTTCGCACCCAATCTGGATGGGCGAACACAACGGTAAAGGGGAAAGTTTGAGCGTGCAGCCCATTAAGTCAATTTAAACGCATGCAGATGCATTTAAGTTGACGTCGCGCCCGTTATGGGCGCGGTCCTGACAGTGGGCATTTTTGGCCCTGGTAAAGGGGGAACGGGCACGGAGGCGGGCGCAGGTTATGCTACTCACCTCACGCCCAACTTTACCAAGTTTTTGCACCTGAAAATGGGCGCAACATGATGGTAAAATCGGCTCTAGATATAGCTTTTGGAGCTAAAGGGATCAAGTGATAAAGGGGGAAGGGGGACCAGGATATTGAATTTAATGATCAGCCATGATGAAAATGAATGGTGGAGCAGGCTCGAAGGGCTGAATGGCCCACACCTGCTTCTATTTTTTATGTTTAAGTGTTTCGTGAGAAAAAAACAAAACAAACTTATACAATTAGTTCCTGGAGAGATATCAGAAGAAGACTCTGATGAAGAACCATACACCATACAGCTGATTGGTTCAGTCAAGCCTATTGGTGACAAATGGTTTGTAACTATTACCATGATGACTGCAGAGGGAGATTATCAAGTGAACAGGAAGTACCAAATAGACAACACATAACGACTTTCACAGATCTGTGTGAAATGGCTCAACATGACAATGTAAAAATGAAGCCATCTAAAGTAAGGTTAAGACTATATGATAACAGAATACTCATGGCAAGAGGAGAAAGTAGCTTGAGAACCCAATGCAAGAAGGGAGATCTGGTGTTCCAGATCATAGATGGGACACAACAGCGACTCATCTCAGCTGAAGCATGTCTAAAGCTCGGACTGATAATCCTAAATGTGCCAGAGAGAGGGAAACAAAAGATTCCAGAGGAGGGAAACAATGTGTAAGTAAACTGCAAGATAGTTGCAAGGAAATACACAGGCAGAAGGTAAATGAAGCAGTTCTACAGGAAAATGTACACCATTAGAGTTGAAATGGAAAATTTGAAGGCAAGATTCCAGCTGTGTATATACTATTGAAAACCCACAATAAACTAAAGTCTTCAATGAACCAAGTTGGGCGAGATAGAATCATAGAATCCCTACAGTGCAGAAGGAGACCATTCAGCCCATCGAGCCTGCACCGACAACAATCTCAACCAGGCCCCATTCCCTGCAACCCTGTGTATTTACCCTACTAATCCCCCTGACACTAAGGGGCAATTTACCATGGCCAATTAACCTAACCTGCTCATCTTTGGACTGTAGGAGGAAACTGGAGCACCCGGAGGAAACCCATGCAGACATGGGGAAAACGTGCAAACTCCACACAGACAGTCACCCGAGGCTGGATTTGAACCGGGTCCCTGGCGCTGTGAGGCAGCAGCACAAACCACTGTGCCACCATGCCACCCTTAATCAGATCAGAACAAATAAATTTCAGAGATGACACAAAGGTACCAGGAAAAAAAATGATTCCTAATTCCACAGTTGGCAACTCAGAGTGGGAGTTGAATAAAATTAACCAGATATACGGATGCAACTGCAGGTATATGCAATCAACTAGCAAACCTGCTCCTTCTCAGCAATTGGTGGTCAGGGAGAAGGAATCTCTTCAGCTGTACTAACTACAGAACTACCATCAAAAAAAGAGGGCCGGGAGTCCCAACAACCACAATGGAACAACAACAGCTCCCAAAACAACAAGGGCCACAGGAATGACACTCTCCAGACAAGGAAAATCATCCAGACGAACAGCCGCTTTCAATGTACACACGTTCCATTAAGATACCTGCATGGTTTAAAGACAATGGCCAGGACTTTCCAGCCCTGATGTGATGTTACCTACTGTAGGGAATGTGACGGGTCAGTCAAAAGTCATCGATTTTTGCCAGGACTGGACAATCCAATCAGCGGGTAGGGTCGGAACATTTCATTCTATGTGTACAATGCATGTGCAAAGGTGGACTAGTAGAACAAATAGTTGTTAATGCATGATAACAGTGCGTGTATAGTGGGTAAATTGGGTAACTCACAGTCACACAGGATCATGTATGAAAAGTTGTTTTTTATGCTATAGGAACAGCAGGATATTTGGATCTTTTGTTCAGTATGAAAGGGGCGATGTTTGGGTTTTGGGAAATGCAATCTTTACCAAGTGTACTACTACCTGGCTTGTCATAGCCATTTGACTCTGCCATGAGGCAAGCTCACTGCAATCTGCTCTGTCTGATCAGTTCAATAAAGCCTCTCATTGAGAACATAGTGGAGAAGCACAGCTGTCCTTATATATGAAACAGTTGCCCTACACCTTCAGCATTGGGTCAAATTTCAACAGATACCAGAACTCAGTCACAGTCACCTTGGAAAAATGAACCCAGCAAAACTACTTAACGTTGGTCTTTCTCATTAGTCTTTCTCTGAACCTGTAAATATGTCCACAAAGAACTGATGGTGCACCTCCAGTACAAGTGAGCCTGTTTCTATGCATCTGCCCCGTCCTACAAAGGCTCAAATGGGACGAACATCTATTTTAAGATTTTGGTTGCGGTAATGAAAAATACGAAGACACATGCTTTAAGCATTCATTTCCTGAAACAAATTGCTTGTCTTTTCAATCCATTTTATGTGGGCAAATTTAAAACACCGACATTCCCAGTGCGATTCTTTTCATTTGCACAGGATTAGGGTTTTAATGACACTCTCGCACATTCAGCACAAGAATGGCTTTGAACGTGGCTGGATGATTACATGCAGTGCAAATCAAACGAGGGTTTGTCACAAAGAATTCCTGTCTGATTTCCTGACCTTCTCTCAACTCATTCTGAACACCTCAAACCAGTACATCTTCTCTTTAATTTCCTGTAAAACTCGACAATATCCAACGAAAGCAGTTTAAATAAATCAAATTGGGATTCAACTGAATGCCTTAATAATCCACTGACATTATTACAAGTGGAGTTTCCACTTTGGCCATAATCAGTCATGAATTACATGAGTTTGCAGAAGTACTTTTCCTCAAGTTTCTGCTTAAACTCATTGCATTTTGCTTAATGCAAAATATATCATGAACCAGCACAACTGGACAGCGTTTTACAAAACAGTTCGAAAAATATTTTGCTTTAAAAATATTCCTTGACGTATTTAAGAGTAGTATGCTGCCACAGTTTAGCTGAAAATTAGTTTATCACAAAAAAGAAAGATTCTTAATTGGAGAGTCCACCTGTGAGTGGTGGTGGAGTGTTACCATTCACACAGGAGTCCAAGTTGCCGTAGCAATGTGCACATCTGCTGCATGTTTTAGTCTGGAGCTTTGGATATAGTGAAGTCGAGGCTCCGACATTGTTTCCATCTTCTAAACTTGCAGGTTGTATGAGTGTACAGTTTCATAATAGATTTAAAAGGTATAAATATTTGTGTCCAAAAGAACCAGCTGGCAGATGGGCAGAATCAATGCAAACTTTTCCTGTGGTCAATAATTTGATTTGGGACAAAAACAGAAAATGCTGGAAAATCTCAGCAGGTCTGACAGCGTCTGTGGAGAGAGAACAGAGCAAATGTTTCAAGTCTGGGTGACCCTTTGTCAGAGCTGAAGACAATAGGGAAGGAAATCATAGAATCAAGTCTGCCATCATTACCTGATCTGGCCTACATGTGACTCCAGACCCACGGTAAAGTGGTTGACTCTCAACTGCCCTTGGGCAACTAGGGATGGGTAATAAATGCTGGCCAGCCAGCGATGCCCATGCCCCACGAATGAATTTTTAAAAAGCTGTTTTAAGCTAGCTTCCACCTCCTTCAATGGGAGGTGCATTGTAGTTGGAGCAGTTTGTATGCTATGCAAGAAGTGACTCTGACCTGGGAAACTGGAAGTGAGTGGGCACAGATGTTTCAAATGCTTCATTAGAGGCCTTGATGCAGGAGGTGAAAAGGAGGAGAGAGGTTCTAATCTCAAAGGCAAGAGGCCATCAAGCCATATGCTCAGAAGGCAGTGGGAACAGACAGTTATGGAGGCAAATGCTAGGAATCCCAAGTACTGAACGTAGTGCTGCAAAGGTTGAGTGAATTCACACCAGTTGTCAAGATCGACGAATGTACTGTCAAATGCCGCATCCTACCAGCAGCACCACGAGCTTCAGACATTGCTGAGTTCACAGTATCTCCATCACTCACCTACCAACAATCTCTATCAATCAGAGCTCATATCTTCACCTCAGCCTCAGACACTGAACACTGCTGTAAGCCTCGTGCCTTCATCTTACATTGTAGTATCTAGTGTAGCACGCACCAGATCAGAAATGCTTTATCTTTGTTGTTTGCTGTGTATTGCACAACCTGGTCATGTAGAGGGGAGAAGAAAAACTTGTCGATAGACATGGAGGGGCACCCTGCATTCTCAGATGATGAGTCCAACAATGACATGGAGGAGGAACGTGATGTTGCACATGACCATGGTGACCCACATGGTGGCCACCAGAGACTGAGTGCAAGTGAGATAAGGGAGGCCTTGATTATATGTTTCAACTAAGTTTTTTCAGATCTTCCCCAACTATAAATACAGAGGCTTCAACTGTCTCTGTCCTACCCTGTGAAATGATGTGGAGATGCTGGCGTTGGACTGGGGTAAACACAGTAAGAAGTTTAACAACACCAGGTTAAAGTCCAACAGGTTTATTTGGTAGCAAAAGCCACACAAGCTTTCGGAGTTCTAAGCCCCTTCTTCAGGTGAGTGGGAATTCTGTTCACAAACAGAGCATATAAAGACACAAACTCAATTTACATGAATAATGGTTGGAATGCGAATACTTACAACTAATCAAGTCTTTAAGAAACAAAACAATGTGAGTGGAGAGAGCATCAAGACAGGCTAAAAAGATGTGTATTGTCTCCAGACAAGACAGCCAGTGAAACTCTGCAGGTCTAGGCAACTGTGGGGGTTACAAATAGTGTGACATGAACCCAATATCCCGGTTGAGGCTGTCCTCGTGTGTGCGGAACTTGGCTATCAGTTTCTGCTCAGCGACTCTGCGCTGTCGTGTGTCGCGAAGGCCGCCTTGGAGAACGCTTACCCGAATATCAGAGGCCGAATGCCCGTGACCGCTTAGCCTGTCTTGATGCTCTCTCCACTCACATTGTTTTGTTTCTTAAAGACTTGATTAGTTGTAAGTATTCGCATTCCAACCATTATTCATGTAAATTGAGTTTGTGTCTTTATATGCTCTGTTTGTGAACAGAATTCCCACTCACCTGAAGAAGGGGCTTAGAGCTCCGAAAGCTTGTGTGGCTTTTGCTACCAAATAAACCTGTTGGACTTTAACCTGGTGTTGTTAAACTTCTTACTACCCTATGAAACACACACTTAAGACTTCCAAAAGAGTCACATCTACAAACATCTGTTTGAAGGGCCTTTGATTTTCATTTGGAGGTATTATGACATTACAGCCCCTATCAACATCTGGTATTTCTCTGTCCACATATAAACACACAAAAACAATTGAATATGTCAGATATTTAATAACGAATTGTTCCGACAACATGAGGAGCGGTAGAAAATGATTCCTCTATTCCCCGACTCCAGGTCTGACCATGACAGAATTTCTTTTGTGAATTTAGAGAGGATATGCTTTGCCAAAACTGCAGGAGTCCTACTGTTTACACTTTCAATTAGCCAGACAGATTTTCTGAGTTTAAAAAAAGAGCAAGATAAGTTTATTGAAACTGCTTCCTGTATTACAAAATAACTGGTAAATCGCATTCATATTCGCTGAGCCCAAACGCTCACATTAGTGCAGATGGTAGGATAAGAGGATAGCTTAAGGGTTTTTACAATTCTTGAAGAGGATAAAGCAAAGTTGTATATGGTTAACTGTTCTTTGTCTGGTCTCAATTTGGTAATTCTACATTTTTTTTGTTGTTGTCTTCCTGGGTGGAGTTGTATGAAGCAGAGTTCCACATTTTATGCCCAAAAAGTCTTTGTTTACCGTAGATTTCTTTTCTCAGAATGGTTACTTTGCAAATCCTAGTGCAATACTTTTGAGAAAGGGAGAGAGAGAGAGAGAGAGACGAAGTGTCATTGTATCCTTTCAGTACAACATTCTCATCTCTGATTCCTCTGGTTTGATAAACAGTTCTTAGGTTGCACTGCCTGTATAGAATCATAGAATCCTACAGTACAGAAGGAGGCCATTTGGCCCATCGAGTCTGCAATATCTCCATAACCCCATGCATTTACCCTCGCTAGTCCCCTGACACTAAGTGGCAATTCAGCATGGTCAATCCACCTAACCCGCACATCTTTGGACTGTGGGAGGAAACTGGGGCACCCGGAGGAAACCCATGCAGACACAGGGAGGATATGCAAACTCCACACAGACAATCACCCAAGCTGGGAATCGAACCCAGGTCCCCGGCGCTGTGAGGCAGCGGTGGCAACTGCTGTGCCAGCGTGCCGCCCCGATATTCCAGAGAAATTCAATTACTCCATGTCTGCTTTAGAAGAGTTAATTTTGATGTCTCATCTCAACGTTTTTGATAAGTTTCAGAATGGTGTGGAAGCCAATAGGAAATAGGATCTTCCACACTCGTAGAGTGAGGTAGGGATGGGGGGATGGTGCTGGTTTGAGTGAATATTCCCTTTTCATCCCATTTGGCTGCAACGCAAGTTGCATATTGTAGCTAGCTGGCAGACCATTATAGTCTTTATGGGATTACATTTCATTGTTTTTAAAAACTCACCCCCCACCCCAAAAGATTTGAAACTCTGGGCGCTATCTTAAGAACGTGTGAGAAAACAGAAGAGAATCTCATTGTTTTTTTTGGCCAGGATTCAATTCTCACCATCAGGGTGTGGGGGGAGGGGCGAGTTCGCTGGCAAAACAGGGCCGGTGCGATTTGGGAGAGACCGGAAACTGCACGTTTCTCATTTTTCGCTTCATCCAATTGTACCACCTCGCCTCGCTGAAAGCCGGCCGGGACGAGGTCATAAGGTCATGCCCTCAATTTCTTTTTAAAGTACACCCACAAAACAGAGCAGGTGAACAATACAACCCTCAGTCACACACATCCAGTGAATCACTGTGATGGCACTTCTGTGTCTCCAGTGATTTATTCATTCCGTTAGAGATGCTGCTTTCCCACCTCTGCCAGCTGCACTGAAGGCAGGCTGCTGAACATGATACCCTGTCCTTTGGGATCAATCTAGACTGGCATCCTCTGGTTGGCAAAGACCATGAGGATGCGGGCATGATGAGGGACTCCTGTTCAGTCGCAGGAACTCACCTTGGGATGCTGAGGTTCTGATATCACTGAGTAAAGGACAGTAAAGACACTGTCACCATGAGGAGTGCCCTGAGAGGAGCCCTTAGCTGAGAGAAGCTGCTGCCTATCTGCCAACATGATGTCCACACGGCCCTCCCTGCTTACCGGAGATGAATAAGGGAATAGAGGGGAAATGAGGTGGCTTGTCCATTTCTTGCACTGGCGTTGCCTACCTGAGGTCATTGTGGGCTTGCAGGTCTGAATGTACACCTCGAAACCCCTGATTGAGCTGCAGATTCTGACTCTCCATGGGAATCGCCAATCCCTCGATGGGGGAAGTCGCTTTCAGAATGGAGATCTCCTACTCTCTGTACCTGGGTGTGTATACCCTCTGGAATCTCCTCCATATCCTCATACATCTGCTTTTGGACATCCAACATCTGTTGCCCCATAGACAACTCCAGAGGTTCGTTGATGCTCAGCATCTCCCAGGACTCACACACTGCTCTGAGAGTCACAGCCTCCAGCAGCTACTCCAGTGTATTTCCAATGGGTGAAACAACAGCAGCCGATGCATGCAAACTCACCAACATACCAGCTTCAGAGCTGCTACTAGATGTGATGTGTTAATGCTTCTAATGAGTTCCTCTTATCTTCCAGAGAGGTTAATGCCAGGTCCTTGGAGTTGATATTTGTCAGGCCTCTGAGTGACCTGCTGAAGGAATAAGCGGGTTCATAAGTGGGTGAGTGTCCCTCAACAACGAGGAGGGACCCTGAGTAAAAGCAGCTTCATCTCAGGTACAGATAGGTAACATATGAATCATGGAACAGATGTGCTGATCTTCATCCATTACACCATACACACACGTTCCTGAGGTCTCCTTCATCACTACTGCCGAGAGAAGATCCTTGGGATATTTGCCACCCTCAGCACTGTCTCCAGCCTCTCCTCTGACCACCAAGCTGGTCCACTACTAACTGGCCAGATCCAGGATATCCTCTTCCACCTTTATCAGCACTGACAGGTCAGACACTCTGCCATGACATTGTCTCCTCACGGGCATTGCAGGCTCTTTTCTCCTGCAGAGATAATGGGAATTGATAATGTCCATATCTGGATGGACCAAGTCCTCAGGTACGTACCCACATCTCTGACTCTTCTCCACTGCACATCGCAGCACTGTTTCCCTTGTAAGTAACCTTTCCAGACATCGCATGCCAACTCCCGAAAGCCTTGCAGGTGCCAAGATTCCTTCAGTTGGTGTTGTGGGTATGTGGGGACCATACATCCATAACCCTTGTGGACGTGTCCTGCACATGCCATATGTATACCACCCATAGTCAGACAGGCACATTGATAACTCCCTCAGTCACCCTGCAGAACATCAAAGATCATTCACCTTTTTCCTACATTACTGCCAGGTTCTACACTCCAAGGCTACTGGGTACCTCTGTCACCTCCGTCCTCTTTTACTTTGTCAGATGGTGAAGTATTTTTTGCCACCTCTGAGCAGGACGCCCTCCCATTGTTTGCTGACAGTATGGAAGAGGGTATGGAGAGAGTCATCATTAAACCGTGGTGCAAGTCCCTCAGCCATTGCGGATGGATGAAGGATGTGGTTGACTCTCCGTAAGCCCTTAGTGTGGCAGCTTCCATCCTCAGCCTCCAGTGGCTCACAATCAATCGGGGATTGACAGGATTGCAGTAGCCTCTCTGCCTACAGTTGCCCTACACTCCTTGCCTCCGCAATGTCCTCTGGCCTTCTCATCCAGGCCCACCCTGCCCCACTGATGGGGGCCCTTTAAAGCTCCCACCTTGGACTCCACCCCGGTCACTGCTTTCAAGCCCGCTCTGGTCTCTCTGACACTGAACAGACATTAATTGGCCAGTCAGATTGTGATTGATGCAGAAAGATGGGACTGATTGGGAACAGACAATATAATCACTTTCAATTCTGCCTACTCCGCATGAAATTCTGCCCAAAATTCCATCTCCAAAATCAACATCAGCCTTCGGCAAGGAGAGATTCAGTAAAGAGCAGCGTCTGCTGAATTGAAAAGGCAGGTAATTGGGGAAAAGTGCCAATGTGCCCTGGTACCCAATATGAATTTGGATGAGGAGGTGGTACAGAATACCTCTGTAAATAAGGAGCATGGCATTGCCAATGTTAATGGAAAGGGATATAGAAAGATAATTGCCTCTGGGATTATGGGAGAAGAGAAGAGTACTGTCACATTGCTGTAAACAATTCAGCCACAAAGGGTAATCATATGTATGAGCAATAGCCAACAATTCTTCCACATGAACTAAGGTAAATTCCCACCATCTATCTACAATACAGCGATAGAATACTGAATTCACTGACATGTTCAATTAGGGATGTGCACACTGCAATACACTGCAGTGTAGCTACAGCAGGATAAGTTATCATAAGTTATACCTTAATATAAAAGCAAAATACTGTGGATGCTGGAATCTGAAACAAAAACAAAAAATGCTGGAAAATCTCAACAGGTCTGACAGCATTTGTGGAGAGAGAATGACCCATCCTATTTCGAAATGTTGGCTCTATTCTCTCCCCACCGATGCTGTCAGACCTGCTGAGATTTTCCAGCAGTTTCTGTAAGTCATCATCTTAATGCACAAAAAATTAACAAATGACAGTCACGTGTCCAAAATCCTGATATGTCCCCACATACCCACAACACCAACTGAAGGAATCTTGGCACCTGCAAGGCTTTCGGGAGTTGGCATGCGATGTCTGGAAAGGTTACTTACAAGGCATAGAACAAAGAACAAAGAAAATTACAGCACAGGAACAGGCCCTTCGGCCCTCCAAGCCTGCACCAACCATTCTGCCCGACTTAACTAAAACCCCCTATCCTTCCAGGGACCATATCCCTCTATTCCCATCCAATTCATGTATTTGTCAAGACGTCCCTTAAAAGTCACTACTGTATCTGCTTCCACTACTTCCCCCGGCAATGAGTTCCAGGCATCCACCACTCTCTGTGTAAAAGATCTGCCTCGTACATCTCTTTTAAAACTTGTCCCTTGCACCTTAAACCTATGCCCCCTAGTAATTGGCTCTTCCACCCTGGGAAAAAGCTTCTGACTATCCACTCTGTCCATGCCTCTCATAATCTTGTAGACTTCTATCAGGTCGCCCCTCAACCTCCGTCTTTCCAGTGAGAACAAACCAAGTTTCTCCAACCTCTCCTCATAGCTAATGCCCTCCATACCAGGCAACATCCTGGTAAATCTTTTCTGTCACCTCTCTAAAGCCTCCACATCCTTCTGGTAATGTGGCAACCAGAATTGAACACTATATTCCAAGTACGGCCTAACTAAGGTTCTACAAAACTGCAACATGATTTGCCAATTTTTAAACTCAATGCCCCGGCCAATGAAGGCAAGCATGCTGTATGCCTTCTTGACTACCTTGTTCAGCTTTAGTGGCACTGTTAATAAACTTCTCTTAGTTTTCTAAGTTGACGTGTATGCTGTTGACAGAGCAATAGGCAGAATCATCTGGAGTTAGTCTCTGCCACAGAAATGGGATCATTTGGAGGTTGGGAATATGATTTGAGAGTGAGTAGGCTTCACCATGGTTCTTTCACTTAGCCATGGCATTACTGTTCCATCACTGAGCTCCACAACCAGAAAGGGTGGGTTGATGCGTCCATTCTATCAAAGGAGCGGTTTCCCATTAACAGGACCAGAACATTGGCAACAAAGGCTCACCAGCACTTGGATTTTTGAGCTTGCAGCAGCCATAGGACTGAACAGGAGACCTCGAAAGGCTGGTCCTCAGGTCTCTCACCTGTATATCCTGCTTTGTGAGCGGACAGGTTGTGAGGTGAGTTCTCCCAAGGACAGGAGGGAGATGATGATCTCTCTAACCATCCACGTGTGGCTGCAAGTGGCTGAGGAAGTCAGCAGCAGGATGAATATCTCTCTAACTTGGAGACAGTGCACCGATTGGATCCAGAACCTGAGTAGGACATGACAGGTGAGTGGGAAAAACAATTACAGGTGCCAAGCTCCACACTCTGACTTTCCCAGCATTCCCTTCTGCAGCACTCCTCAGGTCTACACACCCTGCAGCTCCACTCATTCCTCTCTCTCCAGGCACCACACAGTCAACACTCACACTCACCCTCAGCCATTTGCCCTCTCGCACTTATGCCTCATAATGACATCTTCCCCCTCCCACCCCACAAATGTTGTCCTCCCCTCTTCTCCACATGATCCTTGATGAATTTTCCACCCGTTCTGCTTTCTCCCCTTGCAGGAGATGAGGCCACACAACTTGGCAGGAAGCAGAGACCTGGCAAAAAGGAGGGGGGTGTCATTGGCCATCTAATGACAGGATCCTTGTCAGCAAAGGCATGTCCACCTGC
Source organism: Mustelus asterias (assembly GCF_964213995.1). Lineage (NCBI taxonomy): Eukaryota > Metazoa > Chordata > Chondrichthyes > Carcharhiniformes > Triakidae > Mustelus > Mustelus asterias. The sequence goes on along the minus strand of NC_135815.1, from coordinate 47,815,808 downwards.
TCCATGGGGAAGAAAGTCCTGTCTCAGAGGCTGCAGATGTCAATAGTGATCTTGTGTAGAGCCTGAGCCTCCTGGGGTATTGCTGTTCGTATGTCTCAGGAGAACTAGTCCTCTGCCTGTAAATGCTGTGTCACCTGCTTCCAACTGTATCTTGGTGTCCATTCTTCCTGCATTGTGGAGGAGTATGTGACTGAGGAGAAGGCAGCTGGTGTTGCTACTGGTACTGCAGCTGCTGGAGCTGTTGGTGATGGCATGGTTTCTGCTCTTGCCCCTCATCAGAGGCACAGGGTAAAGCTGCAAAAGGTGCCCCCAGGTGGTGAAGGCGACCAGCAGGGAAGAGCGGCTAAAACTGAGTGAAGTATTAAACATTTGAAGTGCCTTCCAAGAAGTTGGTAATCACCTCTCAAGCAATGATAGCACTCCTTGAGCAATAGTCTTTCACCTTGGCTGGAGATTCCCAGCTTATCAGTTTCACTGCAGAAGTGCTTCCCACTGTATACATGCCTCAGTGACACTGGCAAATTGCTGATCGGCTGGGAAATTCAGGAATTAAGGTAAAATGGGTCTCAATTGACTTTTGAATTACCTTAATAACTTACTCAGATCTAAAGCATTCCTGGTTCGCCTTCAATCCCACCCCACAGAATGCTGGGCAAGGGCAGGATGATATTGAGGTCCTGACCCAATGTCAATATCAGGGACGTTAGCTCCTTAAATGCAAACAAACTAGTTTCCCCATTTCTGGGAACATTCTCCCCCACCCCACCTTCCATCAGAGTTCAGGAAAAGCTCTTTCATTGATTTGAATTTACTAGTACAATTCAGGGCCTTCTATTGAATGTTAAAATATGCTGCAGCTCTCATATGAAATTAGGAATTCAGTTATTGCAGGCATTCCCTTACACCAACTACTTGTGACTGTTCATTTGCTATGAACTCACCAGCACTCTTACGCAGCACCCTCCAAACCCATGATCTCTAACATTCGATTAAGACAAGGGCAGCAGATACCTGGGCGCACCACCACCTTTAGGTTCCACTCCAAGTCACTCACCATCCTGACTTGGAAATACATCACTGTTCCTTCAGTGTCGCTGGGTAAAAGTCCTGGAATTCCCTTCCTAACAGCACTGTGAGTGTACCTAGATCAGATGGACTGCAGTGGTTCAAGAAGACAACTCAACAGCACCTTCTCAAGGACAATTAGTAATTGGCGATGAATGCTGGCCTAGCCAGCGAAGCTCACCTCCTTGAATGAATAAAAAGCTATTACAAAGTAATGGGTATTATGAAAGGTATTCGATTGTGCACTAACATGCACTATGATTAAAGACAATTTGACTCTTTGTTAGAATTATTGTACAGACCTCCCCATTCTCCCAGTTGGAACTCTTTCATGCTGAATAGCAGTGCTGTAGGCAGAAGAAAATGCCTTAAGAAGTCATATCACTCATTGGTTGCCTGGGGGCTGCCTGACTCCACTTTCCAGCAAAGTTTGAAATAAGCAGCAAATGCTGCTACCTAAAGTAGGAGGGAGCCTTACTTAAATATTTAAATTGGAATTCAATTAGTAGGATTCCAAAGCTACTTCAGGTACCGATGTTAGACACAGACTGCCATGACCATGTTTTTCCAAGGGACCATGTAGAGACACAACAATTAATGGGATTAAAACCCTTGGTGCCACTCAGTTCTGTGGTGCTAGGTGGCACATGGAAACATCCTCTAGCCTCTCATTAATGCCATCAGGTGGACAATGTGATTACTCTATCCATTGCTTGTCTGATGTGCACCCATAATTGCTCTAATATATTTTCTGAGACCTTTAAACCTCTAAATGAATTTGGAACAATTACGAGTCAGTAGTACAATGAAAGATTGTGCAGTTTGGCAGGCATAGCAAGCAGGTTAATTTGAAAAAGTTGACTGCAGCATTACCTAAGCATGACATTAATTGAGTTTGTATTTCTTTCTTCACAGTTTACTGTGAATGAGATGCATCGTGACAAGTGGAGGGGGCAGAGAAAGTAAAATATGTTGTTATGCAAATAAATTGGTGTTCCAAGCCTGGCATAATGAAATGTGAAAGAAAGAGGACCAAAACATTTAAATCCAATTTACTTGCAAAAGGCTCCTGTGGCTGACTCACAGAAGAAGACCCACATTCAACATACCCGTTACAAATATTCCATTAACTTTCTTTAAAGTGGAATAAAAATTCATTTCTTCTTTTTCTTTGTCTTCCGCTTCAGATGTCTTCACCCTGATTTATTTCTCAGAACAGAGCAAGCATAGAATCTCTGCCTCAAATGTCTGCAGAGGTTCTCTCATGCTCCCACCACCACCTCAGTGAGGGATCATTGGAACCCTTAGAGATACAGCAGGATATGGTTGTTTAGTGTTATGATCCCCAATAACTTTAGAAACAAAGAAACTTAACCTTTCAGTGGACAGCTGAAAGGGTGAATCAGAGAATGGTTACAACGTGGAAGAAGCACCCTGGGCCCTCACATGTCGAATATTAGAAGGCTGGGGGAATTCAACAGCAGGATGAAGTGCCAGTGAAGGAAGACCAAGTGGGCAAAAAATAGGAAAGAAATGGGGTAGACTCCTCTAACTACAGGGTTCGTGCACATGTTGATTTGTGTAGCTCAAAGCAGGAGACTTGGTTTTAAAAGAGAGTGTTTCTTTTTCCGATTAGAGAAGGATGAGTTTCCAGCCAATATCTGGCATATTTGGCTGCTGTATGGCTCAGGCCAATTAAAAAATAAAGTCATCGGTCTCCAGAGTAAAAGGGAGAGTACTGGGAAGACAATAAAAAATATATACTAAACAGTCTCGAGTCACTGGTGCCTGCAAGAGAAATGGCGGGCCAATTAGGAGTCATGAAAAAAATGAATCATGGATTTCCTATGCAGAGCATTTTCAGTACTTTGTACAAGCGAATAAAATTGCAGGCCAGTTGCTCGTATCAGTTTTACTCAGTACAATAGCAAATGAAACCTTCAATTTGCTCCGGAACTTGGTTCATTGAGCAAAGCCAGGAATCAAAACTTATGATGACTTGACAAAGATCTTTGAAGAGTCTTACTCTTCAAATTCACGAATCATTGTGGAATGGTTCAGATTGCACCGAAGGAATCAAGTGAAAGGTGAAAGAATACTCAGTTTGGGGCAACATTAAAAGGGCTGGCACAGATTGGTACTGCCAGGTTGGTACTGTCATGTGCCAAAGGGCAGTGCCAGCACCATGTCCCTGACTACTCGGGGTCAACACTGGCCTCCACACCCCAGCATGGTCATCATGTCCAGTCTCCATTTTTGGAGACTAGTAGTGATTCCCGACAGTGTTATGTCATGCTGTTGGGTGGGAACATCTGATATTCCCAGAAGATCCGGTGTTAAACTGGTTTTGAATACTTAACTACATGTTAATGAATGGTAATTGGATTCACGCCCTTACTGGGTGTAAATCTGATTACATTGCCAGTGGGGGGGCAGGGAATATCTCATTCTGAGATCTCCTCATTGTAAATCCTGTTATGGCCCTCTCACGAGGGTTTCTGGTCATAACAGTATTTACGCCTGCACCAATTGGCCAGAAAATCGCCCGCTCTGATAAATTTAGGGTAAATTCCGCCCATAGCTTGAGAAAAAGCCATGGGTGGGATTCTCCAATCGCGCAGACCCCAAGACCAGAAATCCCTGACCAAGCTCAACGGACCTTTAAATGGTCTGCCAAATTTTCTGTCTGGCCCGCTACGATTACCGCAGCGGGTGAGACAGAGAATTTCAGCCACTGTCTTAAAGCTGAGACAATACCAATGTGTTAATTCTTATTTTATATTGACAAATTGTAGGCCAAATGATTATTTTTCCAATAATTGGCTAAGGTGGGCTGTCAATATTTTCAGGTATGAGAAAAGGTTCTCAAGAAACCTTTTTGGGCAAGGACGGTCTAAGACAAAGAGAGAAAGGCAGAGAGAAATGTGAAGAGATGTAAAGAGAAATATAAGGGTAGCAAGAGGGAGAGAGATGTTTACAGGAGGCAGCAGCAAAGAAGAGAGGTAGGAAGAGAGTGATGATTGTGGAGAGGTGTTGAGAGCTGTTGTTCTTTGGAACTGTCACTTCACGAGAAGGGCGGTGAGAAGTCTGTTCAGTTGTTACAGTTAAACTTTCTCCTCTTACTGTTAATTTCAGCTAATTGCTGATAATTGATACTTAGTCTTTTTATCTTTCTGACTTGTTTTAATAGTTAATAACCTCGCTGAATTCATCCTTCAAAGTGTTCTTTCTTGCCATAGGATTAAGTCTCGTGAACTTGATGTGATTAATGACTTGAGAGGGGGGGTTATTACAAACAAGTGAACCCCATAAATCTTAGTCCAGATGAAACAAATCGAGTTATATCTGCATGAAACAAAGGGATGGAGCAGAGGGTGGGAAGCATTCTTGCTGGCTGTGTATACTGAGCATGCCCCCTCTCCTCTAGCTGAGTATGCTGTTTACACAGGATGATAATTATGAAGCTGGTGAATAGGTGTTCAATGCTGATATTCACCCAAATATTATTTTGTGAGATCCCTGAGCTGAGTGCATAATGCTGTTATGAGAGTGTGCATTTACAGTGAGCTGAATAGTGACTTACCCTGGCAGTGTGGATGAGATCATTCATCCTCTTCCTGCAGCAGGTGGCATTTCTCAGGTGGGTGACTTCCCTCACAGCTGCCTCCCAGGCCAATGAGGTAAGGCCGGTGGGCCTCTTAGAACGGGAGCAGAAGATTCTGTTCATTGAAACTGTCCAGTTCCTTATAACTGTCAAATGTAACTGTTAAAGGGAAAGGTCAAGCTGTCCAGGATTTAAATTTCCTGCCCTCTAAACGTTTCAAAAAACAGTCTGCAATGTTAAAAAATTCAGTGCTTACTATTTCACTCTATTATTGTAAGACTGAGGGTTAACATGATCGTGTTAGTGCTGCATAACTGATTTCACAAACTATCATGACCCCAGTGGGATTAGAGCTTGTCAGATTACAGCTTGATTAACAGCTGTAAGTGCTCATAAAGTCTTTGAAATAGGACTATGAATAACAATACTTGTTAATCTAAGGAATTAAGTAATTGAAGGAATTTAAATTTAGTGAATGTTTTTTTTCAATGAGAGTATTTTCAATAGTGAATTAATCAATAGACACTTAAAAACTTTATTTAACCTCAGCATGGGTCCCGGGGTCTGCCCACGGTGGATATGGGATAAAGTGGAATGGAGGTTGTAAGTAAAAAGGGTGATGGCTAGGGGTCATGGACAGGCATGATTTGGCACTAAGCTGAGACAGGGGCTATGAAGAATCATGGATAGAGGGGCATAGGTTGGCATGGAGGGTATGAGGGGCTTAGAGAGTTCTTGGGTGAATGAGGTGGCATGACTTGGCATGGATGTGGCATAGGGAGATATGGGAGCGTTGAGGGAGTCTGAGGGGTGAGAGCTGGATGGCTCTTTTTTGTTTTATTCTTTCTTTTGCAGCTGGGATAATATGTCGGAGATTGGAGTTGCATCTTTCTGCCCAGCCCGTCTCCACATCTGGAGGCCCCTGTGCAGTTTCTGCACTGTTTCCAGGGTAACCCACCATGACTCCCTTTTCACCCTGCCCTCCCCACCCCCACATCAAATGAAAATTGCAAGTTCTGAGATACCTTTTCTCACGTCATGTTTGTTGAGCAGGGAATTGTTCTGACTCTGCCCTCCCAACCTGGGAGTGAAAATTCAGGCCTAAGTTCGTTGTTATTGTTTGATTGGCTCAAATATAATAACCACAGAAAAAGCAACCATTCAGAATAAATCATTGCCAAATGAATAATGTTAATCTTATGAACATTGATATTTGTTATAACTGTGAAACAGCTCAGTAGCATTTTGTGAAATATTTGATCTTGTGTCACCCATGTGACATGATGCTTCATCATGATAAGGAGGTCATAGAATCATAGAGTCCCTATAGTGCAGAAGGAGGCCATTTGGCCCATCGGGTGTGCACCGACAACAATCCTAACCAGGCCCTATCCCCATATATTTACCCTGCTAATTCCCCCAGCACTAAGCAGCAATTTAACCTGGCCAATCAACCTAACAAGCACATCTTTGGACTGTGGGAGGAAACCGGGGCACCCAAAGGAAACCCATGCAGACATGCGGAGAACATACAAACTCCACCCAGTCATCCGAGGCCGGAATTGAACCTGGGTCCTTGACGCTGTGAGGCAGCAGTGCTAACCATTGTGCCACCATACCGTCATTGTCACACTTGAAATTGTGATAGACTCCAGAAATTATACTGAACCTAGGTTAATTTGACAAAGATCCTTAGACAGCACCTTCCAAACCCACGACCACTTCCATCTAGAACAAGGACAGCAGATATATGGGAACACCACTACCTGCAAGTTCCCCTCAAAGTTACTCATCATCCTGACTTGGAAATATATCACCATTCCTTCACAGTTGCTGGGTCAAAATCCTGGAATTCTCTCCCTAATGGCATTGTGAGTCAACCCACAGAACATGGACTGCAGTGATTCGAGAAGGCAGCTCACCACCACCTTCTCAAGGACAATTAGGGTAGGGCAATAAATGCTGACCAGCCAGCGATGCCCATGTTCCATGAATGAATATAAAAAAAATACAAAGAGGAATCTACAGGTAATGACCAAAAATAATGCTTTTGAAGATGTACTCGAAGTTTATTCTGGTAAATTCACTGATCCCAGACCTCCAAAGCTCTATACACCCTTTGAGTTCAGTTCCTCAGTGAAGTCCAAGGTTATTAAGTTTATCATGAATATCAAGATATGCCTTCTGGATGTTTCAAGGAGAAAAAAGTATCAACCAAAAAAGATGCTTAGATTCTAAAATGTATCGAGGTTTCTAATTCCGAAAATGCACGTCACAAGAATAGGCCTGAATTTGCAGGAACTGGGCATCACTCAGCATGCCCAGTTAATTAAACTTTTCTCTGCACCCTTCTGCTTAAAAGCTTCTTCGTTTACAAAGTTTCTGAAACTGTGAGCTGTTAATGCACAATGAGTGTGACGATACGCTTGGTACGTGAGTGAAAAACAGGACCATCAGTGCAGGTCCTGAACCCCCAATGAGATTTAAAGATTGAGAAAATAAACAGAAGGACAAGGAAGAATTAGAATTGGTGAATTCAATGTCAAATCACATACCAAAATAATATAAAAAGAAAGAATGGACAAAGAATGAGAAACAACAAGTGATAGCAAGAGGAAAATGTAAAATGTGACATATTATAAACCTCTAACAATTCACCAAGTGAAGGAACAAAATTCTAGACTTTTAATTTTCACTTTCTGGGCCAGAGAGGTTGATTAACAATCATTAATAATTTTCATGTTGTTAAAAGGGTACCTATACTTGTAATTATGAGACTTAAATTTCTGTGGCATTTTAATGAGCAGTTAATGTGTAAATGCAACAATTGTGTAAAACCCACAGGGTGGTTCAAGATGAGATTCCACTTTTACAAAGCTAACACCAAGTGGCACAAATCGATTGCCAACTTGTGGTGATTTGCTATTCTTAGGGTATCTCGGCCTTGTCAGAATTTGCAGGCCAATTTTTACAAAGCTTTTTGACCAACAATTTCTACCATAATATCTTAAAGTTGCGTTTATGGTGTTCTTCAGTTTGAATTTCAATTTGTACATGTTTACTGTATGTGCGGCAGTGGTTAGCACTGCTGCCTCACAATGCCAGGGACCCGGGTTCATTTCTGGTCTTGGGTGATTGTCTGTGTGGAATTTGCATGTTCTCTCCGTGTCTGCATGGGTTTCCTTTGGGTCTTCTGGTTTCCTCCCATACTCCAAAGATGTGCAAGAAAGTGGATTGGCCATGCTAAATTGCCCCATAGTGTCCAAAGGGATGTGTAGGTCAGGTGGATTAGCCATAGGGTGGGCCTAGGTAAAGATGTTCTTTCGGTGAGCTAGTGCAGACTCGATGGGCCAAATGGTCTCCTTCTGCACTGTAGGGATTCTATGGTTCTATGCACTATGGAGGGAAAGAGAGAGAGGAAGAAGTAAATGTCTTTTAGTGCTGCTTTTCTGCAGAATTTCTCATAATCAAGTGTTGTGATGCCATAAATCAATAATTGATGTTGAATTTGGAATTTGAATAAGTCTAAATTTGGCCAAAGTTTGCTTTGCCAATAAAGTTGGATCTAGCCCGAGGCCAGTCAAATAGACTTTGAATAGACTGTCAATTAAAACAAAACTGGCTTCTAGCCAGAGAGTGCGTTTGTCGGAAACATTAATCATGCACAAAGTAGTCAGTTTTCACTGGGCAATCTGGGAGAGATGCCAAATCAAAGTGAAGCACTTCTTCAGAAGCAGGAAAGGGGAATGAATGGCAAGTCAGTCTGCACACCACCTCATGGTTGGCTCAGGTCAGTACTGGCAAAGGATTGGGAGCAGGTTGCTTGCTTTTCCTCTTGGCCAGAGAACTCTGCATGGTACAGGAGAAGTGTGGATGGAAAGTCAACAGTATTCCAAGATTAGATCAACAATAATAACAGGAGGACATTGTAATGTACAACGTATGTGTTCACTCTGTCAATGCCAATGTTAACACATTAATATATTAATATCAAATGGGTTAATGCCTCTGATAAAATAGCAACTAATGGAATCTGATAAGAACCCATTAACAGTCTCATATCACATAATGTAAAATATTCAGACTCATAACTTGAAAGTGGCTTTCAAAAACATAGTTTGCCAAGCATAGATTGCTTCATTAGCCCCTTCTATTCATCCATAATGCATATTAAAAGATTTCTCGGATCCTTTTAATGAAGTCGAGGAGGATACCATAAGACTGTAAGATGTAGGGGCAGAAGTAGGCCAATCGGCCCATCGAGTCTGCTCTGCCATTCAATGAGATCATGACTGATCTGATGTGACAATCCTCAACTCCACTTTGTCTTAAATGGGCAACCACTTACTCTGAGATTTTCAAGAAATATCCAAAATGACTTTGGTGGAGCAGACAGCAGTATCACTGTTCAATGGCTACTGCTTGCCAGTTTGGGGAGGTTGGGAGATCGGCCAGTTACCAGACTGAGCTGAATGGCAGCTCAGGCCTGGAAGCACAAGATGGTTGTAAGGTGACTTTGTCCCGGCCAGTACGAGCAGTGGTTTGATTTACAGCTGAAGGAGAAGTCTTCAAATGAAACTGAAAGGGTTTTTTTTAATAGTCTCCAGCAATCACCTTAATCCAGCAATCAACTCCAAGGACAATCGACTGGAGTTTGTGCAGCGCATATTCCATGTCCAGTTCTGATCAAGTATTCTACAACCTTGTTCGAACAGGGTGGGCTGCTTGGACATTTAAAAACATGCCTGAAAAATTGCACCACAGTTGCCTTCAGCATCAATGGGGCACCTGAGCTGAACTCACATTGCTGATCACCCATTTTTCAAGCAAACACTTGCAGATTAAAATTGTCCATCACTTTCACATACAGCCTGTTATTAGTAGAGTTTATCAGTTGGGTACATAACAGCCACTTACATAGAGAATTTAATATTTTCTTATCCTTAACTGAGGAGGATGTGCCCCTATCTACATCAATGGGGATGAAGTGGAAATGGTTCAAGTTTCTAGGTGTCCAGACCACCAACAACCTGTCCTGGTCACTCCTGCTGATGCTGTAGTTAAGAAAGTCTACCAATGCCTCTACTTTCTCCAGAGGCTAAGGAAATCTGGCATGTCCACTACTAATATCGCCTATCTTTATAGATGCAGTATAGAAAGGAACCTTTCCAGATATGTCACAGCTTGGTATGGCTCCTGCTTTGACCAAGGCATCAAGAAACTACAAAAGGTTGTGAATATAGTCCAGTCCATCACACAAACCAGCCTCTCATCCATTGACTTCGTCTACACTTCCCGCTGCCTTGTAAAAGCAGCCAGCATAATCAAGACCCCACGCACCCAGGACATTCTCTTTCACCTTCTTCCATCGGGAAAAAGATACAAAAGTCTGAGAACTCAAGAACAGCTTTCTCCCTGCTGCCATCAGACTCTTAAATGGACCTACCATATATTAAGCTGATCTTTCTCGACGCCCTAGCTATGACTGTGTGGTGAACCATTGTTGGTTACCACCAGGAGTGCTGAGCCATGGTTTGGCCAGTACTATGAGTCTGTAGATATGTTCCTGTTGGGGTTAGGGTTGGGCTGTTCTACCTGTTAATATAGCCCTATGGTACACCCCAGTTGGCTCGTACTCCTGGGAGAGGTATAAAGGTCACTGCTCTGGCTGGTGACCCTTTAGTCTGGGATTGTATATTGTATATAGTAGCTCCGTTATTGTTGGCAATAAAAGCCTTTATTTCCCGGGTACATCCTGCCTCCCGTGTGATTTATCGCGCATCAATTTTATTGCCAACAAGTAAAATTTTTTTTTTGAAAAAAAAACAAAAGAAAACCATGGAGCAAATGCTGAAACCTGAACGGCTTACGTTGGACCCACGTGCGGTGGGAGCATCGAACACTTTCGACCACTGGTTGAAGTGTTTCCAAGATTACCTCGACGCCTCCACAGCGGTCAACAACGACGCCGGGTCCTCCACGCGAGGGTAAGCGACGCTGTATACTTAGCGATCCGTGAGGCCCCAGACTACAAAGGGGCCCTCGAGCTTCTCAAAAAGTGATACAACAAATCGCCGAATGAGATCCATGCTCGACACCTTCTAGCCACTCGACGGCGGCAGCCCGGCGAAACGACAGAACAGTACGTGTGTGAACTTCAGCAGCTAGCCAGAGCCTGCAACTGCAAGCCAGTGTCGGCAGCCCAGTACATGAGCGACCTAGTTCGAGATGCGTTCGTGGCGGGAATCGGCTCGTCGTACATCCGCCTTCGGCTGCTGGAGCAAGGTAACCTCGACCTCACTAAAACCATAGAGTTAGCTGATGCTCTAGAAACGGCCTCCAAAAGTCTGGAGATGTACCCCGACGACCGCGTGGGGACATTGTGGCAGGTGCAGCCGCAGACTCCACTTTATTCAGCGGGATCGAAAAACTGCGCGATTGCGTTTCCAGCCTCGAACTAGACGACGGCAGCAGCTCCAGGTGGCCCGCGGTGTTACTTCTGTGGGGGGGTGAAACACCCTCAGCAGCGATGTCCAGCTAAAGCGATATTGTGCTCCGCCTGTGGCAAGAAGGGACATTATTCCAAAGTATGCCGGACCAAACCACTCTACAAACACAGCAGTGCGATGTGTGACTCCCCGGAGCCGGCCTCCTTGTCTTCTGCGTCTTCGAGGTCTTCCACCATGTGCGATTCCAGGATGTCGCCATTCCTAACGATGGAGTCGCAAGACACGTGCGACCTGCAGTGGCCGCCGGTTTTGGCGCCATCGACCACGTGCGACCTATGGGGGCAGCCATTTTGGTCGGCACCGATCGCAAATGACCAGCAGGGGCCGTCATCAACCATCTCAGCTGCCTGCAGTTGCACCCATGATCCAACGGTGGCGTCAATCATCCTGGACCAGGCCAAGCCTCACAGACTCGACAAGTCCATGATGGACATACAGGTAAACGGATGCCAGATTTATTGTTTGTTTGACAGCGGGAGCATGGAGAGCTTCATTCACCCTGACACCGTGAAGTGGTGCGGTCTCCAGATTCGGACTGTCAAGCAGACAATTTCGATGGCGTCGAGGTCCCTGTCTGTCACCGTGCTAGGGAGCTGCGTGGTCAACCTGACGGTGCAGGGCACGGTTTATGAGAACTTCAGGCTCCTTGTGTTACCGCACCTTTGCGCGCCGATACTCCTAGGACTAGATTTTATGGTCCACCTGAAGAGTGTAACCCTGCAGTACGATGGGCCACTCCCTCCGCTTTCAGTGGGAGATCCGCAGCCTCTAAATTGCCCAACACGCTCCACATGTAGTCTCTCGACGCTCAGGATTACCACACCCTCCCTATTCCAGAATCTCGTGCCAGGCTGCAAGCCCATCACAACAAAGAGCAGGCGTTACAGCGCTGAGGATCAGATCTTCATTCGATCTGAAGTTCAGCGGCTCCTCAAGGAAGGGATCATCCAACCTAGCGCTAGTCCTTGGAGAGCGCAAGTCATGGTGGTTAAGAATGGGAGCAAACCCCGGATGGTCATAGACTATAGTCAGACCATTAACAGGTACACGCAGCTGGATGCATATCCCCTCCCGCGCATATCTGACATGGTCAATCAGATTGCGCAGTACCGGGTGTTCTCCACCATCGACTTAAAATCTGCTTACCACCAGCTCCCCATTCGCCCAGAGGACCGACAATACACGGCCTTTGAGGCGGATGGTCGCCTGTACCATTTTTTAAGGGTTCCCTTTGGTGTCACGAATGGGGTCTCGGTCTTCCAGCGTGCTATGGACCGAATGGTGGACCAGAACGGGCTGCGCGCTACCTTCCCGTACCTGGATAACGTCACCATCTGCGGCCATGACCAGCAGGACCACGATGCCAACCTTCTTAGATTCTTACACACTGCATCTCGCCTGAATCTGACCTACAACAGGGAGAAGTGTGTATTTCACACGCGCCGCCTTGCTATCCTCGGATACGTGGTGGAAAACGGAGTCCTTGGCCCTGATCCAGACCGTATGCGTCCCCTCCTCGAACTCCCCCTGCCCACTAGCATCAAAGCACTGAGAAGATGTTTAGGCTTCTTCTCATACTATGCACAGTGGGTTCCCAATTATGCGGACAAAGCCCGTCCGCTCATCAAGTCTACCTCCTTTCCCCTAACAACAGAGGCTCGCTTAGCCTTTGCAGGAATAAAAGCCGACATCGCGAAAGCCACGATGCACGCTATTGATGAGTCCATCCCCTTCCAGGTGGAGAGTGATGCATCTGATTTCGCCCTGGCCGCCACACTTAACCAGGCGGGCAGGCCCGTCGCCTTTTTCTCTCGCACCCTCCAAGGCCCTGAAATTCGGCATTCTGCGGTGGAAAAGGAGGCCCAGGCCATTGTGGAGGCCGTTCGGCATTGGCGCCATTACTTGGCGGGAAAACGGTTCACTCTGCTCACGGACCAGCGGTCCGTGGCGTTCATGTTCAACAACACGTTACGGGGTAAGATCAAGAATGATAACATCTTGAGGTGGAGAATCGAACTCTCCACCTACAATTATGATATCATGTACCGTCCAGGGAAGCTCAACGAGCCCTCGGATGCCCTGTCGCGTGGAACATGCGCTAGTATGCAGGAGAATCGATTTCAGGCTCTCCACAATGACCTCTGCCATCCCGGGGTCACTCGGCTCTTCCACTTCATAAAGGCCCGGAATCTACCCTACTCGGTGGAGGATGTCAGGTCCATAACCAGAAGCTGCCGGGTATGTGCGGAATGCAAACTGCACTTCTACCGACCTGACAGGGCACACCTCATTAAGGCCACTCGTCCTTTCGAAAGACTGAGTGTGGACTTCAAGGGCCCCCTTCCCTCGACAGATCGGAACGTGTACTTCCTCAATGTGATTGATGAATACTCACGATTCCCTTTTGTCATTCCCTGTTCTGATATGACCGCTGCCACGGTTATCAAGGCATTACAGGATCTTTTCACCCTGTTCGGTTACCCCTGTTATATCCACAGCGATAGGGGCTCGTCGTTCATGAGCGATGACTTGAGGCGATACCTGCTCTCATATGGGATTGCCTCTAGTAGAACCACGAGCTACAACCCAAGGGGTAACGGACAGGTTGAACGAGAGAATGCTACAGTCTGGAAGGCTGTCTTACTGGCGTTGAGGTCTAAAGGTCTTCCAGTCTCCCGTTGGCAAGAGGTACTCCCTGATGCGCTCCACTCCATACGCTCACTCCTGTGTACGGCAACCAACGCTACTCCTCATGAGAGAATGTTTTCATTCCCTAGGAAGTCTTCCTCTGGGACCTCATTACCGTCTTGGTTGACGTACTCAGGACCTGTCCTCCTGCGGCGGCATGTTAGGACCCGCAAGTCCGACCCTTTGGTTGAACAGGTCCATCTCCTCCACGCCAACCCTCAGTATGCCTATGTGGCATATCCTGACGGGCGAGAGGACACGGTCTCGATTCGAGATCTGGCACCAGCAGGGGGCTTGGAAACCCCAGTCGCTCCCACACCCCCAGTTAGGGACCCCCCGACCATTATCTCTCCTCCTGACACGGCGCGGGCAGTATCGGGACCACCACATAACCCTCTTACTCCCGTGTACAGCTTGCCTGAGTCCAGGAGATTGTCGCCACCTCGAGGCGTGCTCGAGTCCAGCGGATTGTCACCACCTCATGGTCTACCGGCCCGTGAGGAACTGGAGGAGTCACTGGACACCGCCTTGGGGAGAAGGTCACCGCGATTGCCTGAACCGGCGTCATCGCCGGTGTTGAGGAGGTCACAGCGACGGTGCAGTCCCCCAAACCGTTTGAACTTAGAGACAGATGAACAGTTGTTCTGTTTTTTTGTGCCCCGCCGGCCTTTGTTTTCAAAGGAGGGGTGAATGTGGTGAACCATTGTTGGTTACCACCAGGAGTGCTGAGCCATGGTCTGGCCAGTACTATGAGTCTGTAGATATGTTACTGTTGGGGTTAGGGTTGGGCTGTTCTACCTGATAATATAGCCCTATGGTACACCCCAGTTGGCTCCGCCTCCTGGGAGAGGTATAAAGGTCACTGCTCTGCCTGGTGACCCTTTAGTCTGGGATTGTATATTGTATATAGTAGCTCCGTTATTGTTGGCAATAAAAGCCTTTATTTCCCGGGTACATCCTGCCTCCCGTGTGATTTATCGCGCATCAGACTGCAACACTATATTCTGCACCCTCTCCTTTCCTTCTCTCCTATGTACTCTATGAACTGTATGCTTTGTCTGTATAGCGAACAAGAAACAATATTTTTCACTTTATCCTAGTACATGTGACAACAATAAATCAAATTAAATCAAATGAGGTTAGGCAAAGTTGGGGCTATCTTCATCCAGGCGCTACCTGTGCTCCCTCATGACTGACCGTTCAGCGAAGGGGAACAGCTGCCCCTTATCCGCTCTGTCCATGTCCTCATAATATTGTATACCTCAATCAGGTCGCCCTCTCCCTCCCCCTTAGTCTTCTCTGCTCCAACGTGAACAACGCAAGCCTATTCAGCCTCTCTTTGTAACTTGAATTAAGTTTAAAGTTTATTTTATTAGTAGGCTTACATTAACAATGCAATGAAGTTATTGTGAAAATCCCTTCATTGCCACAACCCGGTGCCTGTTCGGGTATACTGAGGGTGAATTTAGCACGGCTAATGCACCTAACCAGCAGGTCCTTTGGACTGTGGGAGGAAACAGGAACACCTGATGGAAACTAATGCAGACAGTGTTCCTGGCGCTGTGAGGCAGCAGTGCTAACCACTGTCCCACCGTGCCGTCCCAATGTTCCATCCCAGGCAGCATCCTGGTGAATCTTCTCTGCACTCTCTAAGAGGTTAGGCGAAGTTGTGGCTATCTTCTTCCAGGTCCATCTGTAAGGATGTTTTTTTCTGATTGTCTTATTGCCCAAGTTAAACATTTCAGCAGGGGCTGAGCAACGTAATTAACAAATCAAACTCCCAAGTTTTAAATTAATTGATCAATATCCAAATGAGGCCCAATTCAAATTATTTGGGGTTGCACTGTGAAATAAAACAGTCAATTGTGTTAATTCTTACGAGAAACGTAGGATGCGAATGATTTTGCGAGAGCAATATGAAGATGGGCTCTGAATACAGTATTATTTTTCTTTGAATTTTATTGACTGTTTTCCCAGACTAAAGAGGTAAATCTATAAAAACATGCATCTTTATAGATTTCAAGTGACTCACAGTTACTTGTTTCCTCAATTCAATTAATAGATACAATTGTTTCATTACAGTCGCTTCTTGGTGTTTTTCATGCTGACATTTTGAAAATTACTAAAACAATGTTAAAAGAAAAACATTTGAAGGGGAATTGCAATAATGACTCAAATTAACTTTCTGAGGTCTAAATATGAAATGCACAAGCCGGGATTTGAATTGAGTCTGAACTCTTAGAGGTTGCTGACCTTGGGCTGCTGCCTCACAGCGCCAGGGACCCAGGTTCAATTCCGGCCTTGTGTGACTGTCTGTGTGGAGTCTGCTTGTTCTCCCTGTTTATGCGTGGGCTTCCTCCGGGTGCTCCGGTTTCTTCCCACACTCCAAAGATGTGCAGGTGAGGTGGATTGGCCATGCTAAATTGCCCCTTAGTGTCAAGAAAGTGGTGGGGTGAATGTGTGGGAATGGGGCCTAGGTGGGATTGTTGTCGGTGCGGGCTCGGTGGGCCAGGTGGCCTCCTTCTGCACCATAGGGATTCCATGAGTCTATGATTCTAACGGTCTTTTAATGCGTCAAAGCAGCTTTCAGTCTCCCACGCTGCAACCACTGGCCAATTACTCCACAGTGGTTAGCAAGGTAGTGTTTAAGATGGTTCCAGGGTCTCATAATTAGTAAGAGGATTCGGTATAAGGCATGAAATAGTAAACCTTCTTGAAACCTTTTTGTGCAGAGTCTTTCTGCCGTAACTATTGACCCTGCAATGGTGAGTGACATAAATGCCAATATTGATCTTTGGGAAGGCTGTTTTTTGAAGGATGGAATGCATGGGACATGTACTGATTTTGATTTTTGATTTGATTTATTATTGTCTCATGTACTAAGATACAATGAAAAGTGTTGTTTCTTGCGCGGCATATAGACAAAGCATACCATTCATAGAGTACACAGGGGAGAAGGAAAGGAGAAGCTGCATAATGTAGTGCTATAGTCATAGCTCGGGTGTCGATTAACTTAATATAAGGTCGGTCCATTCAAAAGTCTGATGGCAGTGTGGAAGAAGCTGTTCTTGAGTCGGTTGGTACATGATCTCAGACTTTTGTATCTTTTTTTCTGACAGAAGAAGGTGGAAGAGAGTATGTCCATGGTGCGTGGGGTCCTTGATTATGCTGGCTGCTTTTCCAAGGCAGCGGGAAGTGTAGACAGAGTCAATGGATGGGAGGCTGGTTTGTGTGATGGATTGTTATTGCAGGGGCATGTGGATCATTTATTTGAACAGTTAGAGCCCTAATGTTTCATTATCACCCATGTCCTCATCCTTATCGTGCAGAAGGTCCTTGTCCAATGGTGCCGTATTCAGCGAACCACTATTTTATCATACACTCATTGTGGACAATATTATAGGAAACCACCAGATTTTTTTTATTCGTTCATGGGACGTGAGCATTGCTGACTATGCCAGCATTTATTACCCATCCCTAATTGCCCTGGAGAAGGTGATGGTGAAGCTGCCTTCATGAGGTGATGGTGAGCTGCAGCCCACGTGCTGAAGGTATTTTTTTTCAAATTCAGGAAGTGAGTGCAATCACATGAAGGTAATCGAGTGGGACATTAACTGCAGGCACAGTATGAACTTTCTGACACTAGCAGCTAGTGTGGGCAAGAGGTGATTTTTCCCCTGTAATGACTCGTTCAGCAAGTTCAGGTGACCAGTGATGTCAGCAAGAATAGCCACATCCAAAACCCAGGGGGTGATTCTCCCAAAAGTGCTGAATTGGTGGGAAAACTGTTCTAGATCATGACTGTTTTCTCAGTTCAACTTCACACTTGAATCTCCCCACTCTGTGCACTGCAGAAGTCCCAATTGTGAATCTCATTAAAAACCCAGGGGGGGCGGGGCCTATTCACGCCAGAGTTTGACAGTTCTGGAACTCTGCGCATGTGCAGTGGTCCCGATCTGTCAGTCTCCCCATTTGCTGGCCAGCTCAATCGCTGGCCAGCCCTGGACACCCGCAGTGCTGCCCCTCCAGCCCCCCTCATGGCCCAATCGCGGCCCCCACAACAATTCCTGGGCCAGCCCTGATTACCCCCCGTCCTGGAGTGCCTCGATGTCCAACCCACCCACCACCAGCAGTGACGATCCCTAACCCCGGCAGACTCCCCCCCCCCCCCCCCCCCCCCGCTGACCCCCACCCCAGGGTCAGACCCCCCCCGGGAGGCAGGCCCCCCCCAGGTAGACCACACCCCCCGGCTTGCCCCAATCGTTGCCCTCCCTCCATCCCAGACCAATCTCCATGCGGAGTTGCAGCGGGACCCCACACCCCCACCGATTGCCCCTAGGCCCTGCCCACAATAGGCCCCGCTCCCTTAGCACTGCCCAATGCTCGGTGGGCAGTGCCAAGGTGTCTCCTGGGCATGGGCAGTTTGCCCCTTCGGCAGTGCCAGGTGCCCATGCCCAGGGGGCACCACCCCCCGCCACCGGACCTCCTGGGAAGCCCCGATTGCCCCCCTTTCATTCCGGCGGGGTCTCCCGCTAGTTCCCTGAATGTGGGGAGCTACTCTAAACCTTGCCGGAATGAAGTACTCCTGGCGGGGTGGGAGATTCAATCGGGACCGGTAAGTTCCCGATAATGACATTTAAAATACATTTAAAACATATTAAAAAAAGATTCAAATGACTTACCTGTCTTCCCGCCGGTTTCCAGCGTGGTCTGGGCCTGCGACTGTTCGCCGGCTCTGAGAGATGCGCATGCGTTCCCGGCACATGCGCAAATCCTGGAACAAGGCCGGCGACGCGTATCCTCCACCCCGACCCGCCAGAAAAGTTGCGGGGTGGAATGAGAGAATCGCCGCCCTCCCCCCCAGTTTCCATCTTTTAACTCTGGCTATATTTGAGATTTCTGTGCAAGAAACTACTGGATTTCTGGTGGAATTGCCAAGAGGTGGTCCTGTACTTTACCACGGCTTAACCAGCATTCTTCATTGTGCATGACAAGGTCTCCATATTCTGTTTTAATTTGGGCCACAAGTTCCACAAGCAGACAGTGATGCAGGGCGTGAGCATGTACGAAATTAACAATTTCTACCATTTTGTTCATGATGGCTTTCGTTCTGAGTCTTTTGACAAGTTTAGCACAGAACACTTCTTGGTGTATTGTGCAGTACACAGCAAATATGTTAGGTACACAATCTTTCAACAAAGCTATAATTCCATAGTGTATTCTTGTCATGGAAGGGCACCTATCTGTTGTAACTGATGCAATTTTTTCCAAAGGTACGTTGCGCTCTTTAAAATAATCAGTAAATGCCTCGAAGAATACTGAGCCCTGTGCTCGCCCGTGTATTCCCAAGTGATTTAAAAATTCTTCTGTCATGTTCAGATCATTGTCAACACAACATACCTGTAAGCAAAGCTGAGGAACGTTGTCACTTTTTTTGCATTTATCCAGTGCCACACTCATAGCCTCACTTGAGCGTACAGTTCTGAAAAGCTGCTCAGCCATTTCTTGCACTCTTCGACCCACGGTATGCCTGCTGAGTTGCAGACATTTAACACATTTGATCATTTCCTCTTGGTTTTTAAACCCAACAAATAAAACATCTGAAGATTCGATGAAGTGTTCTTTCGTTAATTCGCCACCTGAGAATAGCTGTCCAATTTTTTCAAGTACCCAGGTGATACGAAAGCCAAAGTCTCTGCGTCACTCTCATTTAATGCTTGTCTCAGCACCTGCCTCTGCGTTTGCATGGCTTCCTTCAGATTTAAACGCTGTTGAGCATGTTGGCAGAACCTACTGGAGATTTTGCCCTGTAAGAGGAATGGCATGTTTCATAATGTCTGCTAACATTGTATTTTATTGGAACTGCTCTCACCTCATTGCAAATAAAGCACAATGGTCTCCCTTTCTATGGAGCAACAGAATAATCCAGCTCCCAATTCTCTTTTACCATTCTGCCCTCAACACTGATTTTCCCTTTTTGGCTACTTCTTCTGCCTTTGCATTTTTTAATTTTGCACTTGATTCACCTTCTTCACCATGTCACTTCAACACAAGGTGATCCATTAAATAGGAGCAAAGTAAATAATCAGAATAAAATTAATATCTAACAGCATAACCTCCCACATGTGCTCAGGTGTTGTGAACGCTTGGGTACCCAGAATGGACTGGGAGTGCTGCTTGAACCACAGCAAATGTAGCAGCGTGATTCAGATGTCACTGCACATTTCAATAAAACTAAGCACACTGCAAAACAAAAGATTGGATACTTGAACTGGGCATTGCACCAAATTGATTTATTAAACAAACTTAATAGAAACATGTTTGTTTTTAGAATGCATATTGCAGTTACATTAAAATAAACCATTTTAAGATACAGGTACCTGGTGCCCATGGCAATGTTCTACTATTGCCAGAATTAAGGGCAGCAGAATGGTTATCGTTGCTCCCACACAGCTTCAGAATCCTGGGTTCAATTCTGGCCTTGAGTGAACTCTCATTTGTGGAGTTTGCACATTCTCCCCGTATCTGCATGGGTTACTTTTGGGTGCCCCGGTTTCCTCTCACAGTCCAAAGATGTGCAGGTTAGGTGGATTGGCTGTGTTAAATCACCTCTTGGTGTTCCAAGATATATAGGTTAGATGGATTAGCCATGTTAAATGTGTGGGGTTACAGGGATAGGAGGGGGGGGGGAAGTAAGATACCCTGTCAGAAAGTCAGTGTAGACCCGATGGGCCGATTGGCCTCTTCTGCACTGCAGGAATTCTATGAATTCTCAATCATGTTGTGGGGGTGGGGGTGGGGGGGGTGGGGGGACTGGGGGTGGGGGGGGTGGGGGGTGTGGGGGTGGGGGGTGGGGGGGTGGGGGTGGGGGGGTGGGGGGGTGGTGGGGGGTGGGGGGGGTGGGGGGTGTGGGGGTGGGGGGTGGGGGGGTGGGGGTGGGGGGTGGTGGGGGGTGTGGGGGTGGGGGGTGTGGGGGTGGGGGGGTGGGGGTGGGGGGGGTGGGTGTGGGGGTGTGGGGGTGGGCTGGGGGGGTGTGGGGACCCATGTTGCTCATGGGGTCCAACTTCAGACACGCAACACAGACCCGGGTCTGAGTGCTGACCTCAGGTCTTATCGCTGACTCAGGGTCCTTGTGTTGGCAGCAGCAAGAATGTTGCTGGTGGGGGAATGGGCTGGAAACTCTCTGAAGTGGCAGTGCTGCAATCTCAGCAGCATGGGTTCTGGGGGTGTGTGTGAGGGGGGCCATGGGGGTTGCTGTGTTGCCATTCTAGAAGGCTGTAGGGGGGGTATGGGGCGTATGTGTTGCTGGGGGTTTGTGGGGGGTATGGGGCGTATGTGTTGCTGGGGGTTTGTGGGGGGTATGGGGCATATGTGTTGCTGGGGGTTTGTGGGGGGTATGGGGCGTATGTGTTGCTGGGGGGTTGTGGGGGGTATGGGGCGTATGTGTTGCTGGGGGTTTGTGGGGGGTATGGGGCGTATGTGTTGCTGGGGGGTTGTGGGGGGTATGGGGCGTATGTGTTGCTGGGGGGAGCTGTGGGGGGAATGTGGGGAGTGTGTGTTGCTGGGCTGGGGGCTCTCTCCATCTGTCTCTTCCCTTCCCAACCCCTCCATCCTTTTCAGACTGACGAGATGGCTTTTGTGGTGCAACCAATTGGTCTTGCTGTTCTTTTCGTTGCTGCTGGAGCTGACGAGGAGGAGCTGGAGGATGAATTGTGGGTAGAGGAGGCCCAGGTCTTACCACTCGCAGGAGTAGAGGGAGACACCCGCTGGAGGCAGGATGTGGCCGTCATTTGCCCCGAGAGGGTGGGGGGGCAGGAGAAGGAGGGAGCAGAGACCACAGCAGTTCCTCACACGAGTATCCTTTGAGCAACTGTCAGACATCATGTGCCACCAATGGCTCTGGCTCTGAAAGGAGACAGTGCGACACCTGTGCCATTTGTTGCAGACCTGGTAACTCGGGGCGTGGAGGAGCACCCACTCCCAGTGGTTTTGAAAGTGACGGCCACCTTAAACTTTTATGCCACCGGGTCCATCCAGACCGCCAGTGGAGACCTTTGTGGCATTTCCCAACCGTCCGTCCACAAGTGTGTGAAGGAGGTCACGGATCCCGGTATGCCCGGGCTGCCAGTATATTAAACATGATCTAGACCAGGCCCAGCAGGAAGCCAGGGCTGCAGGATTCACAGCCATCGTGGGGATGCCAAATGTGCAGAGGGCTATAGACTGCACCCATGTCATCCTCAAGGCCCTGGTGAAGAATCCAGAAAGATTCATGAACAGAAAAGGCTTCCATTCAATAAATGTGGAGTTGGTGTGTGACCAATCAGCTGAACATCATGCATGTCTGCGCCAGATTCCCTGGCAGCATGTCAGACAGTTTTATATTGAGGAGCTCTGATACCCCAGAGGTCTTTAAGTAGGAGCCTAGGGTGTAGGGATGGCTCGTGGGGGACATGGGATACCTGCTTCGGAATTGGCTGATGATGCCTGTGCGGAGGCCCGAGACTGAGGTGGAGACCCGATATAATTAGGCCCACATTGCTACCCATTCAATAATGGAGCGGTACATAGGGCTTCTCAAAACGTGGTTCAGGTGCCTGGGCCACTCTGGTGGGGCTCTCCAATATAGCCCCCTGATATTGTCTCGCATTGTGGTTGTATACTGTGCCTTACACAACCTGGCAGAGCAGTGAGGAGACCTTTTGGAAGAGGAGGATATGGAGACTGACCAGCCAGGCGCTGCTGGGGAGGAGGCCACCCGGCTGGAGGAGGAAGAGGAGGACAACGATGATGAACACAACACAGGCGCTGGAGGGCTGGTGGCAGCAAGGCTCAGGCATGCGAGGGTGGCGAGGGAGGCCGTGATCACCATGCGCTTTGGTGACTCAGGGCCTGTGTTGTAGCACGCGGGTTCCATCCCCCCACCCCCGTGCAGTCCTACAATCTCCTACAACATTCTCACACCAGTGTGCTGGGCCTGGGTACGCTGTGTTAGCGAGTTTCTGTGGCAGGCAGGAGGGTGATGATGACTCGCTATGTGCCACTGTAATGATGCCCTGGGTCAAACTAGTCTGACTCCTACCTGAGCTCTGCATGCATGCTAGCACCTGGGCCCACATCCGGGTGGTGGGTAAGGGAGCACTAAACACCCATGCAGGGCCCCAGGGCAGGTGGGGTTGGGTGGGGAGAGGAAATCTCTCCTGGGTTCTGAGGATGCCATGGCAGCTGCTGTAAATCGCTGCCAATGCATGCCACCCGCTGTCGCCAGTGAATTATTTGAGCGCCTTGATTTTCACAGGAGCAGTGTGTTGAGGGGCCTCCCCCACTGACATCAGTGTGCAGAGTCCATCCAAAATCCATGGGGGGGGGGAGGGGGAGTCTGGCCCAGGGGTATTCTGTCAGGAGAGCTGTTTTTTTTAGCTTTTTCTGCACATGTGCAGTTTGTGGCTCCGATCTGAACTGTTGGCTGGTGAATTAAGCCCCGTCCACTCCCTCTAATGGCTAGAAATGGTCTAGCCCATATTTTCAAAGACTGAGTGCATAAGATTAGGTGTGAAAATGCACCCGAAAAGCAAATCAGGAACTCTTCCATTTTCACGCTAACTTAGAAAAAAATCTTGTGAAATTCTGCCCCATGTGTATCCATATCCTAAAGTAATTAAATAACTGCTGAAGTAAGAAGTAATTAAATAACTGCTGATCTATTGCAGAAATGATTTCCAGATTCAAGTGTGGATGGGCAGTCAAGATGAAACAGTCAACAAATTGAACTGGTGACATGTGCATTTAAAATACGTCACTATCTCACCCTGGAAGTTAATATAACATTTTTTTTGCAGGAGGAAAATCAAAGGAAAAAGATTGAATTAAGCATCAATGAATTTCACCAAATCATTCAGTTGGAACAATTTTTGGAATATGAAATAATTGCTTTTGACACACAGTCTTTACCTACAAGGAGAGCAATGGTCGCAATTTTGTTTCAAAGTTTAAGAGACAAAGTATTCCACCAGTTTAGAATCCAGGAATGAATCACTTATGTCTTGAAGTTTTATATAATTTTTATCGTATTTTGTGTGGTGGCTATAATGGTACCGTGCCTTTAAGAAATATGTTTTGATCATATGTCTTGTGAGGGATATGTTTAAAGTTCAGCCACGTTTATGGTGCCGATTCATCTGCTCTAGGCAGCCCACATGCCGAGAATTAATTTGAATAATAGATCCTAGATAATGGGGTGTTTGTTTTAATCTGAGCTAATGTATTTTTTGTTTATTTTTGATTTTTTCCCCTGGGGTTTCAGAGTAGGGTTTTATTAGGTTGATTGATTAGAGACAGAGTTAAGTGAAGGGGTCGGAGATAAGCTTACAGAGACAAGCAGGCAGTTTCTGCTTCGGTCTGCAAGGAGGACTCTTTTTCTTTCTCTCTCTCTTTCTCTCTCTGAAGTCTGCTGTTTGGGACCTGCTAGAAAATAGGTCTCTCTCTCTCTCCCTCTCTCCAGATGTATTCTAGAGATTGGAGGACTAGCGACCCATGTGCTAGCATGTAAGCCTGTGTTGTTTCCTAACTGATTTTGAGGGGGAGTTTAAGAGGAATATTGCTTAAATTGGAACTAATGGAGATAGATAAGCAGTTAAGAATTGTATCTTGTCATGTTAAAGTATTTCAACTGGTGAATGTTAAGCTAATTCATTCATTATATGTAAACTGTATTGTTGAAATAAAGTTAGTTTTGATAAAAGCTTCCTAGTGTGTCAATAGAAACACCTTATCCTCACACTAATGCCAAAATTAAAAAAATAGCTGATTTCATAACACATTTTGGGGTTTCTGACCTGGTCCCTAACAAGGGCTAAATGTGTGTGTGAGGCAGTGGATTTTTGTGAGTGCCTGCAGTCAATGTGACCTCTTTCCAATTTCCTAACTCAATTTCAGTCATTTGGGGGATTTTGCCAAAGCACAATCAGTTTCACAGTAAACCTTCCACAGGCAGCATTGTTCCAGCATGAACTGTAACAGTGCGATTCCAGCATGAACCGTAACACCATGATTCCAGCATAAACTGTAACAGCGCGATTCTGGAATGAACTGTAACAGTGCGATTCCAGCATGAACTGTAACACCATGATTCCAGCATAAACTGTAACAGCGCGATTCTGGAATGAACTGTAACAGTGTGATTCCAGCATGAACTGTAACACCATGATTCCAGCATAAACTGTAACAGCGCGATTCTGGAATGAACTGTAACAGTGCGATTCCAGCATGAACCGTAACACCATGATTCCAGCATAAACTGTAACAGCGCGATTCTGGAATGAACTGTAACAGTGCGATTCCAGCATGAACTGTAACACCATGATTCCAGCATAAACTGTAACAGCGCGATTCTGGAATGAACTGTAACAGTGCAATTCCAGCATGAACTGTAACAGCACGATTCCAGCATGAACCGTAACACCATGATTCCAGCATAAACTGTAACAGCGCGATTCTGGAATGAACTGTAACAGTGCGATTCCAGCATGAACTGTAACAGTGCGATTCCAGCATGAACCGTAACACCATGATTCCAGCATAAACTGTAACAGCGCGATTCTGGAATGAACTGTAACAGTGCGATTCCAGCATGAACTGTAACACCATGATTCCAGCATAAACTATAACAGTGCAATTCCAGCATGAACTGTAACAGCACGATTCCAGCATGAACCGTAACACCATGATTCCAGCATAAACTGTAACAGCGCGATTCTGGAATGAACTGTAACAGTGCGATTCCAGCATGAACTGTAACACCATGATTCCAGCATAAACTATAACAGCGCAATTCCAGCATGAACTGTAACAGTGCGATTCCAGCATGAACTGTAACAGCATGATTCTAGCATAAACTGTAACAGCGCGATTCTGGAATGAACTGTAACAGTGCGATTCCAGCATGAACTGTAACACCATGATTCCAGCATAAACTATAACAGTGCAATTCCAGCATGAACTGTAAAAGTGCGATTCCAGCATGAACTGTAACAGCATGATTCTAGCATAAACTGTATCAGCGCGACTCCAGCATGAACTGTAACTGCGCAATTCCGGCATGAACTGTAACAGCATGATTACAGCATGAACTGTAACAACATGATTCCATCATGAACTGTAACAGCATGATTACAGCATGAACTGTAACAACATGATTCCATCATGAACTGTAACAGCGCGACTCTATAATGAACTGAAAGAGTGTAATTCCAACATTGCAGTGCAATTCTGGAATGAACTGTAACAGCATGATTACAGCATTAAGTGAAACAGCATGATTCCAGGGTGAACTGTCACACTGTGATTCTGGCATCAACTGTAACAGAATGATTTGGGCATGAACTGTGACAGTGCGATTCCTCTGCATGGGCAATAGTCAATGGGCTGCGTTCAGATTCCTGAACAGAGCATGATGCTTAGGTTGCCCACCACTGAAATACATTCATGTTTCTTTGCAGTTTGTTCTGATGTCCAACTTTGTGGTGAATGTGCGACCAACTCACTCCTCACAATTGCAAACATAAAGCAAAACAATACTCACATTCATAATAACAAAAGTATGTTCAACTGCTATGGCTACACTGTTTTAACAGTTCTGAAAGAAGAACAGTACTGATAAAGACAAATGTAAAGCATTGGCACAAGATGGACTCAGCGAGTTGGACCCACTCATGTTGGCAACTGCTACGATTTTTAGCTGCTGCCTCTCCGTCCTGCTGATGCAGACATTCACATCACGAGTGGGTAGTCTTACACATTTATAGAGTGACTGTCAAAGGGATGGCTGCGCTATAAATTGAGTATTATTTTCAAATCACAGAAGGAAAATCCAAAACTGGTTTTAAATGCAGTTCAGGCAAGGTGTAAGACTTTGCTGCTGTTATTAAATGAGTATTCAAGAGAGCATGAAGATTAAATCATGTCCTGATCTCCAGTGTATTGAAAAAGGACCTTACCATTAAGCAATTGAATATCAGATAGCAAATGCCTGCATAAAGGAAAGGTTTGGGATTACTGTAGAGTGAGGTAGGAAAATATAAGAAAAAGATGCAATCTAAATATGTGGCACTCTTGCAATATATCACAGATAAGTATAAAGACATACAAATAGAGGCTTAGGTACTCTAAGAAATGCTGACCCTTAGTAGCAGGAAAGGTAAACTGAGTGGTACAACTCCGACCCAGAAGAAGGACTCATTGTGTTAAGCTAACATCAAAGAAGCAATACAAGAGATGATTGCATTGCAGTAATGTTCTGATTAGTTATTGAAAGGGAAATGAAATTTTCAATCCTGAAGTTGTGCATTGTGAGCTAGGTTTCTTTTACCAAGGAAAGAGAGACTCCCCTGAGTGTGAAGAAATTATTCTTACATCCATGCCGTGACAAAAGGAATCTTGAAAAGGTGTTGGCTAAATATCTTAAGGAGTCTGATGGCAGAAAGCTTTTCTGATGCAGGTAGGGAGAGTGGGATGAATTATAGAAACAAGGAACATTGCAGCACAGAAACAGGCCCTTTGGCCCATCGTGCCTGTGTCAACTCTTTGAAAAGCTCTCCAATTAGTCCTTGGAGAACTCTCCAGAGTTCTATCATTTGTTTCCGTTCCAGTATTTATCCAATTCCCTTCTGAATCTGTTTCTACCACCCCTTCCACATTGCATTGTAAATCACGGCAACTTGCTGCATAAAAGATGTTTGCATTGGGCACCTCAAATCTATGTCCTCTATTCTCCAACCCTGCTGCTGCTGGAAACAATATTCCATTATTTACTTTCAATAAAACTATTCACGATTCCGAACACCTCGATCAAAAATCATTCAACAACCTCGAAAATGTTCAGATTTCTGTCTTGTACAAAATATATTTGCAATTTAGATTTTTTAGGTTCATCAGGTTTATTCGACATAGAAATTAGAGTCAAAGCAGTCTCCAATTAATTGTTTTTCTGCTAATGCTTTCCATTCTGAAGTGCCTGTTCGACTCATTACTTAGTTTTTCCTCTTATTCCTGGCGAGGATCCTTTGTACCATCTCTTTAAACTGAAGCATGTAATTTTCTTCATGTAATTAGTTTTAAAGCTAGTAATTCTCAATCAGGTGTTGGCTGTTATACTAATGAATACCTGTCTGTTATCAAATTTCTCTCACAAGGTGTTAAATCAAGCACAGAGAATGTAGAGCAACAGATCACATGCTTCAGTGGAAATGTGAAATTAATAGATAGTGGAGCAGAAATTGGTTGCAGCCCATTTTCATGCAAATAACCAATGTTGCATGGATCTAACTGAGAGGCTGGAGGCTCTCACAAATTCAGGCTGCAAGCCTCATTGGAACACATATTGGCAGTGCTTGCTGTGCCTCGAGGCAGCTCACTTACTGTACAGAAAAGGAGTTGAGGCTGACATAGATCAGCCATGGTCATATTGAATGGCAGGGCAGGCTTGAAGGGCCTGGTGGCCTATTCCTGCTTCTATATCTTCTGTTCTCGTGTTCTTGTATGTATTGCAAGGGTTTCAATTTCAAGCTGCATGTCATACACCAGCACCTACTAATGCATATCTTCCTAATATATATTATAGACTTAGGTATGCAAGGCCAAAATTTCAAAATTTTCAGAAGATATGAAACTTGGAAGCATGGTGAACTGTGATTTGATTAGATTTACTATTGTCACATGTAACAATACAGTGAAAAGTATTGTTTCTTGCGCGCTATACAGAGAAAGCATACTATATGTAGAAAAGGAAAGGAGAGGGCACAGATTGTAGTGTTACAGTCATAGCTAGGGTGTAGAGAAAGATCAACTTAATATAAGGTTGGTCCATTCAAAAGTCTGGTGGTAGCAAGGAAGACGCCGTTCTTGACTCAGTTGGTACTTGACCTCAGACTACAGTATCTTTTTCCTGACGGAAGAAGGTGGAGGAGAGTATATCCAGGGTGCATGGGGTCCTTGATTATACTGGCTGCTTTTCCAAGACAGCGGGAAGTGTAGATAGAGTCAATGGATTAGAGGCTCATTTGTGTAATAGACTGGGATTCGTTCACAACCCTTTGTAGTTTCTTGCGGTATTGGACAGAGCTGGAGCCATGCCAAGCTGTGATATAATCAGAAAGGATGCTTTCTATGGTGCATCCATAAAAGTGAGGAGGGTTGTTTGGGACCCCACAAGGATTTGACAAGTTGGTGGAATAGGTGGAATAGTGGCAGATGAAATTCAATGCGGAGAAATGTGATACAATTCATTTTGGTAGGAAGACAATATAAAATAAAGGATACAACTCTAATGGTGGTGCAGGAACAGAGGAACCTGGGTGTATATTTGCATAAGGACAGCTTGAGAGAATGGTTTATAAAGCATAAAATATCCTAGGCTTTATTCACAGGGGCATAGAGTACAAGAATAAGGAGGTTTGGTTGAACTTATACAAGACTCTAGTTCAGTCTCAGTGGGAGTATCATGTCCAGTTCTGGACATCACACTTTAGGAAGGTTGTAGAGGAATTGGAGGAGTGCAGAAAGGATTCACAAGAATGGTTCCAGGGATGAAGAACTTTAGTTACGAAGATAATTGGAGAAGTTGTGTCTATTTTCTTTGGAGAAGAGGAGGCTCAGAAGAGACATTCAAAATCAGGAGGGACCTGGACTGAGTGGATAGGGAGAAACTGTTCCCATAAATGAAAGAATCGAGAGTGAGAGGACTCAGATTTAAAGTAATTTGTGAATGAAGCATGAGGAAAAACATTTTCATGCAGCGAATGGTTAAAGTCTGGAGCATACTGACTGAGTCTGTAATGGAGGGAGGTTCAATCTGAGCATTCCAGAGAGAATTAGATTGTTATCTGAAAAGGAAGAATGTGCAGTGTTAGGGACCAGATCAGAAACTCCAAAGTATATCATGAGGTTAGCCTAGACCCCAACATCTTTTGATTTTGGCATTAGTGCAAGCAAGGTGTTTTGTGATTCTATTGACCCACAAGGAAGCTTTTATCAAAACAACACTGTTAAAATATAACAAAAACAAGTAGCTTAACTTTTACCAATTGAAATACTTGAAGATGACAATGTATAATTCTTAACTGCTAGCTACCTCTATAGTTCCAATTTAAGCAATATCTCCACAGACGTAAAACCCTCGTCAGAATCATTGACCAAAAGCACACAGTTTTACATGGAGTGCTCGGCTGCTAGCCTTTTAACACTTCTGGACAAAAATGCAGAGAGACAACTATCTTCTGGCTTCCATTCAGCAGCCGCCAGAGAAAGATTTATCTTCAACAGCAGAACTTTAGAGAAAGAGACCTATTTTCTGGCAGGTCCCAGACTCCAATCTCACAAGAGAGAGGAAGAGAGAGAGACAGACAGAGCTACTGCACCGTAAAGATTTAAAACAGCAACAAGCTGCTTGTTCCTCTCTGTAAGCCTAGCTCTGCCCAGTCACATGATTTTCCCAATAATCAATCTTTCCAAACCTTACTCTGAAAACCCCAGGGGAAAACACTAAATGACAAAACTGCATTAGGCCAGATTAAAACAAACAGTCCAACAATTTGGATCAATCATACCTCTGCATGCTCAGCACAAAGCGGCACTGGGTAAATAGAACTGACTTCAAAACAAAAATCCTTCACAAGGAACAAATGCATTTCTTAAAGGCACAGTATTGTCACACAGGGTTGTGGGAGGAGGCAGTAGAATGGCACTAAGTGAATTGCTCAGTCGGACAGCCAATGAAGACACAATGGGCCGAATGGTCTCCTTTTGTATCGCAACAATTCTGTGGTTCTGAGATTCTGAGTCCCAAAGGGTTAAAGGACAATGGATGTGTGTGTGTGTGTGTGTGCAGTATGTGTGTGTGTGCACATGTGTGTGTGTGCGGTGTGTGTGTGTGTGTGTGCACACATGTATGTGTGTGCAGTGTGTGTGTGCACATGTGTGTGTATGTGTGTGCGGTGTGTGTGTGTGCACATGTGTGTGCGTTGTGTGTGTGTGTGTGTGTGTGTGCACATGTGTGTGTGGAGAGACAAGTTCAGGCCTAACCTGATCCTCAGGAGTGCTGTGGTCTTCTTCACTCCTTCTTCTCCTGGTTCCACATGGACATTAAAGAAAACGTCAATTTTGATAACAGCTCCTGCTCAGGAACATTGGAACATGAATACGACATTTAGCCCCTTGAGCCTATCCTACAAAGGTTATAGCTGGAGAAACAAAGGCTGGTTTCCTCCCTGCCCAACAGTTGTCCAAACTTGATATCCACGTTTGGATAAGAATATGAAACACATTCCAATCTCTAATAATGGGAATTACTGTGTATAGTCATTGCTAAATTAGTGTCGGTCTCCTGTGCTCTAATGGCCAACTTGGATCCTTCTCAACATGATGCTAACTAAATTT
This sequence comes from Mustelus asterias, assembly GCF_964213995.1. Classification (NCBI taxonomy): domain Eukaryota; kingdom Metazoa; phylum Chordata; class Chondrichthyes; order Carcharhiniformes; family Triakidae; genus Mustelus; species Mustelus asterias. The sequence continues at coordinate 47,784,512 of NC_135815.1, read as the reverse complement.
AATGCTTCGTGGTTCATTGACTTTAAAGATAGCGCAGTGTTCAACAGCGTTGCCAATATAAGAAGTACGGCAGCATAATAGCTATGTTACTGGAATAATAATCCAGGAGTCTGAACTAGTGATGTGGATGCATAAGTTCAAATCTCGCGCAGCAGCTGGGGAATTTGAGTGAATTCAATAATAATCTGGGACATAACGCCAGCATCAGCGATAATGGCCATGAAACAATATAATTGTCATAAAAATCCATCTGGTTCACTCATGCCCTTCATAGATGGAAGTATCCAATTTGACCCTGACCCGGGTCAAGAGCCAAACAATGTGTGGCTAGCTCTTAGTCAAAATAGCTTAGCAAGCTAAGCTATATGAATTTCAGCAAGGCCTTTGACAAGGTACCGCATGGTAGGTTGTTGCATAAGGTTAAATCTCACGGGATCCAGGGTGAGGTATCTAAATGGATACAAAATTGGCTTCTTGACAGAAGCCAGAGGGTGGTTGTAGAGGGTTGTTTTTCAAACTGGAGGCCTGTGACCAGTGGTGTGCCTCAGGTATCAGTGCTGGGCCCACTGTTATTTGTCATTTATATCAATGATTTGGATGAGAATATAGGGGGCATGGTTAGTAAGTTTGCAGATGACACTAAGATTGGTGGCATGGTGGACAGTGAAGAAAGTTATCTCCAGTTGCAGTGGGACCTTGATCAATTGGGCCAGTGGGCTGACAAATGGCAGATGGAGTTTAATGTAGACAAATGCGAGGTAATGCATTTTGGTAGATTGAACCAGGGCAGGACTTACTCAGTTAATGGTAGGGCGTGGGGAGAGTTACAGAACAAAGAGATCGAGGGGTATATATTCATAGCTCCTTGAAAGTGGAGTCACAGGTGGACAGAGTGGTGAAGAAGGCATTCGGCATGCTTGGTTTCATTGGTCAGAACATTGAATACAGGAGTTGGGACATCTTGTTGAAGTTGTACAAGACATTGGTAAGGCCACACTTGGAATACTGTGTGCAATTCTGGTCACCCGATTATAGAAAGGATATTATTAAACTAGAAAGAGTGCAGAAAAGATTTACTAGGATGCTACCGGGACTTGATGGATTGAGTTATAAGAAGAGGCTGGAGAAATTGGGACTTTTTCTCTGGAGCAAAGGAGGCTGAGATGTGACCTTATAGAGGTCCATAAAATAATGAGGGGCATAGACAAGGTAGATAGTCAATATCTTTTCCCAAAGGTAGGGGAATCTAAAACTAGAGGGCATAGGTTTAAGGTGAGAGGGGAGAGATACAAAAGTGTCCAGAGGGGCAATTTTTTCACACAGAGGGTGGTGAGTGTCTGGAACAAGCTGCCAGAGGTAGTAGTCAAGGTGGGTACAATTTTATCTTTTAAAAAGCATTTAGATAGTTACATGGGTACGATGGGTATAGAGGGATATGGGCCAAATGCGGGCAATTGGGACTAGCTTAGGGGTTTTAAAAAAAATAAGGGCGGCATGGACAAGTTGGGCCGAAGGGCCTGTTTCCATGCTGTAAACCTCTATGACTCTAAGCCACTCATTTGTGTTCAAGAAGACAGCTGACTACCACCTTCTCCAGGGCATTGTGGGATGGGCAGTAAATGCTGACCTCATCAATGATGCCCACATTCTGTGAATGAATAAAAATAATAAACGACCAAGTAAGTGAAGGCAGCAGAAGCTCTTGTGTAGCAATGGGTTGTCCCAATCAGGAATTTCCAGGCAACAAAATACCTGAAACACCTGTTGGAGAGTCGGTACAGACTCGATGGGCCGGATTCTGCACTGTAGGGATTCTACGATTCTATGAACTGGTGATTTTAAAATGGTATGTGACATACATAGTTTCGTCTGGAATAAAAAACCACCCTCTACTTACAGCGGGCTAAACAGTGAGGAGCTGTAATCTTGTAGTTTATTGTTATGATTTAGAGAATGCATGGAGTTAATTTGAAAGTATTTAACATAGTTCATTGGAGCTTTAAAATAATCAGTGGGTTTCAGTTCAGAACTGCTCCTTGTATTTGGATGAGGAAGTTGAGCATATTCAAGCCCCTAATAATGGGAATTACTACCTACAATGATTGCTAAATTAATTTAAGTCTCTTTTACTGTTCATTTCTGCTGGCTAACTCTGATCATTTTCAATGTGAAGTAAACTCGATTTCTTCCTTCAAGACTATTTCACGGTTCATTTACTTGAAAGGTGGTACAGTGCCCAGGAGTGTTGGCAATGATGACCATGTATTGTGTGCTGCTTGGTGTACAGGAACAGATTACTCAATAATGGATGGATTCGGATGTTGGTTGAAGCTGCAAACAGTTGCTCGGTATTACATACGTGTGTTCTCAGTGCAGAGCTTTTGCATTGTTGGAACAAAGATCACAAATTTGGATTTGGAGTACAGCATTGAGTACAAGATGTTCTGATCATTAAAATTAATGGGCATGAAATCCTACGGAATTGGTGCCCCGTAGGCACTGATTTTGTGCGTCGTGCACACATTTATAAGACCTGAACTCATTTAGCTCAAGTTAGCAACAATAGCAAAAGTGGAATAGTTAATTTGGATCATGTCAGAGTGTAAAGTTATTTGTGGGACTGCAGCAGAATTACCGGCCCTTTAACTAACTTTCTTTGCTAGTGGTACAGATGAAACCAGCCAGTGGCTGAATAATGCATGTTGTAAGGTTGGATTAATGTCACAGAATGTTCTCTTCAATACCTTTTGAGCATCAAGGAGAATTTCACAGAGCATTATCTTCTTAGACATTTTACCTCTACTAGTTAGCTACCCCAGGGGATTGAATGTATGCAATAGAGTCCATGACAGATGGTAGGGCAAATTGAATAAGTCCATGTACAAATTAGTTAATACAGTCAGTTGACTTCTTTTTCATTCCATACATTTGCATGTTTTTGTTTTCTCATTGGATGGCATTTGAATCTCCCGCAGACTTTCTGTCTACACAATATCATGTTCCCTTATTCTTTTCAGACTAGCCATTGTTCCATAAACTTCAACAGAACAAAGAAATGAATGGGATTCATCCCTGTAACCCTATCTAAATCATTGAACTATGACCCACCTACATTTTAAGCTACTCTATAGTGTTTTGCATTTTATCACACTTGATTCCATGAAATAAAGGTCAAAATGGAAAGGCTACTTTACACTATGGGTAAATGTTCTTGTTTGGTGGGCAGAAGTAGCCTGAAGGTTTGAATCAATGTTTTATTGAAGACCTCAGCAGCATTCAGCAGGTTAGCACCAGGGATAGAATGAAGAAAGTGGAGAAAACTAAAAGGTTGTTATCCACCAGAGGAGTTCTTGCCTGGATGAGCACAGCTCTATCACCACACAAGGAGTTTGACACCATCCAGGACAAAGTAGCCCATTTGATTGGCATCCCATCCACCATCTCCAACATCCACTCCCTCCATCGCTGATGCACAGTGGCAGCAGTATGTACCATCTACAAGATGCGGAAACTCACCAAGGCTTCTTCAACAGCACCTTACAAACGCAAGGCTTCTGCCACCTAGAAGGAAAAGGGTAGCAGATGCATGCAAACACCATGATCTGTAAGTTCCCTTCTATTCTGACTTGGAACTATATTGCCATTCCTTCACTATTGTTGGAACAAAACTCTGGAATTCCCTCCCAAACAGCACCATGTGTGTACTAACATCACATGGACTGCAGCAGTTGAAGAAGGCAGCTCTCTACTACCTTCTCAAGGGCAATTTGGGATGGATAATCAATTCTAGCCATCGATGCCTATATCCTGTGAAAGAAAAACAAAAAATGAAACTGTAACTGCCACTTTCTGGTGCTAACAGCCTAATTCCTCAGGGAAGTCTGGGAAAAGCCAATAACACAGGAAGTCAATTTCATTAGGGACCAGAATCTATTTCTCCCCCAGCAAAAAATTACATGGAGTGACCAGAATGCTGTCAGCAGCAGTCCCAATTGGGAAGAGAAATGCAGATTGGTTGGAGCAGTAACAGGCAGCTCCTTTACTCAAATATTCCGTCATTCCCTGCCATTAACCTGACTAAAATTGGACATGATAGAGAGAAACATTGAGCCATATATATTTACAGGTACGTTGACATGTGCGGGGGGCGGCGGGGGGGGGGGGGGGGGGGGGGTGGGGAGGGAGGAGGGGGGGGGGGGGTGGGGAGGGAGGAGGGGGGGGGTTAAATAGATCACAAATTTCCATACGAATCACTTCATTTGTTGCCATAACTGTGTGCTGATGTAGCTACGGTTTGTGAATTGCTGTTTATCAATAATATTTGAAAAAAAGTCACCTGGAGCAATGTCAATTCTGTCACCTACACTTGCATGGTCATATCAATGATTTTACAGAATATTAGAAGTAGGCAATCACGTTATGTGCAGCTACAAGGAATTCTAAATCAGTTTGCCACCTTAGTCTAATCAGGAATGATGCCCACCAACATGAGTTGCAGGTCTCAAGCAATGAAGGCTAAACCCATAAGTTAGTAAGATGCTATCCAGCACTGTGTCCAGATTCTGAGGATGTCAGTGTTCCAGTGCACTGTGTTAGTGGGGCTGGTAGGCACTTGAGTAACTTGCAGGTTAACATTCTCTCAACAACACACCCCTCTCCCAGAAACACATCCTGTATCTGGAACACAAAAGTTCCATCATGAGGCTTCAGGATATCCCCCTTATTTTCTAAGCTCATCTGCTCTACGAATTGCAGATGATTTGTTTTGTCGTTGGTACCACTGACATAACTTTATGTCAATGCAAGAAATAACAGTAAGATTCTTGAAACTGTGGTTTGGCTTTCTGTTTTATACTCGCTCTTTTATCTTGATATTTTGTATTGTTGACGTCTGTTCCTTCAAACTGGCAGGGAGCAGGTTGTGCACTGACTTCGAGAATCTTTCTGTACTCCATATCTATTCAGCCTAATCCATTCACGACAATTAATGTAAACAGATAGGCCACAATTTTCCAGCTGTTCAGGCCCCATCCCCACTGCAAGTGAGGACGGAGAATTTGGCACTCTACCAAATCTCCGTTCACCGCAGCAGGACCAGAAAAACCCACTGGCGTAAGCAGCCAGAAAATTCCGCCCATAGCTGGGGAAAAATTAATATTCAATGTAGTCTCCCAGCCTCAGTGAATTAATAACATCGTACTCACACTCTACCAGGTGCTTTGATTCCAAACTTAGTCAGATAACTGATTGACTAATTACTTCACTATTGTTGGAACAAAATCCTGGAATTCCGTCCCAAACAGTACCATGTGTGTACAAACATCACATGGACTGCAGCAGTTGAAGAAGGCAGCTCCCTACTACCTTCTCAAGGGCAATTCGGGATGGATAATCAATGCTAGCCATCGATGCCTATATCCTGTGAAAGAAAAATAAAAAATGAAGCTGTAACTGCCACTTTCTAGTAATCAAACATACTTTATCAAATAGTGTTTTTCTCAAATTAGCAGCACGCAAAAAGTTTTATTTTACCTCAGCCAATACATCAAAATACAGGAGATCGGGAAAACTCTTCAGTCTGCAACTTAGCTGAAAACTATGGTCTTATGAACACAATACAAAATGGTGCAGGGGCCGTATGAACTTGTATGAACTTGTCGTATGAACTTGCAGTTCTCAATATTCCGTTTAATCTGACATTTTTGATGTGTTTTATTTAGCACTTGGAAGTCTACTTTGATTGTGCCCTTTTTTTCTGTGCTTTCCTTTATTTCCCTTCAATTACTGGTTTTCAGCGATTGAAATCCAGTGAATCATGTATCTTTAATACCTTCCAGATGATTTTGAATGGCTCGGATTAACTAATGCAAGTCCACAGCATTGCTCATGGGTGGGTAGAATGAGATGACATGATTTTTTGTGTGTGGAAGGTATTAAAGATACATGATTACGCTGGATTTCAGTAGCTGAAAACCAGTAATTGAAGGGAAATAAAGGAAAGCACAGAAAAAAGGGCACAATCAAAGTAGACTTCCAAGTGCCAAATAAAACACATCAAAAATGTCAGATTAAACGGAATATTGAGAACAGCAAGTTCATACAACAAGTTCATACAAGTTCATACGGCCCCTGCACAGTTTTGCATTGTGTTCATAAGACCATAGCTTTCAGCTGAGTTGCAGACGGAAGAGTTTTCCTGATCTCCTGTATTTTGATGTATTGGAAAATGTGAAGAAACAGCATAAATGACTGTTTACTATGTTCCTCCTGATCGTCTGCTGAAGTATGGCAGAAGGTCACAAAAATCTCCACTGAAATTCTGCCCATAAGCTCAATCAATGTCATCCTCCTTGCTGCAAGTAAATGAGTGACAGCAAATAGTCTTGAGGGAAGAGATGCTAAAAGAACAACAAATGCATTTTCAGCAATCATTTCTTTTAATGTTTCAGACATGAAAATCCACAGTAACTTTCTGATCTATTCATTCACAAATGCTCATTCCCACGGCACTGTTCTCCAAGAACAATGGTTCCTGAGAAAAAGACAGTGATCACTGAGATATCCTCTCTTTCCGCACTGCGCAATGACATAAGTTCACTCACAAGCTTTGTTCCCGACTCTGAAAGGTTCTAACGCATTCCCAGCGTTTATCCTGAATACCAGGAGTTTTGGCTTAATTAACAGCTTTCAGTGTGGGACTTTCTCCAATGCCTTTTGGAAATTCTTGTGTAGCGTGACAGAGGACTTTCAAAGTCTACCTGGGCTGTCCCTTCTCAAAAAAAGTCGAGGAGCTTGGTGAAGTGGGATCCTCCCTTTCAGAATCCATGCTGATTTCTGCTAACTGGGTTGTTGTTGCATGGATCAGCTCCAAGGCTATTCCTGAGAATCAATTTCTCTGGCCCGGACTTTGTAATTAGAGGTGAATGAGTAGTGCCAGCCAGTCATTCTGCTTATCATATAACCATGGAATCATTATGGGCGGGATTTTATGGTATCGCTCGTCCCGAAACTGTAAAATCCTGTCCAAGGTCAAAGGACCTTTCCATGGTCCGCCCCTCGCCCACTTCGATTCCTGCGGTGGGCAGGGCAGTAAAATTCTGACTAATATCCCTACAGTGCAGAAGGAGGCCATCCAGCCTATTGAGCCTGCACTGGCAACAATCCCACTCAGGACCTATCCCCGTAACCCCATGTATTTACCCTGCTAGTCCCCCTGACACTAGGGGGCAATGTAGCACACATTTACCATGGCCAATCCATCTAATTTACACATCTTTGGACATGAAGGGGCAATTTAGCATGGCTAATCCACCTAACCTGCACATCTATGGAGTGTGAGAGGAAACTGGAGCACCCGGAGGAACCCCACGCAGACACGGGGAGAACACATAAACTTCACACAGTGACCCAAGGCAGGAATTGAACCCGGGTCCCTGGTGCTGTGAGGGATCAGTGTTAACCACTGTGCCACTGTGCTGTCCTTTAGGGACTCTTGTGCAGCATCTAATGATTATTGGAGAAACATTTCAACAGGTCAGCCTATACATAGGGTCTGGGATCTTTGTGATCAAGACAAGCAACCAATCAGATTGAAGAAGCATTAAGGGACATACAGGCCAGAATGTTACCGGCACGCGTGCTCTGATTCCGGGGGCTGGCAAGGCTCAGAGAACGGCATTCTCCGTTGGCCTTGGGCAGGATCATACGAACCTTGTGCGGGTATGCCGGTAAAATTCCACCCACAGAGTCCAAATTGGGATATTAACACATTCCTGTATTTAAGAAGGGGATGATGTGGAGATGCCGGCGTTGGACTGGGGTGAACACAGTAAGAAGTCTCACAACACCAGCTTAAAGTCCAACAGGTTTATTTGGTAACAAATACCATAAGCTTTCGGAGCGCTGCTCCTTCGTCAGAAGGGGGACAGGACATGCCCAGGAAACTCTAGACCAGTGAGCTCAACATCAGTTGTCAGAAAATGAGTGCAGTCCTGACTGAATGAGAGATTAGAAGCACATTTAGAAAATAAAAAGATAATAATGAACAGTTGGCATGGATTTTAAAAGGGAAAATCTTCCCCGGTTAACCTTATTGATTTTCTTGTGGAGAATGGTTATGGAGTAAATGCATTATCTGGATTTTCAAAAGGCCTTGAATGGGTGGCCCATAATAGATGAATGAATAAGGTGAGAGGGTGTAGGGTCAGGGTTCAAGTAGAAGAATGGATTGCTAGCCAGTTATTCATATTGACAGAAGATGGGAGGTGGTTGTTCCAAAAAGATCAATGGAGACATTGCTGTTCATAATTTACAATTTGGACTTCTATTTGGACAAGGGAGGGAATCTATGCGTGGAGTCAGAGGAAATGGGCGAGGTATTAAATGAGTACTTTGCGTCAGTATTCACCAAAGAGTAGGACTTGGTGGATGATGAGTCTGGGAAAGGGTGTGTAGATAGTTTGAGTCATATTGAGATCAAAAAGGGGGAGGTATTGAGGTTCTTGAGAAACATTAAGGTCGACAAGTCCCCAGGGCCTGATGGGATATACCCCAGAATACTGAGAGAGGCAAGGGAGGAAACTGCTGGGGCCTTGAGAGAAATCTTTGTATCCTCACTGGCTACAGGGGAGACCCCAGAGGATTGGAGAATAGCCAATGTTGTTCCTTTGTTTAAGAAGGGTAGCAAGAATAATCCAGGTAATTACAGGCCGGTGAGCCTTACATCAGTGGTAGGGAAATTATTGGAGAGGATTCTTCGAGACAGGATTTATTCCCACTTGGAAATAAGTGGACGTATTAGTGAGAGGCAACATGGTTTTGTGAAGGGGAGGTCGTGTCTCACGAATTTGATCGAGTTTTTCGAGGAAGTGACGAAGATGATTGATGAGGGTAGGGCAGTGGATGTTGTCTACATGGACTTCAGTAAGGCCTTTGACAAGATCCCTCATGGCAGACTGATGCAGAAGGTGAAGTCGCGTGGGATCAGAGGTGAGCTAGCAAGGTGGATACAAAACTGACTCGGTCAAAGAAGACAGAGGGTAGCGGTGGAAGGGTGCGTTTCTGAATGGAAGGCTGTGACAAGTGGTGTTCCTCAGGGATCAGTGCTGGGACCTTTGCTGTTTGTAATATATATAAATGATTTGGAGGAAAATGTAACTGGATTGATTAGTAAGTTTGTGGATGACACAAAGGTTGGTGGATTTGCAGATAGCGATGAGGACCATCAGAGGATACAGCAGGGTATAGATCAGTTGGAGACTTGGGCGGAGAGATGGCAGATGGAGTTAAATCCGGACAAATGTGAGGTAATTCATTTTGGAGTGTCTAATACAGATAGGAAATATACAGTAAATGGCAGAACCCTTAAGAGTATTGATAGGCAAAGGGATCTGGGTGCATAGGTACACAGGTCACTGAAAGTGGCAATGCAGGTGGAGAAGGTAGTCAAGAAGGCATACGGCATGCTTGCCTTCATCGGCCGGGGTATTGAGTTTAAAAATGGCAAGTCATATTGCAGCTTTATAGAACCTTAGTTAGGCCGCACTTAGAATATAGTGTTCAATTCTGGTCGTCACACTACCAGAAGGATGTGGAGGCTTTGGAGAGGGTACAGAAAAGATTTACCAGGATGTTGCCTGGTATGGAGGGCATTAGCTATGAGGAGAGGTTGGAGAAACTTGGTTTGTTCTCACTGGAGCGACGGAGGTTGAGGGGAGACCTGATAGAAGTCTTCAAGATCATGAGAGGCATGGATAGAGTGGATAATTTTTCCCAGGGTGGAAGAGTCAATTACTAGGGGGCATAGGTTTAAGGTGCGAGGGGCAAGGTTTAAAGGAGATGTACGAGTCAGATTTTTTACACAGACAGTAGTGGGTGCCTGGAACTCGTGCTGGGGGAGGTAGTGGAAGCGGATACAGTAGTGACTTTTAAGGGGCATCTTGACAAGTGCATGAATAGGATGAGAATAGAGGGATATGGTCCCCGGAAGGGTAGAGGGTTTTAGTTAAGTCAGGCAGCATGGGCGGTGCAGGCTTGGAGGGCTGAAGGGCATGTTCCTGTGCTGTAATTTTCTTTGCTCTTTGTTTGTTGTTCTTTGTTCTGAATCAAAAACGCATGGCAGAATTTTGCAGATATGGCTGGGGTTCCGTCATTGGTGCCAGATACAGGAAGGCCAGGTTTTGCTGGTGGCAGCCAATCAAGTGGCTCCTGCTCGGGCCACCATCCTACGAAGAACATGACTCCTTCCCAAGAGCTGCTGGCCCAATCAGAGAACTGGCAACTCATCAACCCCAGCACCCCCACTGCTAGACATCAGGTATATCCAGACACCTTCCCATGCCATTCTGCCAGCCTTCCTGTCCAGGAATTGAACCTGGGTCCCTGGCACTCTGAGGTAGCATTCGCCTAGGTCCCCAAAAATTCAAACCAGAGTTTCTAAATGAGAGAATGATTGAGAGAGATTGCCAATACTGAGAAACACTGCAACAAATTGCAGGGGATCATTAATAAACTTGCAGAACATGAAAGAAATTGGCAAATGAAGTTCAACATAGATAAATGTGAGATGGTACATTTTGGTAGGAAGAAAAGTGATGTCACTTCTTTGTGCGAGTCCAGTGGGGATAAAGGAACAAAGGAGAACAAATATACTCAACAATATGAGGTTGCACCACATTTTAACAATAAAAAAAGGAAAGAAAGATAAGACTAAGAAAGAGAGAAACGAAAGAGATGGAAAAACAAAGAATGAAACAAGAAGTCCAAAGGTGTGCGGGTTAGGTTCATTAACCCTAGTGTCAGCGGGATTAGTAAGGTAAATATGAGGGGTTGGGGAAAAGGGTCTGAGTGGGATTGTGGTCAGTGCAGACTCGATGGGCCGAGTGGCCTCCTTCTACACTGTAGGATTCTATGATTCAATGAATTTGTAATTTTTCAAAAATCTCCAACAAAAGTTGCAATCTGAAGGATTACATTCTCAAATAAGTTAATTTTCATTCACATCTGCCTTGAGACTGGAAATAAGGGGTCCGATTCTCCTATCCCAACATGCGTGTCATGATGGGAGAATAGCATGTCAGCCATTTTGCAGGATTCACGCATGTGTTCCCAATGCATGTGCATCTCCCATAGCCGGAGAACAGGCACTTTAAGTCATTTAAATCTGCGTTTACTGTGTTTTAAATGTGATTATCGGGCCCGGCACGGAATTCTCCGGGCCTGATAGCATCTCCCACCCCGCCAGGAGTATTTCACTCCAGCGGGGTTTACAGGAGCTTTCCACTTGCAGGGAATTAGTGGGAGACCCCGCCAGAGTGAAGGGGGGGAAATTGGGGCCCTTCAGGGGGGGTCAGGCGGCTGGGGGTTGGTGCCCCCTGGGCATGGGCATCTTGGCAGTGTCAGCCTGTGCTTGCTGGCACTGCCCAAGGGGCAAAGTGCCCATGACCAGGGGGCACCTTGGCACTGCTCACTGGGCATTGGGCAGTGCCAAGGGGAATGGGGTCAAGGGGGCAGGGCCGAGGGAGCAGGGCTGGAGAGGGGGAGGGGCCAAGGTGTGGGTCTGCTGTGGGCAGGGCCAAGAGGTGGACCAATGGTGGGCAGGGCCTATGGGGCGATTGGTAGTCCTGCTGCCACTCTGCATTGGGATCGATCGGGACTGGAGGGAGGCCAGCGATCGGGGCGGGCTCGGGTGGGTGGTCTGCCAGGGGAGTGGTCTGCCGTCTGTTGGAGGGTGGCGGGGTTCGCCACTGCTTGGCGGGGGCTGGAGATCAGAGAGTTCTGGGACGGAATGGTCGGGTATTGCCCGGGAATGCTTCTGTGGGCCATGGGGGTGGATGGGCGGAGGGGGGGTGTGCGGGGAGTGGGGGGGGACAGGACGCTGGAGGGGCAGCACTGCAAGCTTCCCAGGCTGGCCAGTGATTGAGCAGGCCAGCAAACTGTAGTCTGACAGATTGGGGCCAATAGGCATGTGCAGAGTTCCAGAACTGTCAAATTCTGGTGTGAATAGGCACCCCCCCCCCCCCCCCCCCCCGCCCCCCCGCACCCCCTCAAGCCTTTAATGAGATTCATGATTGTAACCTCTGCAGTGCACAGAGTGGGAGATTCGAGTCTGAAGTTGAACTGATAAAACAGTGATTTACACCAGTTTTCTCGCCAATTCAGCACTTTTGGGAGAATCGGGCCCAAGGTAGTCAAATGTGTTGTTTAAAAGAAGGAACTTCTTTATGTAAATAAATAACCAAGTTTATCAATAACTGTAACCCAGAAAAATAGTAATATTAGTAATAGCTTTGAAAATGAAGCACTGGTAAAACAGGTCTTTGCTTGCAGCTCACCCTCTTACAGACTGAAAAACCTGTCAAAGCTCACACATGCACTGAACCCTCAACAGATGCCAGTAAAACAATAACATAGGAGAAACTTATAAGAACACTCTGTACTCAAACTGACAATCTGTAACCAGTGGGGTTCCTTTCCCTTCCTCCATCCAAAAAGTTGGCAGATGTCGCTCCATTCGCTGTAACCTCACTACTCACAACATATTCCACATTCACTGTAACCTCTCTACTCACAATGTTTCTCCATTCACTGTAACCTCTCTACTCACAGGGCGTCATAGTGGCACAGTGGTTAGCCCTGCTGCCTCACAGTGCCAGGGACCTGGGTTCAATTCTCGCTTGGGTCACTGTCTGTGCGGAGTTTGCATGTTCTCTCCGTGTCTACGTGGGTTTCGTTTGGGTGCTCCAGTTTCCTCCCACAGTCCAAAGGTGTGTGGGTTAAGTTGATTGGCCATGTTAAATTGACCCTTAGTGTCAGGGGCCAAGCAAGATAAAAGGGGTTAGAGGGATAGGACCTGGGTGGTCGGTGCAGACTCGAATGGCCTTCTTCTGCGCTGTAGTGATTCTATGATTCACTGCATCAAACCTTTCTTCATCATCTTCTCCTCCAACTCTCAGCATTATTACGTCCCTCTCTCTGTCATCTTTCACACATCCATCCTAATCGATCTTGATGTGTTCATTCTCAGAACATCTTGTAACTCTAAAAGCCATACCTTCCTTTCATTTGTGTACAAGAAGTGGACAAGAAATGCATGAGTAGTTGATGAGTGGTGTCAGGTAAGGTCACATCCGCTTTCCAACTTCACTCAAGGTTGTGGTGTTTTACCTTATGCACAGAGATCATGGCATGATCACTGAATAGGGTAAAGGAGAAGTCCCTTAGGGATTTTATCCATCTTGCATTCTCTCTGTCTTCTTAAATTTATCTCACATTGTGTGCAACAAGGTGTAGCTGCTTAACGCAGCCTGTCCACCCCCTTTGATGGTGCTAGAAGTTAACTCTCATCCTTTATAGGGCAGAAGTGTGGGTGTGGTGGTAGTGATGGCTGGCATGTGGGGTGTGGGCACTGAAAGAGCAGGGGAAGAGAAAGGCAGCACCCATGAATATGCAATGTAACTGGATTTTACCCAAGCTGGATATTAAGGGAGAGTTAAAGGTCTTTCTGTTCATGTAGAAGCCAGGCTCCTCCTGCAGAGAACATTTAGTACTTGCTTCCATGGACTATTGCTCTAAGCGCTCCCGTTTGAAAAATGCTCAATCTGCTTGAAGTCTCATGCACTTGTCTCTTGCAAAAGCAAAACACTGCTGGAACATTGGAAGTTGTATAAGACATTGATAAGGCCACACTTGGAATACTGTGTACAGTTCTGGTCATCCTATTAGAGAAAGGATATTATTAAACTAGAAAGAGTGCAGAAAGGATTTACTAGGATGCTACCAGGACTTGATGGTTTGAGTTATAAGGAGAGGCAGGATAGACTGAGACTTTTTTCTCTGGAGCGTAGGAGGCTGAGGGGTGATCTTAGAGATCGATAAAATAATGAGGGGCGCAGATCAGCTCGGTCAGTCAATATCTTTTCCCAACGGTAGGGGAGTCTAAAACTAGAGGGCATAAGAGGGGAGAGATACAAAAGTGTCCAGAGGGGCAATTTTTTCACACAGAGGGTGGTGCACACAGGACCCCCCATGGACTTCCCTATTGGAAGTCATCCCTGCCCTGGCACTGCCCCCTTGGCTCATGCAGGGGGATTGGGGCAGCACAGTAGCACGGTGGTTAGCACTGCTGCTTCACAGCTCCAGGGACCTGGGTTCGATTCCCGGCTTGGGTCACTGTCTGTGTGGAGTTTGCACATTCTCCTCGTGTCTGCGTGGGTTTCCTCCGGGTGCTCCGGTTTCCTCCCACAGTCCAAAGATGTGCGGGTTAGGTTGATTGGCCAGGTTAAAAATTGCCCCTTAGAGTCCTGAGATGTGTAGGTTGGAGGGGATTAGCGGGTAAATATGTGGGGGTAGGGCCTGGGTGGGATTGTGGTCGGTGCAGACTCGATGGGCCGAATGGCCTCCTTCTGCACTGTAGGGTTTCTATGATTTCTATGATTTCTATGATTGCCAGGATACTGCCCTAGCATGACCCTCTCTCCCCTGGGGACTGTGTTTATCTGTGCAACCCCAGTGTGGACTGTTTGCCAGGTCCCCATATGTCAAAAGCTGTTGTAGATCCCACTGGGGAGGAAAACCCTGACTTGGGGAGATAATCAGGTGGAGAAGTCCTCTAATGGTATTAAAATGTATGGGACCCCATGTGATTGGTGTGGGGCTGACCAATCAGAATAGGAAACCCCGATGGTGCAAAAGCCATATGGAAACTCCCATTAGATTCTCCTTCCCTGCTGCCAATCCCACCTGCCAAAAACACGGGGTGGAAAATCAACCCCCCCACCCCCCCCGCCATGGTTTCCCCCCCACCCCCCCGCCATGGTTTCCCCCCCACCCCCCCGCCATGGTTTTGATCCCGAGAAATCAAAGAATTTGCATGCCAAGTTAGAGTGAAGATCCAGATCCAGACCTTTTCCGTGGTTCACTGGGAGTTGAAAAGATCTGGGGTAAGGAGTTTAAACAAACAGACTTTTAAACTTGTAGTTGACTGAAGTCGGGCCTAAAATTCGCCCATTATTCGGGGCAAGGGAATTGGAGCAGTGGAAGATGGGAGATAAAGGGAGGAAGGGACAAAGGACAGCAACTGATGGTCAAGGATAAATTTGATTTTGATTTGATTTGATTTATTATTGTCACATGTATTAGTATACAGCGAAAAGTGTTGTTCCATGCACACTATATAGACAAAGTATACCATTCATAGAGAAGGAAAGGAGAGAGTGCAGAATGTAGTGTTACAGTCATAGCTAGGGTGCAGAGGAAGATCAACTTAATGTGAGGTAGATCCATTCAAAAGTCTGATAGCAGCAGGGAAGAAGCTCTTCTTGAGTCGGTTGGTACGTGTCCTCAGAACTTTGTATCTTTTTCCCGACAGAAGAAGATGGAAGAAAGTATGTCTGGCGTGTGGGGGGTCCTTAATTATGCTGGCTGCTTTTCAGAGGCAGCAGGAAGTTTAGACAGAGTCAATGGGTGGGAGGCTGGTTTGTGTGGTGGACTGGGCTTCATTCACAACCCTTTGTAGTCTCTTGCGGTCTTGGATAGAGCAGGAGCCATACCAAGCTGTGATACAACCAGAAAGAATGCTTTCTATGGTGCATCTGTAAAAGTTGGTAAGAGTCGTAGTGGACGTACCAAATTTCCTTTGTCTTCTGAGAAAGTAGAGGCGTTGGTGGGCTTTCTTAACTATCGTGTCAGCGTGGAAGGACCAAGACATATTGTTGGTGATCTGGACACCTAAAAATTTGAAACGCTGGACCATTTCTACTTCGTTCTCATTGATGTAGACAGGGACATGTCTTGTAAACAAATGTGAACAGTGAGGAGCTCCCTAGGAGGTTGACTTTCTGGAGCCATTTCAGTGCCAATCATAATATTCCCTTATACAGCATCTTGTCAAATATTATTCGATAACTCTTTTGCAAAAGCACCTTGGGATGTTTTACCACTTTAATAGCGCTATATAATTGCATGGTTTTTATGTTATTGTAGGCTGTGATCACCAGCAATATTGTCCATGCCCTGGGTTGGGATTCCATTTGAGGCTGTTATAGGTAACACATTGCATCTCTACCATGAACAGAGGAACAATGATCAATGCTGCCCTATGCTAGGGCTGGGTAAGGTCTCCTATATGGAGTCCCTTTCCTCCCCACTCTTCTCCAAGTTGATACTGTTCTCTGGAATCATCCAAAGGTCAACAGAACGACCCAGAGACAAATAATGTAGTTGCAAAGCAAACAACCTGTCCTGTACCTCCAAAATGTTGTCCCCATTCAGCAGTCAGTTCTCCTACAAACAACAGTCTAAACCACCCCCCCAAAATCCATCAGCAGTCCAGCAGGGCAAAGCAACCACTTAGCTGAATGGATGTGATGATCTCTCCGAATAGAGCTTCCACATTTTTCTTCCTGACTGTTATTGCCATGATTTTGTGGGTGAGCTGATGAAACATTGAGGTCGGCAGAACAATTTCTTAAAAAGCTGCTTACAACCAGCACAGCACATCTCTCAAAGTGCTACAATTAACTTCCAGTGATACTGGAGAAGATCCGGGATGAGTACACAATTGTCAACCCAATACAGTTCTGGTGTGAATGAACACAGACGTGCTGATGCGCGACAATCAAGCACGTGGAACAAGGCTTCAGTATTGAAGGCTTTTATTGTCAAACAATGGAACTAACTAACACGAATACACCAGTTCAGACTGAAGGGGTCCTGCCGGAGCAGAGGGTCTTATACCTCTCCTCCGGAGGCGGGGCCCCACCGGGATGTGCCATAATAACATTTACAACAGGTAAACACCCTAACCCAACAACATTGTACAACCCCCACAGTGACAACACCCTAACCCAACAGTAACATAAGAACAACCCCCAGTGGTAACCAACGATGGTTCACCACACGTGCCACGCAATATGTTGCATCCAATGTTCCCCAGAGCTGTTTTTCCAACTGCACATGTGATTTTGTTAAGTGTGAGACCTCTTGAATGTTGCTTGCAGTTAGGCATGCACAGCAATTTGAAGGGGCTGACATATGCATGACTTGCAAAGGAATTTTTGGATTGTTGCCTGGCTGTGCAGCTCACAATGGGCCCCTAGCTGCTTGGGATGGCACAATGGCACAGTGGTTAGCACTGCTGCCTTAGAGTACCAGGGACCTGGGTTCAATTCTGACCTTGGGTGACTGTCTCTGTGGAGTTTGCAGGTGCTCCCCCGTGTCTGCGTGGATTTCCTCTGATTGCTCCGGTTTCCTCCCACAATCCAAAAATGTGCAGATTAGGTGGATTGGCCACGACAAGTTAACCCTTAGGGTGGAATTTTCCCATCCCGCCCACCATGGGGATCGTAGCGGGCGGGGGCAGACCATGCAAATGTCTGTTGATCTTGGACGGGATTTTCTGGTCTTGGGGCGAGCACGGCTGGGAAATCTCACCCTTAGTGTCCAAAGATATGTTGGTTAGGTGGATTAGCTATGGTAAATGCATGGAGTTTTGGGAACAGGGCGGGTGAGCTTGGGCAAGATGCTCTTTCGGAGAGTCAGTGTAGACTCGACAGATGGGATTTTACGGAAAATCCCATCTGAGGTCAATGAAGATTTCCGTGACGGGCGAGGTGGTAGAGTTCCAGCCGATGGGTTGAATGGCCTCCTTCTGCACTGTACGGATTCTATGGTTTTGAGGCCAAACATTGAACGCGAGACAAGCAAAACTTTCAGCTCTTCACTCAAGTCAGGTTTTATCTTAGAATTCCGAACATGCAGGGGAGCTTCAGCAACAGAACCAAAACTGGCTGACACTGAGTCAGCAGCTCAACTTACACAGTGCTCGGTTTAGTTTTGTGTTATTGTCAAACACCCCCATCATGCCCGTGCAGCTAAAAGTGTCTGTATCACAGAGACAACTTCCACGGTGAGTGTTTTGTTCAACACATAATCGGATCACTCACACTATCGTACTGAGATTTACTAAGCAGGGACAGCTTTATAAGTAACAGTGCGATTGCAAAAACAGTGTAATGTTCTGAGTTTGAAGAAAAGCCACTGGTTGCCATCAGCAGCAGTTAACAGCTGCTGACTTTGCTGATAATCATTGCTTCACTAATCCAGTCAGCAACTTTCAGGAACATTTTTTTGAAATATGATTAGAAGCTTGAGCAATTAAATAACACCCCCCACCCGCCGCACTGTACATGTGACCTTTGGTTCCTATCCTGTGATGAATTTGCACGGATTGCGGGCATTTGGACCTGGAAAGTCGGATGAAACCGGGAGCACCGTGACAGATTTGTTCTTACAAAGGCAACAATTTATTACGACCATGAAACAGTTAGCGATTAGAAAACAGCTTCGTAAGAAACCACTCATTATATTCGCATTACGTTTAATTTTTAAAAAGCGACTAAACAGCTGTTGCGGATAGTGGCGTCGATACTAAAACTGCTGGATGCAATAAAGCTGAGCTAAATATAGCATCAATGCTCCAATGAGCTGCAATAAATAAGACATTATGCAAAGCAGTACCGGAGCTTGCATTGTGCACCAGTGCTTTTATTAGGCAAAAAGGAAGCTGAAGGGCAGTTGTGGGGGTGGCTTCAGACTGTGTTATGTTTAGGCAGGACACACTTGGGCAATGAACTGCCTCACTTTTTTTTTACACAGATTTCGGATGCACAATGGAGGCAAGCTCGTCTTTTATTTTTGGCAGGAAAAATCGAATATGAGCCACTTCTAACATAAAATCACACCAGCCAGACTTCCTCCTGTTCATTGGCCCTTCCACCCACTGTGGGTCCCAAATATTCTCATTTACATGTTATAATGAGGGCCATTGACACTGCAGCTTCCTGAAGGAAAGGTTTCCCGGGCAACTGAAGGAGAGTTTAAGTGCTGGTGGAGAGAATGATTCCCTGGAATCGCCGTCTGATCGGGATTGGGTTCTCTTCCTGTTTTCACAGGAGTGTGGGGAAAGGCAAAGGGGTCGATCAATCAGCTACTTTGTTTGGAAGACTATTAGGAGCCGCAGTTTCCTGACCTGTCAGCAGCTCGCCAAGGGCGCAGAGGTGACTGCAGAGCGCCAAGAGTTTCTTGAGTGAAACAGAAAAGGCCGGGAAGGATTTGACCAATGAGCTCCAACCATGACCAGGTGCTGTGCAACACTTCCTCTTTCAGCGAGTGCTATCACTGCTTGACAGGCAATTTACAACTTCTTGGAAGGCACTTCACCTGTCAAGCACTTCGCTCACCTTCACTTCCCCAATGTCAGCCTTCACCATGGCATGGAAACAATTTATTGAGCTTCAACTTGCTTCTCCAATGAGGGAAAAGGGCAGAGGCCACTCTACCAGCAATAAGAGGCAACAGCGGCTGGAGCAACACCACCAGCAGCTGGAGCAACACCACCAGCAGCTGGAGCAACACCACCAGCAGCAGGAGCACATTTAACTCAGTTCTCTTAAGCCTCATGCCCCTCCTTAGGCTAGAGATCCAGCTGGAAGGAAGCGAGGCCCCTGACATAGGGTGTACAGGCAGAGGACCGCTTTCCCAACATGTGTGAGCACTAATGCTTCAGGAAGCTCAGGCTCTCATGGCGGGTCGTGGCTGACATGTGCGCTTCCTGAAATAAGACCTCCTTCTCATTGAAGGAGGTGAGTGTACCTTGCCAGTGGCTGATGGCTGTTAGTGAACAGCCACTACTAGATTTCTGTCCCTCACCAAAGTTGTGTGAGGCATGGCTGTGAATGGGTGATAGGACGTGTGTGAATGTTAGCTGCTCAAATGGTAATGTGATGTGCCTGAAGAGAGAGAAGTGAGTGGAGTTGCAAGATGCTCTGTCCTGAGGCGTGCTGGGCAGGAGAATACTGGGAAAGTGAGAGTCTTGAGGCTCAGCACCTGAAAGTGTATGGCTTTCACCGATCATGTCCTCCTGAGGTCCTGGATTTTCTTGGTGCACTGACTCCAAGTTGGAGGGACCACACCTCTGCTGTTGACCACATTGGGCAGTTCCATCGTGAAGCTGACCTCTTGCGCCGAAGCTTGGACAAGCTCACCTCACTGCAGTGACTCCAATTCCACAGTAGGACACACAGGTGGGAGTGAGAGACCCAGGGAGCAGCCTTCCCTGGTCTCCTTTCCAATTCTGTCTTGCTGCAACCTTCAAAAAAGGTGAGCCTTCTTAATGCACATTGTAGCCCCTTTAATAAGAAAGATTTCCTTTGTCTGATTGGAGGCAACATCGTTGGGGTTACCATTGATCAGAAAGTGAACTGGACCAGCCATATATAAATACTGTGGCTACCAGAGCAGGTCAGGGGCTAGGCGTATCTCACCTCCTAACTCCCCAAAATTGTCTACAATCTACAAGGCACAAGTCAGGGCTGTGATGTAATTTTCTCCCCTTGCCTGGTTTAGTGCAGCTTCAACAACATTCAAGAAGCTTGACACCATTCAGGATAAAGCAGCCTGCTTAATTGGCACCCCAATCCATAAACATTCACTCCCTCCACAACCGATGAATAGTGGCAGCCATGTGTACCATCTACAAGATACACTGCAGGAACTCACCAAGGCTCCTTAGGAGGCACCTTCCAAACCCATGACCACTACCTTCACGAAGGGGATATGGGAGCACCAACACCTGGAGGTTCCCCTCCAAACCATTCAACATCCTGACTTGGAAATATATCGTCGTTCTTTCACTGCCGTTGGGTCAAAATCCTGGAACTCCTTCCCTAATAGTATTGTCAGTATACCTACACCACATGGACTGCAGCAGTTCAAGAAAGCAGCTCACCACCACCTTGTCATGGGAAATGCATGCTGGCCAAGCCAGCGATGCCCACATCCCAAAAATGAATTTTAAAAATCTGACTTATCCACCCTGAATGATCAACAAACTGGAAGTGGACCGCAACTGCTGTGCCTTAGTTAAAGAGGCATGGCTAAGCCCGTCAATTAGTTAATTGAATTCCTCATCATTTTGGCAGACAAACTGCTCTCTTGTATTGGTTTTTAGCTAGCCTGAAATAATCTCTGCAATATCAACCGGGGCATGTGCACTTTAGTTGAGTATAGGGAAATGCATCAGCACAGCAGGGTACAGCAAACTGGATCACTACCTACCTAAGGTCCAGGGTGCAATCAATGACATCTCCTGTTTTGTGACCTCCCATAGAACTCCTCAGCTGCCTCAGTAGGAAACGTTCTCACTCAAACACAGACCATGTGACAAGGTGTAAAGAATCCCCCAGGTGATTGGGAAATCTGCTGGAAGTTGTTACTAGGCTCCACTGGGAGAAGTGGGCACTGCTGAAGGGGGACAGTTAGCATGAAGGCACCTCCACATGGGCCCAAATCAAAAAAATGTTAGGGCCAAAGGCGCTAGGCCTCGTGGAGCAGAGAGAAACCCTTCCACAGGAAGCGTTGAAGCTATGGTTGCAGTCTTTCTGGCCAGCGGCCTTGTTATTGAGGCATGGAGCTCCTGACTCTAATGGTTCCCTTGCTGCCACAGGGAGCTTGCCTCCATTGAGTTGTTCGCCTCCATTTGCGAAGAAGGGACTGATCATGGCAACAAAATACCAGTGAGTCTGCAAAATAGCCCCTAATCAGAGCCTTAGTCATCTAAATTGGGTGCTTGCCTTTGTGGAACCAGGGAGCCATTGCAATGTGCTCCTCCTTATCTTCCTTCCCCTGTTCACGCTTAGGGCAGGATTTAATGCCCTCATCCAAGGTGTGTTTGGAGGCTGGGGGACATGTATTTGGGCTCGAGGATGTGGAGGGGGAACTCCGTTGTCTGTGCCCTAAGTCTGGCGCAGGAAGGCTCATGATGGCCTTCCCATCCAGTGGCAATTATGACCGACTTAATGGACTTATCCCACTGTTTCTGGCACTCAACCAGTGGTGGTGGAGCAGTGGCCACATGGAGAACCTGAAAAGCAAATCCTGCTGAGTTGGCTTTTGGACTCCCAGGGATGGGTTGGGGAAGGAAATCTCTTGTTCGAAGGCTTGCAGTGATAGGCCAGTGAGAGCCACCCCCCCTGCTATTTTTTCTGACACTCCCTAGTCAGTGGTCTCCTCCCCATATATTCCATATCAGTCAGCTGTGGTCTGGGTCCCTCACAGATCCTGGGCCTCTGGTGGGTTCATTGCTGGCAGCTGGTACCTATCCCAGCCTCACTGACTGCCATGGAGAGCTGCCAGCATCGGATTGGCTGCCAGCTGCCAGGATCCTGGCAAAGGACCACTGCTGGCCACTGAAGTGCCCGAGAGGCACACAATTCAGTGGAACTTGTCCAAAGGGTGTGATGTGGGACACTTGCGAGTTCTCCGACAGGTGGTCAAGGTCCCCCTTGCCTAGATTCAATATTATCCCTTAGCAACTGTTTGAGCAAAAGAGAGAGAAAGAAGTAGACATTATAGCTAAGAAGACGGAGTGTGAATTATTGAACGGGATAAAAGTACTGAGAGAGGACATAGGAAAGAAGATGTTTAACATCCTTGAAGGTGGATAAATCACGAGGCTAAGATGAATTGTATCCCTTCCCGGTAAGAGCAGCAAGGTTTGAAAGAATGGAGACTCTGACCTTCATTTACCAATTCTCTGTCTACAAGCGTGTGGAAGAAGGAGCTGCCCAAATAATGACAGCCTGACTGCAACAGTGGACAAATTACTGGAAAAAAGTCTTGAGAGACAATATGAGCTGTAATTTAGAAAAGCTCAGATTAGTCAAGGACAGTCATAGGGATTTGTTAAGGGAAGGTCATCGCTGATTAATTTGAATTTTTCAGGAGATAACAAGGAGATTGATGAGGATAACGCATTTAATGTCATCTACATGATTTCAGCAAGGTTTCTGTATGGCACAAGTGAGAAAATTCAAATCACGGTGGCACAGTGGTCAGCACGGCTGCCTCGCAGCACCAGGGATCCAAGTTTGATTCCCGGCTCGAGTCACTGTCTGCGCAGAGTCTGCATGTTCTCACCGTGTCTGCATGGGTTTCCTCCAGGTGCTCCGGTTTCCTCCAACAGTCTGAATGACGTGCTGGTTAGGTGCATTGGTCATGCTAAATTCTCCCTCAGTGTACCCGAACAGGCGCCAGAGTGTGGCAACTAGGGGATTTTCACAGTAACTTCATTGCAGTGTTAATGTAAGCCTACTTGTGACACTAATAAATAAACTTTAAATTAAAAACAAAATCTCGTGGAATGCAAGGCAAAATGTCAAGTTGGAAGCAAAATTGGCTCAGTTGCAAGAAGCAAAGGGTAATGGTAAATGGGTATTTATGTTATTGGAAGGCTGCTTTTAGTGTGATTCTGCAGGGCTCAGTATTGGGCCCCTTGCAGTTCATGGTATATAGCAATGATTTAAAAACTTAAATGTCAGGCCATGATTAAGCGGTTTGCAGATGATATGAAAATTGGTTGGGTGATTATAATGATGAAGAAAGTTGTAACCTGTAATCCATGGACTGGTCAGTAAAGTGGCAAATGGACTTCAACCCAGAGAAAGATGATATAATGCATCAGTGAATGTTGAACAAGACAAGAGAATATACAATAAATAATAGGATAACACCTGGGTGTATGGACTATTTGAATAACTAGCAGCAAGCTTTTTGTGTATTTAAATAAAGGAAGATGATTGTTTATTTGAGCACTCACCCCAAAATCTAACAGTACTGCATTCATTCACACAAGCACACACAGTAGCACACTCAAGGAAAGTATGTTGAAAAGAATAGTGCACTTTTACAAGTTATAAACAAAAAGATCATTTCATAATTCACATGATTGTCTTGTTCTAAAAAACATGCATTGCAGGCCTGATGAAAAGACATCTTCATTGCCTCTCAGTGCCAGGGGCCCAGGTTTGATTCCTGGCTTGGGTGACTGTCTGTGTGGAGTCTGCACGCTCTCCCTGTGTCTGCATGGGTTTCCTCCGGGTGCTCCAGTTTCCTCCCACTGTCTGAAAGACGTGCTGGTTAGGTGGTTTGGCAATGCTAAATTCTCCCTCAATGTACCCAAACAGGCGCCACCAGAGTGTGGCGACTAAGGGATTGTCACAGTAACTTCACTGCAGTGTTAATGTAAGCCTACTTGT